>NC_133662.1:172167778-172484511 GCF_037893015.1 Macrotis lagotis | reverse complement strand
TTGACATTGGTTCTTGAGTTCTTGGTCATGGGATAACTTTATCCAGTCTTTCTATTTAATGATAATTACTGACATTTATCTAGCATTCTGAGGTTTACTAAATGCTTCAAATGAATATTATATATATATATGTATATATATAATATTTGCCTTATACAAAAGGGAAATTCTGTAGGAGGTAAATTATCACTATTTTATATATTGGAAAACCAAGACTTAGAAAGTTTAAGTCATACAGTTAGTAAAGTATCTGAGGCAGAATTTGGATACTGGTTTTTGACTTCACTTTTAGCATCCTAACAACTGTACTTTGTTTTCTATTCCCATTCTTTTAGTCTTGGTTCAGGCTACTTTCCATCCCTTCTCCCCACCAGGGCTGAGGGTCTGAAGGAATGCCTAAGCTTGGACCAATAGAAGTTAAAAGATCTACTGAGATCATAGTGGTAGCAAGTAGTTAAACTTGGTTTCAGATCTCAGTTCTACTACCTACCTGTAATTGTGGTATGGTATGGACCTCTCCCCTAGACCTCATGCTGTCCTGACTATGACCCTAGACTTGACTTTTCACCGAAATTGCAAAAGAGGGGGACAGAGGAGTGATGTGACTGCTTGATGGGAGCTGCCTGGGGTTAGAAGTCTCCTTCACCACATGGCTCTCCTGGCTTCTGATACTACAAGCTTTTACCACACATGTAAGAATTTCCAATGGAGCTAAGAATAAAAAGATAAAATGAATAATTGTCCTTACCTTCACGGAGTTTACATTTTACTGGGAGAGAAAAAGAGAGGTAGGGTGGGAGATAACTTGTGAATAGAAAAATGATCTATGTGATAATTTGAGCTGATAATTTAAGGGGATCTGAACAGGCTTTCTTAGGAAATGGCATATGAGCCAATTAGAAATTTATCTCAACTTATCTCAAGTCTCAACTTGAGAGAGGCTAAGGTCAGAAAGCAGTGGAAAGGAAGAGCATGGCATGGGGGACAGCTTGTGCAAAGGCAAGAGATGGGATGATGAGATCTGGGAACAACAAATAGACTAGTTTGTCTAGAATCCAGAGGGGAAAGAGGACTATTTAACACCAGTCTATGAAATAACACAACATTCTCAGCTATCACTGATATCAACCCAGTCATAACTGGCTTTTGTTACTATACATACATACATACATATATAAATTTACAAATATATAATATAATTTTGTTCAGTGGGCCGCTAGGTGGTAAGTGGATAGAGCACTGGTCTTGGACTCAGGAAGACAGGAGATTGAATCCAACCTCAAACTCTCAACACTAACTAGCTGTGTGACCCTGGTGAAATGACTTACATCCTCACATCCAAGGCCATCTCCAATCGATCTGATTCAGATTTGGCCACTGGATCCAGATGACTCTGGAGGAGAAGGTGACACTGGTGACTTAGCACAGCATCCCCCTCACTCAAATCCAATTCATGTGCTTGTCATGACATTACCTCCCTGATGTCATAGTCTTCTTCAAGAATGAAGGACAAACATTATTATTAATATTAACTTTGTTCAGTTATGTTTCATTCATGTCCAACTCTTTGTGACCCCATTTGGGCTTTTTTTTTTGGCAAAGATACTGAACAAAGACCTGCCATTTCCTTCCCCATCTCATTTTACAGATGAGGAAACTGGAGTAAACAGGATTAAGTGACTTGTTCAGGGTCACATACCTAGTGTCCAAGTTCAGATTTGAACTCAGGTCTTTCTGACTCCAGAACCAGTATTCTATCTGCTGTACCATTTTTCTACTAACTCTGTAAACTAACACGGTGTTTTAATTCTTTATAACTTTATCAGATGAGGATGCATTTTGGATTAAAAGTAAAGACTGAATCAAAAATATAAACTAGGAGAGAATAATTCCTAGCTACCTTTATTTTGAATCAATCAATGAATTAATCAAAAGCATAAACTGGTATAAATTGCCTGAGAGCAAATGAGACCACACATGAAACACCTTGTGCTTTGTTGAAGAGAATCACTCCTGCCTTGTAGGACTTGGACAAAGCAGAAAGCTGGTTTGGAAATATCTGGTAGGGGAACTTGATTCCAATCAAGTCCCTTGGAAGCCAATTGTCTGAGCAGGAAGGAGGGGGAAAGACAATAGAATCAATCTTTTTCAAGCATCCCATACTCTTTCCGTACCCATCAGTGAGTTAGGGGGATGTCAACTCCAAACATGAAGATTTCCCCTGTGGGCCTGGATAGATGAAAATTTGTTACAAAGGCTATGAAAGCAGTTGAAACAGGTGCTGTGGATCTCTTAGTAGCTTAATTGCATCAAAGATGCCAAGGTCATCCACTACATCTTGGGGCCATCATCATTCATCTTGACTTTTGCTTTACCATCAGACTTTGATCATTCTAGAAGAGAGAGTGGCGTTGATGACTTCATGAAACTCTGCCTCACCTAAATTCAATTTATCCATAAGTCAAGACATCGCCTCTTTGAAAACTGAGTCCAAACATCAACAAACAGAAGATGGCCTTTCGAACTTCAGAAAGAGAACATTTCACTTTTTCTTTGCCATCTTTGTTAATAGTGTCCGTAGAACAGCACCTATATGACGGCATTTGATGTTAGCATCTGTATCAGAAACCAAGAATAAACTTGACACACTGATGAAAGACAGCTTTAGGACTCCACAAGATCAGCAAGTCTTAGAAAACTCCATGAAGTGAAGCATTAGCCAAAGCACCCTTTGGCCACATAGACTCAGTAAGCTTGAGCCCACATGACCCAAGGATTTTGTATGTTTATAAGGGGAAAGTTTGTCACAGACTTTGAGGGGGAGGGGGTGTCAAGAGGATATATTTTTTAATTAGTTGTTCTTATTTTCCCATCTTAGTAAATACTCTTTTCTAAAGCTAATTGTCTGCCTGCCTGTCTGTATGTATGGCAGGCAATCAGTAGAGAGTACAGCAGATTCAGGATCAGGAGGATCCCTCAGGGATGCCCACAGAACCCTGAGAGGAGATGGATCAGCTATCTTCTGGGAATCTAACTTTAAAATGTGAGTGGATGCTGAGAGAATGAATTCAAAGAGGACTTTTTTGCATAATGTTGCATTATAGGAGTATGAATAGAGTTCCCCAACTGTATGTTTCTCAAGATTAACAGTATCCTTTATCACCCTTTCATCCCTCCTTACCTTCTACTCTGTCAGATCTAGGACCATTCTCTTACAAAAATAGCATTGGAAAGAGAATAAAGTATCACACTAAATGACACTGCTGTGTGTCACCTTTACTACCCAGCTATCTCTTCAGCAACCTTGCTGCTGTTATTGTTGGAGTCACCGACAATTCAACAATTCTCTGTTTCACCCTTGGATCCTTTGCCCTCTACTCCCTTTGTCTTTCATGCTGTGATGATCCTCAACTCTAAGTTATTCTTTCCTGATCCTCATGGTTAGAGATTGTTTCTATCCCTAGCATCTAATACAGTTTCTTTATGCTTATTAGATCCTTAATTAGTGTTTGCTGAACTGAATTGAAATAGTTGGATTACAAACTGGTGTATAATCAAAGACAAATCTGAGAGAGCTACATTTTCCCACCCACCCTATCCCATTCCCTAGCCCCAGTCCTCTCTGATAATCAAGCAAGATCATATTGCCCTAATATGAGGGCATGGGTGGAACTTCCTGCCCTATAGTTGGCTGAAAAAACAGGAACTACTGACATTTCTCCAGGGTAAACCTTTTGCCATTTTAATGTGCACACATATCCTAGTGTTACCACTTTATGGTTCTGAGTCATCATCATCATCATTATCATCATCAGTTGACATTTATTTATATGGTGCTTTATAGTTTGCAAAATGCTTTATATATGATATAATATCCCATTAAATGTTCACATCCAGTGAACCTAATCATGTTTTATCTCTGTTTTATAGATGAAGAAACTGAGTCTCAGAGAATTTAAGAGACTTGTCCAAGGTCATACTATTAATAAGTGTCAATGACAACGACCCTTATTGTTCAAATTAAAATATAATTTTACTCACTATACTATTGTTTTGAACATTTGACTTCCTTGGCATTCAACTCTCATTTTTGTCCTCCCTCATCTGACTCTGGGAGCAAAAGCTCCTCATTATCTGAGATTCTTTGATAGAAAACTCCAAGTTTTTCTCAGAGTCAGAAAAAACACGAGAGACCATCTCCTAAAACCGATACCTGAACAGAAATTCTTCTCAAAGAGCATGCTACAAAAAAGTGGTCATTTAGATTTTTCTTAGAGACTTCTGTAAGGGGAAACTCATTCACTGTTTCCTACTCTATATCCCTAAGCAATCCATTTCAGTCTAAGATAGTGCTAATGATTAGTAAGTATTTACTTATTTAAAACACATTTCTGATTCTTGGAAACTTCTAATCATTGCTTTTTATTTTTGGTCAAACAGAATCAGCCTCATCCCTCATGACAATCCTTTAGATACCTAAAAACACCTATTATATGTTGCTTCTTCTCCTCTCCCTTTCCTAGTCTTCATTTCTTTAGGGTGAATGTTCCTAAATTCTTGGATTAAAGTCAAGACCTTTAACTTCCTCATTGTTTTCTACCTCTCAGGTAGAAAATAATATATTATTTGTAACTTAGTTGAGTTATAGGGAAACAGATCCTAGTTCAATATTAGGGGAAAATGAAAAATAAATACCCTTCCTAATAATGAACATGGTAAAAATATTCAAAGCATTGCAATAGAGTTTACTGAGATTGTAAGCTCCTATCTTTTGAGATGTCAAAAGGTGTTATTAAGAAGATTCAGATTTTAGGTAAGGTTTTGGCAGGGGGGATTTCCAAACCATCACCCAGTTAGTTCAGGTCCAATGTTGGGATGAGTTGAGGTATTTTCAAGTCATTGAGCAATTAACATATAGAAGTTTACTTTGCTCTAACACAGCAAGGATAAGCAATAAGAGTATAGTGATTGGGTGGCTAAGTGGCGCAGTGGATAAGCACCGGCCCTGGAGTCAGGAGTACCTGAGTTCAAATCCGACCTCAGACACTTAATAATTACCTAGCTGTGTGGCCTTGGGCAAGTCACTTAACCCCATTTGCCTTGCAAAAAAACCTAAAAAAAAAGTATAGTGATACTTATTCTCTTTGAATGTGGTCCAACAATCCCATCCCCACTTAGAAATGCAACTGGTCAGTTGGCGGGCTATGGTATCTTAAGTGACCACTGCACTTTCAGCTTAGAAAGATAGGGGAATTCAGTCTCCAAAAAATTAATTAAACCAACAAACCAAGCTGTTTCTTAATTCGGCTTACAGTTGCCTTAGCTTTCTTATCTACCACATAGGTCTATGTTTAACTTCTACTTTACTAACTCCATTTCCCCTTCCCCACTGCCCCCCCTCAAGTTAGTCAGTCAGTTCAAAGAACAAGTCTGTTAATTCTTAAATGACTATTTGTTTAGGCCTTTCTTTAATGGCAGCTGACATTTTCCTTAAAGATTCTGTTTACACAAAGGCAAAGCAAGAAAAGACTAGATGATTTTTCCAAACTGAGATTTCCTGAATATATTGATACAGGTTTATAATACCTACCCCAGAGGGAGGCAGAGGCTAGTGGATCGTTAAGAGCTGGGGAATTCCTAAGAGCAGTAGTAGCAATAGTAGCTTTAGCTAATTGGGTATTAGGCACCTAGAGGGTGGACCCCTGGGAGCAAGCAGACATCAGAATACTTAAGAAGGGGAAAGTAGTTAAGGTTGGAAATGAAGCAGTTCAAAATGTCCATGCTTATCAGTAGTGCAATTGGATCTGTGAGTGACCACTGCATTTTCAGCCTAGAAAGATAGGAGAATTCAGTCTCCAAAAAATTAATTAAGCCAACCAATCAAGCATTCTGGAATACTATGATCCTAAGGTATATCATTTGTTTGATTCAAAACAAAGATGACTACATTGAAAAAAATCATTCAGACTAGGTGTTGGATTATCAATCAATGTTGTATGAGAAAGGCTATAATATGACAGCATTGAAAGGGAACTTGGAGCTGCAGAATTGGCAACTTTAACCAAAATAGTTCTTTTTTTTAGGGTTCTTTTTTGCAAGGCAAATGGGGTTAAGTGGCTTGCCCAAGGCCACACAGCTAGGTAATTATTAAGTGTCTGAGACAGGATTTGAACCCAGGTACTCCTGACTCCAGGGCCAGTGCTTTATCCCAACTGAGCCACCTAGCCGACCCCCAAATAGTTCTTTTAAAAAATGTATCTAGTTCACATGAAAAGATAAATTGTTCTTTAATTCTCATTATGTAATGTTAGAAAGAGGTCTGGAGATCTATCTACAAATCTCTGTGCTTCTCTCTCTCTCTCTCTCTCTCTCTCTCTCTCTCTCTCTCTCACTCTCTCTCAGAGGAGGAGGTTATCCCTCAATCCTTGAATAGCCCGTTAAAAGTAGATTTTAATTCTTATAACTGGTTGAGGAAGGTGCCTAGACCTTCCAGGGGGAGATCTGAGTCTCATTGAGTCATTTCTATCAACTGTTAATATTTTAGGATCATAAGAGGGGAATTTATAGATCAGTTTGTTTATCTCATTTTACAGATGAAGAAACTGAGCCCCGATTCAGGACACACACAGATAGGAAAAGGTAGAGATGAGATTAGGACTTAAATCTTTTAACTTTCAATCCAGATTTGTTCTTTATAGTGTTTCATGTCATCAAGGTGGTGCTATAGATCAGCATATTGCTATCAATCCCAGTACTTGAAGGTCCATATTCTTCCAGTTCCTTCATTAACTTCTCTCCCTATCCTTTACTCTCATCACCTTAGCATTGGGTAGTTCAAAAGCCTGGAAGTTCTTTTCTCTCTTATTCCTAGCTAGAAGCAGAAAGGACTTTTATTCAGGACTTTTTATTCATAGCCATCAGTAATAATTCTTTGTTATTACAAAATAGAAATTTGGAGCAACCCCGGAAACCTTCCCTAAAGATGGCGTGAAATGAGCAAGTTGTGTGATGCCAGGCACTGGTTTTGCTACTAGGAAGTCATATTTTCAGCTCTCTCTGTTTTCTAAATATTGTCTAGCTATCTATACCTAGAACATACATTTATTTTTTTTTCCTTTTTCAAAATGGACAAATTTAAGGGTGGGGATGGTAAGTCATATGTGTTATACAGAGATTTCACAGTTCCCCCCCAAGGCAAAAAAGGTTTATGTGTGGGGAGGTATTCATGAGTTAATGGGAGTTCAAGAACCACCAGTCCTTAAGTTTCTCTCTTTATTTTCATACTCAGGGCTCTTTTAAATACCTTCACCAGGTTTGCTGCATCACTTACATGACCTTGGTTTTCTCTGGGTGAATGTTTATTCCTAGAGCTTGGTGAGAGGCATGTGTACTATAACCCTTTGATACCTTAAACAGGAAGAGAGTATCCTGGAGGTAGACAAACACATTGAGAAAAAAACATAAGAAGGAGGGAAGAAAAAAGGAAGGGGAAAGAAAAAAAAAGAAGGAAAGACATGAAATATATATATTAAGCTCCTCAGGCACTAGGCTAAAAATATTATCTCATGTGATTCTCACAATAACCCTGTCAGATAGGTGTCATTATGATTGCCATTTACAGTTTAGGAAACTGAGTTAAATAGAAGTTAAATGACTTAGTTGTCCAAGGTCATATTTGAGGCCCACCACTCTATTTTTTGTACTACCTAGTACTTCTATGAGAAATATTACTGGGGCTCAATAGATAGAATATGGCAACTGAATTGGAGATAAGGAAATCTTGTTGTTATTCAGTTGCTTTTCAGTTATCTGATTCTTTTTGATCCCACTTGGGGTTTTCTTGGCAGAAGCACCATTTCCTTTACAGAGATGAGGAAATTGAGGCAAACAATATTAATTGGTTTGTCTAGGGTTACACAGCTAGAAAGTGTCTGAGGCCTGATTTGAACTCAAGAGGTTGAATCTTCCGGATTCTAGAATGGATGCTTTCTATCTACTGTGTCATCTTAGCTAATAAGGGAGAAGGGAACTGTAAAAGATAACTAATTTTTGACAAGAAAGACTAGATGGATGGTGGTGCCATTGATAAAAATAAACAACAGATCCTGGTGAAAAGGCTGTAAGTTCAGTTTTGGATTTGTTGAAATGGCAATGGAACAATCCAGGTGAAGTGAATGAATGCAGATCTGCCCAAGGTTGTTATGGACAGGAGTACACTTAGTGATCAATAATCGATCACTCAATAAACATTGTTAAAAGGATCTACTATATATTTGGTTGGGAAATCAGAAGAGAGGAATGAAGATTTAAGTGCTATTTGGATAGAGGAGGTAAGTGTTGAAACCAAAGAATGAATGGCAATGCTGAGAGAACAAAGAAAGAAGAGAACCTGTGATATAATAGTGGGCAACACACAACTTAAGGAAATCAGAAAGTTTAGTCATTATTTGAAGGACATTGCGAAGTTTGCCTGATCAAATTTATCTTCCACAAAAGTCTGGCCAAGTGCCTGAAATTAATTCTTCATTTTTATTAGGTTAAGGTACTCTATTACCTGGGAGACATGGCAGGTAAACAGATCCTTGCTATTTTGTTAACTAGTTCATTTGATTAATGTATTGTTCTAAAAGGAAGCAGGATCTTGAGGGAATCCTCATATATCTGGAATATACTCATACAGTTTATTTATAATCCACGCACTTTGATTAGGAAAGTAAGTGTCAAATATGTTCTAAAAATGAATGAATTCAGACCTGCCCAGAGTCATTATGGGCCGAAGAATACGTAGTGATCAAAAATCAATCAATCAGTAAACATTGTTAGTATCTTAATTCTTAGGCGGTACTTGTATCTCTCTTATTCCACTCTGTGTCCTAATTTGATCAAAAAGAGATTAATATGAAATAGGACAATTTCCAGTCACTTGTTATAGAAATATATATTTAAAACTCATTCAGTTTTTACATTAGTTGGAAAATCAAGAAGATAAATTTGCTAAAAGGGTATTGTCATATAGGGGAGAAAGGAAGACTGGAAGATAGGTAAGGACTAGGTTGTGAAGGGGCTAGCTAGGTGGTTCAGTGGATAGAGCATCCATTTTGGAGTCCTAAAGATGTTAGTTTAAATATTTTACTAACAGTACTTACTAGCTGTATGATCCTGGGCATGTCATTTAACCCTGCTTACCTCAGTTTCCTCAGTTATAAAATGAACTGAAGAAGGAAATGGCAAACTACTTCATTATCTTGCCAAGAAAATCCCAAATGGGGCCACAAATGTTCAGTTATAATTGAAACAACCGAAGGATATGGATAGCTTTGAATAACAACCAATATTTTATATTTGATCCTGGAGTCAACAGGACCCTTATTTGAGTTTATTAAGTAGAAGGGTGGTGATGATGTGATTGGACCTGAATTTTAGGAAAAATCTCTTTAGTAGCTGAAAGGAGCCTGGGTTGGCATAGGGAAGGAGTTGAGACTGGTTGACCCACTAGGAGGCTGTTGCAATTGTCCAGCTATGATGAGGTCCTGGTGGTAATGCCAGAGGAGAGTAAGTGATGGAATTGTGGAGATGTTGCTAAGGTGAAATGATCAGTCCTCGCCAACAGCTTGGAGATGGAGATGATAGATAGTGAGGAGTCAAGGTGGCAAGACTGTGACTGAGATAAAAGTGGAAGCCAGTTAGATTTTGTCTACCATACAGTTTAACATGGTTTGGTGGGGGAAAAAGAAGCCATTAGCCAGTCAGAGTGGATAATAAACTGACTTGGAGACCATGTGCATATGAGGCCATGTCTGGATAATTGAATGTAGCTCATTAAGTTGGCCCTGTAAGTCACAGACCTCATATTTATAGGTTCCTGTAACAGACTGTGGAGAATTGGAACAACTGAATCTTTGGGGCAGATTTAATTCTATAGTCAAATAGACTGCTTAAGGCAATGTTGTAGCTGAGGACTAGAAAAGCAAGTAAAGTCAGGGAATGAATGCATTCACTTCAGGGCTCCTGCTGAGATGGGACTCTATGAAGAAATGAGTACCTTTATTAACTTTTGGGGTGAAATATCCACTTCTACATGAATTTTGTTTCTTGGTGATGGCAAAAACAATGTCTAATTGTACTTTCTAGAAGGTTTCCTTTTTTCCTCTAATGAGGGAAGGGATAAAGAGAGGAGGTAGGTAATTAGTTAGTGAGTGATTATGTAGGAATGTGTGGGCTGAGTGTTCCAAAAACAGGCAACTTCTCAATTGGCTAAGAGTTCCAGCGGTTTGGTACATTTAACAAATGAGCTTCCTCTAGGGTGATTGGTTCGGCCAATCTGGAAGCCAGGGGAAGGAGTGTTCTGGAGCAAGGGTGGTGAGGTTCTAGTAAGTGGGGCTCCCCTTAGTCTCAGAGAGGAATCACGTCAGAGCTGAAGATTAAGCTCTGGAACTATAGTTTCTTTACAACATCAACTCAAGCAACAGTTTCTGATCCCCTCCATTTTACCTGCTGTTTTGTCACGCGTTCTCAAAGAAGACCATGACATCAAGGGAGAAGTTGCCATGACATGCAAGTGAATTGGATCAAAGTGAGGAAGAGCTGTGCAAAGTCTCCAGCTTCCCTTTCTCCTCCAGAGTCCATCCATGTCCAGATATGACCACATATGAATCAGAATGACTGGAGATGGCCTTGGATGCAGTGGGAGATCTTAGCCTTTTTAAGCTAAGAGGTTTTTAACAATGTGATTGAGACAAAGCTCATTCAATGATTAAGGCTAGATAAGAAAGTGATGAGGCAAAGAGGCAAAAAAAGACTTTTCTCCAGTCAAAACAAACAAAAACTACCTTGATCAAAGGTTTGAACTAGAGAATAGTAATGCTCACATTACAGAAAAATAATCCCATGATTTAAATGGAAGTGTAGGTAGAGCAAAAAATAGTGTAATTTTCCCTGTAAATTGAGACCTGTGGGCCCTCATAATTTTTTACAGCTTCTTCCCACAGGTAGCATATTCAAACAGGTAATACTGAGTTGCAATAAATAGGAAGAGCAGCCTGGGGAAAGATGGAGGAATAGAGGCATTTTCCTTGATGGGGATGAAGGTGAAAGTTTATAGGCCAGCTGTGGGTTAGAACCTAAAGTCTTTTAAGCACCAGTCAGAAAACTCAGCTCCTGAATTCCTTTAGGGCTGCTTCACCGAGGCCTTATGTAGGCCCCAGCAGTTAATGGATTTTCCTTTGATTGGAACATTTGAGCTCAGTCTAGTCCAATCTCCTCATTTCTCAGATAAGGAGATTGAGGCCTAGCCAGGTGAAGTTACTTACCCAGGGCAGATCAGATAATAAGTAACAGAGCTTGTATTAAACTAGTTTCAAATACAATGTTCTTTCCAATGTCTAATTTTACCTGTTTGCATGTGCTACCTGTGTGACTCCAGACAGTTCAGTTAACCCCTTGGTACAACACAAAATTCTATCACTCTTTAGAATAAGTACTGAACTACTTTGATAGAGGAGTGTCTTGTGTGTGAGTGTGTAATATGCACTTCCCTATTCATATATCAGTGCAGCATAATGACTAGGGACTTGACCTTGGGGCCAGAAAGACCTAAATTTAAGGGTGACCACTAACACAGCAACTGTGGGACACTGGATAATTCTTAATTCCTCATTACTGAGAAAGCATCAGTCTGATTTGGTAAAGAGTATTTCTCAGCAGGTGCTCCTATCTAGCAAGGAAATCTTTCTCATCACTCTGTCTCTTTCTCTCCTCCCTCTCTTTTCTGTTTCTTCTCTCATTTGTTTACTTCTCTCTCTCTCTCTCTCTCTCTCTCTATATATATATATATATATATATATATGCAAGATATTCAGATATTTTTCAGTCTTGTCCAACTCTTTGTGATCCCACACAGATCCCACCTCTGCAGGGACAGAGGTACTTTGATATTTCCTTTTCCAGTTTATTTTGCAGATGAGGAGACTGAGGCAGTCAGGCATAAGAGTCTGAGATCAGATTTGAAGTCTTTCTTCAGGCTGGGCGCTCTGTCCACTGAAACACTTAACTGCCCATGCATATGCAAAGATATACTTTTTGTGGGGTGATCCTATTTTAGGTCTTTTACTGAATGTCCCAAAAGTCTTGGTAAATTAAAAATTTAAAAAGTTTAAGACTACCTACCGTAAGACTTTTGGAACACCTTATGAGTGTGCACATATACACACAGGCACACATATGCACGCACAATTTCACAATTTAGCAAAAGGAATGAGTAGAAAGGAAATGCTGAGTACAACTTGATCTCTTCTAATTCTCTCCATACTTAAATATTCTTCCTCTTCCTCCTCATACCCAGTCCTATCCCTCATCCTAGGATTGAGCCTAGGCTGACAATGTCTGGTAGGAGATGTCTAGAATATAATCAAATGAAAACCATTAAGTTTCATAACTGAAGCAGAATGGGGGATTTAGGAGAGGATTCAGTGAAGAGTTACAACTAATTAAATGATTGTAAAAGAATATTATAGCTTGGAGAATATAATGTTGAGGGAGTGATGTCATAATCAACCTCAGGTATATTAAAGAATTTTACATAGATGAAGGTGTCTAATTTTCTCTACATTCACTGAACAGGCAGAGAAGAAGGGATGGGCTTAAAGAACAGCACAAAGGATTTAGGCTCGGTATTAGAAAAAAGGTTCTTAAATACTATGGTGTTATTGAGCAGTCTTGCAGTCTCTTTTTCTGGAAGTCTTTAAAAATAGGATAGATACTCATATCAGGGATGGATTAAGGATGGTCCTGCTGAAATACTGGGGGATGGACTAATTAACCTTTCAAGTTCTTTCTCAGCTTTGAGAATCTATTCTTCAATTTAGGCTATGGAGATCATGAGATATTAATAAAATGAATTTTTATTTCTCATTTTCCTTTGAGAAAGAAAAATGGCTAGTGGTATTTTTAAAGTGAGTTAAATTTTTAGACCATTATAGAATAGCTCGTTGTCAGATGATTGGTTATTGACTACGTCAGAGGAAGCTCAGTGAAACATGATACCATTGACTTTGGTCATAATCTTGCTACTTATCCCCTTCATCTTAAAATAGTGCAGGCTTATAGGTCATGATATTATGTTTAAAAAAATCTTAAAATCTCTTAATCTGGCTTTTTAACCTAAGATTCACTCTAGTTTATTTTACATTAACAAATACTTATTCAATATCTATTCTATTTGGAACCTGGACCCAGAGGAAGATATACAGTTTAGTTAAACAATGGTCTTTACCCTTGGGTGGCTCACAGTTTAGAAGATAATTATGACACATATAATGTAGCGGATGATAAAATCTGGTGAATATTAGAGGAGTCCAAGTAAAATGCTATGTGCTAAGGAGGGGGTATTTGAGTTGGGCTTTAAAGGGTGATTAGGAATCAATAGTCAAAAAAAGGGGAAAGAAACATTCCAAGCATAGAGAACCCAGAAGCAAAGCCATGCTAGAGGAAAGTGTAAAGTGGATTGAGGAGATAGGGTATAGTCCAGTCTGACTGGAGAATTAAGTACATGGTGATAAATAATATGAAATAAAGCTATAAAGTTAAGTTTTTGTATGCCAAGAAGATTTAATTTTAATTTTTAGACAGATAATTTTTTTGTAGAGAATTAATATTAAAAGAAGGGAGAAAGGAGGGAGGGAGAGAGAGACAGAGAGAAAGAGAGAGAGAGAGAGAGAGAGAGAGAGAGAGAGAGAGAGAGAGAGAGAGAGACAAATTTAGGATTTATTTATACAGAGATGCTAGATAAAGTTCCATGAGTAAAGTTTTTGCCAAGGGAAAGCATATAGAAAGAGGAAGAGACGGTCAAAGGCCGAACCTTAGGAAGCACTCACTTTATTTTTTAAAATTTTTATTATTATTATTATTTAGGTTTTTGCAAGTCAAATGGGGTTAAGTGGCTTGCCCAAGGCCACACAGCTAGGTAATTATTAAGCATCTGAGGCCAGGTTTGAATCCAGGTACTCCTGACTCTATCCACTGTGCCACCTAGCTACCCCTCCTAGCACTTACTTTAAATAGTTAGAAAAGGTTTGAATAAACTACCAAAGGAAATAGGGGAATGGTTAAAGAAATAGAAGAGGAGGCAAGAGTATGCCCAAAAGAGGTTCGCTGGGAAGCTAGTGAAAGAGAATGTAAAGGATGGTCAACAATGTCAGATTCTTTAGAAGAGGTCAAGGACAAACGAACCCTCTGAATAAATGAAATTTTAAAAAGGACCTTTTTATAGGCAGTTTAGCCGGGACATTGGTGAACTCTGACAGAATCTTATCTGTAGTGGTTGGAGTGGTGGCCATTTTAGAATGAGTATTGAAGTAGAGGGCATTGACTTTAGATTACTTTTAAAAGAAATTTGACCATGATAGAGAGGAGAGAGGTAGACAATATCAAGATCAAGTAAAGAGATTAAGGGAAAGCTATTTTAAGGATTAAGGATACATGAAAGCATTTGTAGAAAAGCAGAAAGGAAACAGGAGGGCAAGAGAGGGAAGATGCATGAGGGAGTAAGTTGATTTCCCAAACAAGGTCATAGAGAAGACAAGAGGTGGGTTTGAAGAGCAATCTAG
This sequence comes from Macrotis lagotis, assembly GCF_037893015.1. Taxonomy (NCBI): domain Eukaryota; kingdom Metazoa; phylum Chordata; class Mammalia; order Peramelemorphia; family Peramelidae; genus Macrotis; species Macrotis lagotis. The sequence goes on along the minus strand of NC_133662.1, from coordinate 172,469,908 downwards.
TTGGATGGATTAACTTTAATGAACAGTAGGTATAACTGATGAGAGGGAAGGAAGAATTTTGAGCATTCTGAGTTTTGAAGAATAGAAGGAGGAAATGGACTGCATCCCTATTTACAAAATAGGGACCCAGTCTTCTCAGTATAGATGGAGGTTTTCAATTACTTTATTTTTTAAAATCAGTTTTAATTGATATTTTTCTGTTTTCTTATATCATCAAATTATCTTATATATCCCTCTCCCTTTCCAAGAACCAATCCATATTACAAATACTATTTTTTTAGAGAGAAAAGGAAAGTCAGCATAACTGATTGATATATTAGAAAAAGTTTGAAATGTATGTAATATGTAATACCAGTGAATACCCCTCCCATCATCCTACCCCCAAACTCATAGGAGTAGGTTGGAGATATCTTCTCATATGTCTTCATCTGAACCCCACTTGATCTTTATAATTTTGTTATAATCACTCTTGATTTTTGATATGCAGTTGTTCTTTCCATGTAGATTGTTGTAGTTACTGTGTATATTGTTTTCTTGATGCTTACTTTGTTCTCCATCATCTGCCTTTCCTTACTTCTCTGTATTCATCACATGCATCACAACATGGTAGTTTGATGACTTCATTTGATGACTTTTACTTTATTTATTCAGTCATTTCAGTTATTTCAAACTCTTCAGGATCCTATTTGGGGTTTTAATTAGCAAAGATGTTGGAGTAGTTTGCCATTTTCTTCTTCACATCATTTTACAGATGAGGGAACTGAAACAGTGTTAAATGACTTTCCCAGGGTCACACAACTAGTAACTATCTGACTCTAGATTTGAGCACAATATTCTTGACTCCAGACTATAAGATCTATTCACTGTTCTACTTAACTGTCCTTCCAATTTTTAGCTATCCCAAAAAATAATATTATAAATATTTTTGAATATATGGGAACTTTTTTCCTTATTCTTAGATTCCTTGAGAATCCAGTAATGGAGTCTCTGATTCAAAATGCATGAATATTTTAGTCACTTAATTTGCATAATTCAAGGTTGCTTTCCTAATTGAACTATTTTACTGCTCTGCTAAATAGAGATGTGTTGGTGCGTCTATCTTTCCATAACTCCTCCAGCATTGTCTTAACATTTTTTGTCATTTTCCCCAATCTCAAGGTATCAAGTGAAATCTCGGAGTTGTTTTGATTTTTATTTCTCTTATTATTAGTAATATGTTTCATTTTGTTCATGTAGTTGTAAATACCTTGAGGTTCTTTTGAGAATAGTTTGTTTATATCCTTTGATCATTTATCTATTAGGGAATAACTAGCTTTCATCTTTAAATATGGATGGTATTGATTATAGAAGATGTGGAACTTCAGTAAAAAACCCATTTATATAAACCTTTAAGAACTTTGTAAAAGCTATATATCTTTCTCTATAGCTATATTTTCTTTATCTATGGAGACCAGGGAGGTTTGATTCAGGCATGTATACTAAACATAGTGTTTGCTGGCAGATATGCATAATAAAGTATGAATTTAGAACAAAGGATTTAAGGTAGGGATAGAGAACCCACCAGTTTCTTATAGCCTTTTGGTTTTTGTTCCCAAGTCAATTTGCTTGACATCCATACATAGGTCCTTTAAGAGATTGAAGAATGACAGTGTTTTCACAGTTCTTAAATCCTGATATCAGGATTGGGGCGCAAGAACTGGAGTCTATACTAAGAATTGATATATTCTTTTTTTGCTGTATTTTAAATACTTTTATCTATTTGTTTTTCCAGAAACATGCAATGATAGCTTTCACCAATCATGGTTTCTTTTTCTTTTTTCTTTTTTTTTGGTTTTTGCAAGGCAATGGGGTTAAGTGACTTGCCCAAGGTCACACAGCTATGTAATTATTAAGTATCTGAGGTTGGATTTGAACTCAGTCCCTCCTGACTTTAGGGCCAGTGTTCTATTCACTCTACCACCTAGCTGCCAAACCAATCATTTTTTTCTACAAAGTTTTAAGTTTTATAGTTTTCTTTCTTCCTTTCCTCCCCCCTCCCCTGACAGAAATCAATATAATATATATTCTACATGTATAATTATGCTAAACATAGATCCACATTAATCATGCTGTGAAAGAAGAGTCAAATTGAAATGGAAGAAAAAATTAGAGAGAAAACAATAACATAACACATAAGACAACTTTAAAAAATTAAAGTTAGAATGCTTTGATCATTTAAACTCCACATTTTCCTCTCAGAATATGGATGATATTTTCCATCACAAGACTTTTAGAACTGTCTTTGATTATTGTACTGCTGAATTGAACAAGTCCATCATAGTTGATTATCACCCAATATTGTTGTTAGTGTATATAATGTTCTTCTGGTTCTGTTCATTTCAATCAGTATCCGTTCATGCAAGTTTTTCCAGGCTTTTCTGAAGTCCTATCCCACATGATGATTTCTTATTGAACAATAGTACCCCGTCACATTCATATACCACAATTTGTTCATCCATTCTCCAATTGATGGGCATCCCCTCAGTTTCCAATTCTTTGCCATCACAAAATGAGCTGCTCTAAATATTTTTGTACATGTGAATTTTTTTACCCTTTTTTGGTAATCTTTTTGGGATATAGACCTAGTAGTGTTATTGCTGGATTAAACGGTATGCACATTTCTATTGCCCTTTGGACATAATTCCAAATTGTTCTCCAGAAAGGTTGAATCAGCAACTGGCTTATTCTTAACTTAAGGGTATCTTCTGGCTTCTACTGGCAGTTTAGTTGCCTATGATTATCATAACCTTAAACTATGACTTAAACCATGACTTTAGCTCTCCCTATTAAGAGAGAGAGAGGCTTACTAACTCTTGAAACCTAGGGAGTGGGAGCCAAGGGGTTTATTTTCTGGAACATTTTCTGGTGAGAAGGACATTATCTCATTTTGATCTTTAAACCATTTTTAAACAATCCTGTCATGTCAGCACTATAGGTATTCTTTTGAGATTTAGGAAACTGAGGTGCAGGGAAGAATATTGCCTATAGACATAGAATTTAAATCTGGCTGTTTACTGATTGTAGGTCCAATATATGCCATTGGTATATGTTTGTAAACATGGAAGCCTGTGGAGCTGAGCAATTATGAGATCAAGGTATTGGGTAGTTAGCAGAAATATTATAGTCTCCAACAATTCTGAGAAGCAGTGGTGTGGAAAGGAAGATTATGAGTTAGGGAATGAATCAGTCTATAAGGATATTTCAGGGTTTTCTTGGTACTCAACCTACAAGAACAAAACAAAATTATTCCTTACCTCAAGAATCTTACATTTGAATAGGAGGAAGATAACTGGTAAATAAATAAATATATTATGTCAAATATACACTGTAAATAATTTGGGGGATTGGGGAAAAACTTGTGGAAGTGGTATCAAGAAAGACCCTTCTAGTAGGTGACAAATTGGGTAGTGCTTTGAAGGAAATTAGGGATTTTAAGAGGCAGAAATGAGAAAGAATTACAAGCATGGGAAGCAGCCCATGAGGATATGGAGTATTGTATGCAAAATATCAAGGACATCAGTTTGGCTGAATTGTAGAGTATCTGAATAATATATAATAATTGTAGAATATCTGAATAACATATAGTAGTGCTAAAAAAGATAGGATAGGAACTAGGTTGTAAAGGCTTTATAATGTCAGATAGTGGAGTGTATATTTGACCCAAGACTCATAAGCAGTGTTTGAAATTTTTTTTTTTTTACTTTTATTTTTTTAGGTTTTTTCAAGGCAAATGGGGTTAAGTGGCTTGCCCAAGGCCACACAGCTAGGTAATTATTAAATGTCTGAGACCGGATTTGAACCCAAGTGCTCCTGACTTCAGGGCTGGTGCTCTATCCACTGCACCACCTAGCCGCCCCTCATTGAAATTTATTAAATGTTTATGTAGGGGGATGACATGAACAGACCAGCACTTAGGGGGAAAAACATCATTTTTTCAGCTTTGTGGAGAATGGATTGGTGTAAAGATACACCTGATTCAAGAAGACTAATTAGAAGATTATTGTATAGTATAGTGATAGTATACTATATGGTGATATATATTATATATGGTGATATAGTGATACTATAGTATCAATTTTTATTGATGGGAAGCCTGAAATGAATGATGCAGAGTAAGAGGAAAAAAAGGGAATGTATTCAAGAGGTAGAAATGACAAGATTTGGTAACAGAATATTCTAGGTAAGAGTCTCAGTGTATTGAGAACAATATGAAATTTGCTAATCTGGGCGATTGGAAAGATAGTGGTGTTTTTAACAAAGCAAGAATAGAAAAGGAATGATTTGGGACTGGGGGAGCGAAGAGAGATGAGTGGGAAGGTAATGATTTCTGACACTGAGATGCATACAGTACAAAGTATCCGATAGATTGGAGACTGGGACTGGGAATGGGGCTGCACATAGAGACCTGAATCATTTCATGAAGATGATAAACTCCTGGGAGGTGATTAGGGAAGTGATAAAGAAACTTGCAGGTTCCAACAACAAGGAAGGAGACAGGATAGAATTTGAGATTTAGAACCAAAAATGACATGGGATCACATTTTGCCTTAGATACTCTCTAGCTTGTGTGACATTAGGCAAATCATGCTAAACTGTAAGGTCCTCATCTGTAAAGTGAAGAAAGTCATACCTGTAGTACCCATGTGAAGAAGCAATAGAGCATAATTCACAGAGAACTGGCATGGAGCTAGGAAGTTCTGGGTTCGGTTTCTTCTTTGGACATATGAGGTTGTGTAGCCTTGAGCAAGGCAGCTTAGGTGGCTCAGTAGATAGAATGTTGGGCCTAGAATCAGAAAGCCCTGAGTTCCAATCTGGCCTCAGACTCTTACTAGTCATGTGACTCTTGGGCAAGTCATTTAACCTCTACTTGCCTCAGTTTCCCTATCTGTAAAATTAAGATGATAATAGTACCAACTACTCAGGGATCAAATTAGATAATAATGGTAAAATACTTTGGATACTGCCTTGCACAGTAAATGCTGAATAAGTGTTAGTTCCTACTACTACTACTACTACTACTGCTACTACTACTACTACCACTGCTCCTACTATGACCACTACTACTACCACCTTTACTACTACTCCCATAACAATTACTACTACCACTGCCACTACTACTATTACCACCACCACCACCACTCTACTATTACCACTACCAATACCACTACTGCCACTACCCCTACTACTACCACTACTACCACTACAATTACTATTATCACCACTACCACTACCATTACTACTACTACCACTATCACTACCACTACCACTATCACTACCACTACCACTATCACTAGTACTACTGCCACTTTTATTACTATTGCTTAACCTCTCAAAATACTCAGGCAACTCTTTACAGGTCTAAATTGCAGAGATGGTACAAATTATGTTTTTGGAAGCTCTTCAAATCAATATTCTGATAGCTCTATAATAATCACAGTTGTGTGGAGCAAATGAAGTAATTTTTTAAAAGCACTTTGCAAACCAAAAGAAAATATATAAAGGTCAGATTTTAGGAATAGTTTGCAAGTTATCAGAATGAAGGAGTACTGGGGAAACAAGAGAAGTTTGCTCCAGGGGAAAGAATGATAAGGGATGTGTGTCCCTAGGAGAACTTCCTGTTACCTGTTGGTGACTCCTCTGACAGCTGGCATTGTCCATTTCAACTTTCTTACTGCATGAAACCTTTTCTCATTCTTCATCTCATAGGCACATGCAGTGAAAAATTAGTCATAAACATACATTAATAATAGACCTATAATAACAATATTTTGTCTTCATTTTCCTTGTAAATTGGCTGACCAGTGTACAGTAGGGTACTTATAATCACTACCACTCCCAATGTCATTGAAAGTCACATACATCAACTGGGGAACATTATTCTAAAATGATTACTTTTTTTTTTTACAATTACATTTTAATTTTGACAGTTTAAGTGAGTTTAGAGTTCAGAGGCCGAGTACAGTGTGGAGCAGACAAATCCTGTCTGAGATTTCCTTACATTGCTCTCTTAATGAAGTTTACTTTCAATTCCTAGTCTCTGTTAATTAATTATCAGTGAAGGGTACTAGATTGAGATCAAATCAGCATATATTTATTGTACAAGGCTCTGAGCTAGGCCATGTAGTTATAAAAAGTTGAAGACTTCTTCCCTTTATTCACAGAGTTTGCAACCTAATTGGGGTGAAAAGACTGAGTGTTGGAAAATGTAAATAGCAATAAAAGATGTAAATAACAGTTTGACAAGGATAAAAGAGGTGTCATAAGGAAGTACATGATTAATTGTCCCAATGAAAATTACAGACAATAAGGATTATAGTAGTTCAAAAAGCAGAAATAACATTGTTGTATGGGTTGATCAAAGAAGGATTACAAAAGCTAGATTTGAAGGAAGGTAGGGTTTAATCAAAGTAGGGAGGGTTTATCAGGTTGCTTGGGGAAGCTAGGTGGCACAATGGATAGAGCACTTGGCTCGGAGTCTGGAAGATCTGAGTTCAAATTCCAGTCTCAGATACTAGCTTATGTAACCCTAAGCAAGCCACTTGATCCAATTTCCTTAAATTTCTCATCCGTAAAATGTGATGGAGAAGGAGATGGCATATTACTCTATTATCTCTGCCAAGAAAAGTCTAAAATGGGACCTTGAAGAGTTGGACATGACTGAAATGACCAAACAAAAACACTGGGCTGCTGGAATGGTGTGAGTGAACAGCTTGAAGATAGGAAAGTATGAAGCATGGACAATTTTGGCTACAGTGAAGAGTTCACATAAGGAAGTCCTGGGAAATGGTGGCTGACTAGATATCAGTTCCAAACGGACCTTGGATGAGATCCTACCATTACTTCAATGCGGGGGAAAGAGGAACAACAATAACAACAACAACAATAAACTCTCCAAAACTGTGGATAGATCTTTCTGAGTTGAAGGAGTAGTTCAAACATGAGCTAAAATGGGACTGGATTTGGCATTTCTTTCATTTTTTCCTCATTGGAAGCTTTTGTCAGGAAGGGAAAAAATAAAATGGATAGCTCTTATTCACGCCTTTATTCGTTTTGCAACATTCCTACCATGTGAAAGCCTTCCTTGTGTGCATAAAGTTTTTGGCAGCAATTATTGGCCTAACTTACAGGGAAGTTCCAGTGGGAGTGTGTGTACTTAGTAGATTCTTCCTTCCTCTCAATGGCCTCCAGGTCCTTTATACTGTGTTTTGAAAATGTCATCTCCTCCTATAAAAGTCTACAATTCCTCCCCCTTTTTTTAGAAGAGGATATAAGGTATAGAAGTAGGGTACAGAGCTGAACTGAGGTCCATATACTGCCATTTTTGTTATATCTTTTCAGGGTTGCCTTAATAAGCTGAATGGGTTTAGGGAGTAGATGGTGTTTGTTTGCATCTTTCTAATTGAATTATTGAATCCACCCTAGATTTTGACTAGTTCAGCCCACATGGCCAGTGGAAATGATGAGAACTGAAGTCATTCAGGAAAGAGCTTTATTATTGAAAGCTCTTTCTAGTTTAACCATGCCAGTCCACTGTCATAGTTGCTGTCCCTGTAGGATTCCATAGCAGTAGGAGAGATGCAGTCAAGTCAACAACATTTACTGTTTGCAGAACATTGTACTGGCTACTCTTTTTTTTTTTTAAAGCTATTTCAACATCTTTTCAGATTTCTAAAATCACCCAGTGTCTTTTGTGGAGCTGCTTAACTTCATTTAGGAAAACCTTTCTATGTTTCTACCTTATGCATAATCTATGAGTCCCCTGCTAATGACTGAATGCAAATATTGTTATCACCTTCCATTTAGTGAGGACCCCATTGTTATATTTGAAAAATGTGTTAATCCTTTTGTAATTAATGCCTTATTGAGGTCTGAAGGGGTCAAGGGTAAGCTGGATCTTGGCAAATTAACTTTGAAGTCCTTCCCTTACCCCTCATTTTTTCTCTGACATTTAAAAGGAATCACTTCATATAATGTTCTCATTTTTTTCTTTTTTTGCCAATAATATTCTAAAAAGACCACATTTTCCATGATCAGGTGAAACTAAAAAAAAATATGAGGTGAATGTTAAGGAAAGATTCCTTCTGGGCTGACTAAATTTATGGAAAGACTGTTGGAGGTGGATATATTCCTATGCATAAGTATTGTTATAGAATATGCTTTGTTAAATGACTACAATAATTAATACTATATAATTAGATTAAATATATAGTATCTAGTCTTTTTCAGAGTATTTAGTAAGGCAGATTTTTCTTACTTCCATCATTGATAACATGTAGAACTAGTTCTCCACTGGGATCAAAGGTGGGGGAAATCAAATTTAATATACCTGGCAATGATTTCAATAATCATTTATTTACTAAAGGACTTGTCTACCTAGAATTGCTGGGGGTTGGGAAGTAGAGAGAAAAGACTACAATGATACTACTACTGCTCCTACTACCACTACTTCTTCTTCTACTACTACTGATGAAGATGATGATGATGATGGTAATGATAATGCTAACAATAACAACAACAATATAGTAAGACCATAGCTATAGAACTAAAAGACATTTCAAAAGTCAATCAATTCATTGCTTTAATTAATTTTATATATCATAGGATCATAGCTAGGATCTTAGAGATTATCTAGTTCCTTCCTTCACCTCCCCTTCCCCATTTTACAGATAAATAAGATGAGGGCTATGGAGGCTAGTGATTTGTCCAAGGTCATAAAGGTATTTCAGTGTCAAAGATGGAATTTGAACCTCAATTCTTTGACTTAGGATCAATGTTTTTTCCACTGTGACATATCATTTTCCTGATAATAGTTAACACTTATATAGACTCTAAGGTTTGCAAAGTGCCTAACATTTTCTATTTCAAATGATACAAGATAAGACCTCAGCCTTGGTTAAGTAGGGAAGATCTATGTCCAAGCCACTTAAAAAGATAAGAACTAATGTATAATAGATAGGAGGTGTGGTTCTCTGATTGACTATGCAATTCTGATTAGGTCAATTCTGATTTGAATTCTGATTAGAAATAAAAGGGTATCTAATAAGTATGATGATCAAGGTTTCCCTCTTTTTTTATGACCCTGGCACTTAACTGTTCTTGGCAAAGGATAGGTTCTTTATAAGTGTATGTTGACTTAACTTGACTTTCCTGGAGGACTTGGTACTTGAATTTAACCTTGAATAATAGAGACAGATATAAGCAAAGGCTATGATATTCAAAGTACTGAAGTGAGAAAGTCAAACTACAATCACAGAACCTCCATATTGGAAGGGATCTTAGAAGCCATGTAATTGAATCTGAAGAGAAACATCAATCTTCTCTCTCATATAAAAGCAGCAATACCATTGTAATGGATGATTCCATCTTAAATCATTTAACATAATGGGAATGATGAGAATCTATCCAACACATTATAGTTTTCAAAAAGAAGATGAAAAAACTGAGCTTGTTTATTTGGTTAATAAAAGAGAATACTAACAGAAGCCTTGAGTTAGTCAACAGGTATTGATTGAACTTCTGCAGGGTGGTCCCAAGACTAGATCTTAAAAAAGCTGACTGGGCTTTCTTATGCCTTTGATTCCTTCCGTTTGTAGGAAAGACATCAATAGCAACAACTACAGTGATAATAGCTGACACTTATGTAGCGCCTTTGATGTGCCAGACCTTGGCTTAAATACTTTATAAATACGAAACCATCTGATTCTCCTAACAGTCCTAGAAGCTAGATGATATTATTATCTACATTTGCATAGCCTTCAGATGAGGAGAATGGCAAACAAAGGTCAAGTGACTCGCCCAGGATTACACAGTTATTAAATGTCTGAGACTGGGATTGATTCGGGTTTTCCAAATTCTAGGCCAGGTGCTCTAACCACCATGCCATACACCTGCCCTACTGCCTTGATAAGGGAAGTATCAAAAATAATGGGACTAAACAGCTAAGTTATTGTTTTCATTTGCATAATTACAGTGATCTTTTCATTAGATGCTTGATCGGTCAGTCATCAGAGTCTAGTAGTGGAGTTTTTAGAGACCTCAAGGGAGGTCTTATTTTGATTCTGCCAGTCTACTTGAACTCTTCCTCATGGGTTTTAATCTTTTTTGTGTGTCACAGAACCCTTTGGCTATAAAGCCTATGGCTTTATTATATTTTAAATTATATTTTTAAATAATTAGAAGTAATATTAATTTCAATTAGAGGTTAGGGAAAATATTGCTTTGATTATTTTCCTATTAAAGTTTATGTAGATCCCAAAATAGATCTACAGATCCTTTGGGAATCCATAGATCTGAGTTTAAGAGCCCCATGTCTAAAAGTTTTTCTAGTAATTGAACTATTGAACTTTTGAACATTGAACTCCTAATTTGTCACCCTGTTTTTAGTCTCTGCCATCTCCAGAGAGTAATGATAATATCTGATATTGATTTTGCACATCCAGTTTATACATATATAAATATCAGTTATTATCTATGTTTATATACATATACATGTATATGTAATAATCAGTGGGGAAGCTAGGACATGCAACAAATGGATTGCTAGGTCTGAAGTCAGGAAGATCTGAATTGAAATATGACCCTGAGGTCAGACACTATCTAGCATGTGACCCTTTAACCCTGTTTACCTCAGTTTCCTTATCTATCAAATGGGAACATATTGGAGAAGGAAATGATATATTGTTCCTCCAGCATTTTTTTCAAGAAAGTCTCAAATGGGATCATGTAGAGTTAGAGATGACTGAAACAACTGAACAACAACAAAAGTTATAACATTGGAGCCTCCCTCAAGGGAAGCATGCTATTGCTTTTATTCTTATTTTACAAAAGAGTAAACTGATCAAAGTCTTGCCCCTAGTCACACAGTATCATAGACTCTGAATTCACTTTTTGATTGTAAATTGCCATATGCTGCCTCTGCTAATCTGTCCTGACTCTCAGTTGGTTTTCCCCAAACTTTCTTAAATATTTTTTGCAAGGCAATGGGATTAAGTGACTTGCCTAAGGTCACACAGTAAATATTAAGTAAATATTAAGTGTCTGAAAGCAGATTTGAACTCAGGTCCTCCAGATTCCAGGACTGGTGCTCTATCCATTGCCTCACCTAGCTGCCCTGCCCCATCTTTCTTTAAAAAAAAAATATGAATTTTTTGTTTTTTTATAATTGCTACAGTACCCAATATATCCTTCTATTTCTTTCTTACAGAAAAAAACATCTTTTATCACAAAGAATTGAAAAAAAGTAGGGCAAAAACAGTTCAATTGGACACACTAAAAATTTCTGGCATCCTATGCAATGTTTCTTACCTCTAATTCCTCATTTTTGTGAAAAAGGGAGAGTACTCCATATTATATCTCTTTTTTTGGGGGCCAACATGGTCATTATAATTTCACAGCACTCAGTTTTAAATTTTAATTATATCATTATTGTTATTCTTTCCATTTATGTTTTTGTTATTGTATATGTTGATTTTCTGGTTTTGTTTTGTTGGCATCAGTTCATATGACTTCTCTGTATCCATCATATTGAAGCTATTTATACTATTTATTTTTGTTTTTTTAATTTTTTTTTTAAGGCAAATGGGTCAAGAATGACTTGACCCAGGGTCGCACAGCTAGGCAATTACTAAATATCTGAGGTTGGATTTGAACTTAGGTCCTCCTGACTCCAGGGCTAGTGTAGTGTTCTATTCACTGTGTCACCTAGCTGCCCACTTATTTATGCTATTTCTAACAGTATATTAATTTTCTTTTATATTTATGAATCATAACTTTTTTAGCTATTTCTTTTAATTTGATGGATATTCACTTTTTCTTTTTTTGCTTCCATATAAAGTGCTGCTATTTGCTATATATTTCCTTCCTTCCTTCCTTCCTTCCTTCCTTCCTTCCTTCCTTCCTTCCTTCCTTCCTTCCTTCCTTCCTTCCTTCCTTCCTCCTCCTCCTCCTCCTCTCTTTCCTTCTCTATTTTTTCCTTTCTATCTTTCTTTGCATCATTAACTTCTGTAGAGCATAAGTATAACATTAGAATCTTTGGGTCAAAGAGTCTTTTTTTAATTAAAAAAATTTTTTTTTTAGGTTTTTGCAAGGCAGTGGGGTTAAGTGGCTTGCCCAAGGCCACACAGCTAGGTAATTAGAAAGTGTCTGAACTCAGGTACTCCTGACTCCAGGACTGGTGCCCTATTCACTTCGCCACCTAGCCGCCCCAAAGGGTCTTTTTATAAAAAACAATCCTGAACTACTTTCCAAAATGGTTGAATTAATCTACAGCTCCACCAGTAATTCATTAGTGTTCCTGTTTTTCTAAAACCTCCACATTTTCCCCATCTTTTGACATTTTTAACAGTTTTCTAGGTATGAGGTAAAACTTCACAACTGTTTGATTTGCAAAAGATTTGTTCATGATTTGGAATAAAATAATTTTCCTAATGTTTATTTCTGAACCACATTACTTCAGAATTACTAATGCTCCAGAATCATTAGCATTTCCCTATAACCTCTAGGATAAAATAATACTAGCCGATAATAACAGCTGACATTTATACGCTACATAATAGTTGATATTAGTGATGTGATAATGGTATGACTTGCATTATAATCCCTCTTTTTATAGAAGAAGAAATTAAAGCTTAAATAAATAGGTTAGCAGCAACAAGGCAACACAGTGGATAGTATTCTAAACATAGAACTGGGAAGACCTGAGTTCACTCACATTCAACCTGTGACATTTACTGACTTTGTGATTTTGGGTAAATCAGTTGACCTGTCTGTCTCAGTATCTTCATCTGTGAAATGGGGATGATAATAATAGTACCTATCTCCCAGAATTATTGGAATGATCAAATGAAATTGTATTTGTAAAGTACGCTCTTTTCCTTTAAGAGCTATGTAGATGCTTGTTGCTATTCTTTTAATTTATTCAAGGTCTGATTTAATTAATTAGTCTCTGAGAGATGAGTTGCATCCTGTTCTCTTCTGATTTCAAGTTCTTGATTCTTGCCAGCATGCCCCCTATTTGAACTTGGATTTGAAAGCTTCATAATCTTGCTCCAGTCTCCCTTTCTAGAATATTTCATTTTGCTTGGGATCTCATACTTTGCAAGCCATCTAACCTCCTTGTTGCTTCTCTGATTCAGCATTGTCTCAGCCTTTGACAAGACTCTTCCCTATGCTTGGAACTAATTTTCTACCCTACTCTTCCTGTTTTAACTTTCTGCAAAGTATCACCCCCCTGTGTGGAATATCTCCCTATTCCTTAAACTGTCAATTAGTGCTACATCCCTCCTCAAATTGTCATATATTCACTTAGTCACTGATGTGTTTTATGCTTTCTTATAATGTCAGTTTCTTGATGATACTGTTTCATTTTTGTCTGTTTTTCCAACACCTAAGACAGACTTAAAATAAGAATTTAAAAAATATTTGTTGACTTGAACTGAATTTGCAGTGTTTATAGTCTTAGATTTCGGTAGCAAAAGGAAATATTTATTAAGCACTAAAGTGGTGCTTACTTAGGTACAACATCTGAGTGAGACAGTGAGGTGGTGCAGTGAATAGAGAATATTTGGCTTGGAGTCAGGAAGATTTGAGTTCAAATATGATCTCACATACTTACTAGTTGTGTGACTCTGGGCTAGTCACTTAACCCTGTTTGCCTTATCTGTAAAATGAGCTGTAGAAGTAAATGGCAAGCCACTCAAAAATCTTTGCCGAGAAAATCCCAAATGGGATTTTGAACTGAAATGGACATGACTGAACCAACTAAACAACACCAGATTTTATTGAAAGAGATGCATGGTATGACCTATTCTGAAGGAAAATGTATGATAATTTGAAGAGGAAAGAGATTCGAAGCCAGTAGATCAATTGGAAGACTGTCTACAAGTTTAGGTAATAGGTGATAACTAGAGTGGTAACTATGTAAGTGGAGAAAAAATGGACAGATTTAAGAGATGTAGAATTAGAAACAGCAGGATTTGGAAACTGGTTGTATAAGTGGAGTAACTGAGAGGAAGAAATCAAGAATGACATGAGGGGGTTGCTGATCTGAGTGAGTGGAGGGATAGTGATACCTCCAACAGAAACAGGGACATTCCAAGAGTTAGGCAGTTTTGGAGGAAGGATAGTGTGTTCTGTTTTGAATATGTTGAGTTTATTATACTTGTGGAACAATCAATTTAAAATATATGATGGGTGAGAGACAGGAGGTCAATCGCACTTGAAGTCAGAAAGACCCAAGTTCAAGCAGATACTAGCTAGGTGACTCTGGGCAATCACTTAACTTCTGAATGCCTGTTTCTTCAAATGTAAAATGGGGATAATAATTATGTACCTCACAGGGTTATTGTGATGTTTTAATAATATAATATTTATCTAAAACATTTACTACAGTGTGTGGAACATTGTAGGAGCTCAATAAATAATTATTTCCTTACTTTTCTTCTTTTTTTCTTCTGCCCAAATGTGTGAATAGGCCATAGAATCATGGGGCTAGAACTAGAAGGGACTATCTAATACAAAACTCTTCACTTTATAGATGAGGAAACTTAATTGAATTTCTTAAGGTCACACAGACAGTGACAATAACATATAGAATTTGAAACCAGATCCTCTGATTCAGCATGGCAAAATAAAAACATTGGATTTAAAATTGGTAGAACTACATTTCAAACTTTGGCCCTGACACAAGCTACATATGTGATCTCAGTGGAGTCTTTAAAAAGATGAGGAAAACATCAAAGGTTCTTTCTAGATCTAAATCAAGACTCCATGTTATGACTCTAGAGCCAGTACTCTTTTCATTATGCTCCTTAATGAACAGAAGCTTTCCATTCCAAGAAAACCTCTTCCAAACTGAGATCCCCAGTCTTCTGGTCCTAGAGAATTTCTTGTGAACTTCTTATGTGCTTTGTCCATCATTTGTTTACAGCCTCTTTCAGTTGGGATGATATTGAAGAGTCTGCGAACTTAGGCTCTGCTGCCTGTTAGCCTTCATGATTTTTCATTCCTCTTTTTGTAGTCTTGAAAAACAAAATAATAAAACAAAAATCACTACTTATAACAAAATTGTAAGCACAGAGGGAAGAGCTGATGAATCACTTATTAGTGCAGCAAAGGCCCCACCCAGAGGCATCCAAGCAAAATTTACCTGACACAAAGAGCAAGGACTCTTAGGAATGAATAAAGAGATCACTGGTCTCTATTAGAATGAAAAACACTGATTTGGGATAGACTTAATTTTTGAAAAGTAGGTGCTGTTTGAAATATGTTCTTTCATTCCAAATACAAATATTTCATTTGACTTAAATATTTCATATATACACACATGCACACATATGTACACTCATAAGCATAGAATGACAGCATGTTTCACATAGACATACACATATATGGAATAATATTACTTGATATGTTTCCTATATGTTAATATGAGAATAAATACATTCATATATATATATATACACACACACACACATATATTTATATCTTTGTACCACATTATGTAATTTTAGAAACTATATGACAGAATGGGAAAGGGCTCTGATTTGGATATCTAGACATCTGAATCAAATTCTGACCCAGACATTTATAAGAAATGTAAAAATAGACAAAATTCAGTTTCCTAATCTGTAAGATGGAAATGAAAATTTCCATACTTCCTGCCTTCCTGAGCTGTAAAAAGGAAATCATTTTATACACTTTTTTTTAGGTTTTTGCAAGGCAAATGGGGTTAAATGATTTGCCCAAGGCCATACAGCTAGGTAATTATTAAATGTCTGAGACCAGATTTGAACCCAGGTACTCCCTACTCCAAGGCCAGTGCTTTATCCACTGCACCACCTAGCCACCCCAATTTTATACACTTTTAAGTTCAAGATAGTATGTAAATTTTTTCTAAAATTTCAACTTTTTTTTAACATTCATCCATATGCATATGTGTATTTTTAACCTACAAAAATTCCTTCCACTCTCCTTTTCCACCTCCCCCAGTGTTGAACAGTCAAGATTAACATTGTATATACATATTTTTGATGAACATGTTTACAGATTTGTCATTTTTGGTATAAGGAATTAGGATCAAAGGAAAGAGATACATAAAAGATAATTTTATAAAGTGTTCATCAGATTCTGATGGTTATTTTTTTGTTTTTGTTTTGTTTTATTTTTCTTCCTTTGGATGGAGATAAGATTGTCCAAAGTCAGTCTGATATAGTTTGTCCTAATAGGTTGTCCTAACTCTCTGAACTGCTGAGAGAAACTGCTTCCATCAAGGATAATTATCTCACAATGTTGTTGTTAATGTGTATATTGTTCTCTTGGTTCTGCTCCCTTTGCTCAGCATCAGAACCCATAAGTCATTCCATGCTTCTCTAGAGTTTGATCATTTATGGTTTCTTATAGAACAATAACATTCCATAGTATTCATGTACCATAACTTGTTTAGCCATTCCCCAGTTGATGGGCATACCCTCAATTTCCAATTCTTGGCCACTACAAAAAGAGCTGCTATGAATATTTTGGAACACGTGGAACTTTTCCCATTGTTTTATGATTTCTTATGGATATAGGCCTAGAAATAGAATTGCTGGGTCAAAGGGGATGAACAGTTTTATTGCTCTTTGGGTATAGTTCCATATGTTCTCCAGAATGATTGGATCCATTCACAACTCCACCAGCAATGCATCATGTCCCACTCCTTTCACAACTCTTCCAACATTGATCATTTCCCTCTTTTCTCATCTTTTCTCATCTGATAGGTGTAAGGTGATACCTCATAGTTGTTTTAATTTGCATTTCTGTAATCACTAAGGATTTGGAGCATTTTTTCCCATAAGATTTTATATATATATATATATATATATATATATATATATATATATATATATATAGCTTTAATTTCTGCATTTGAAAACTGTTCATATCCTTTGACCACTTATTAATTGGGGAATGACTTGTAATCTTTTAAATTTCATGGAATTCTCTCTATATATTTTAGAAATGAGATATTTATCAGAACTCCTAGTTGTGAAAATTCTTTCCCAGCTTTCTGCTTTTCTTCTAATTTTGACAGCATTGATTTTATTAGTGTAAAAACTTTATAATCCTATATAATAATATTCAAAAATATTAATTTTGTGGTTTATAATGTGCTCTAATATTTATTTGGTCATAAATTTGTCCCCTTTCCATAGACCTGATAGATAATTTCTTGGTCTATTAATTTATCTATGGTGTTGTCCTTTATGTCTAAATCCTGTACCCATTTGACCTTATTTTAGTATGGGATGTGAGATGTAGGTCTATACCTAGTTTTTACCATACTATTTTCTAGTTTTCCCAACAATTTTTCTCAAATGGTGAGTTTTTATCCCAGAAGCTGATGTCTTTGGGTTTGTCAAACAGTAAAATGCTATAGTCATTTACTGCAGTTTCTTTTGAACCTAGTCCACTGATCCATTGTTCTATTTCTTAACCAGTACAAGCAGTTTTGATGACTGCTGCTTTATAGTATAGTTTATATCTGATATATCTAGGTCACCTTTCTTTACATTTTTTTCCCCCATCAGTTCCCTTGCTATTTTTTTTTTGCAAGGCAATGGGGTTAAGTGGCTTGCCCAAGGCCACACAGCTAGGCCATTATTAAGTGTCCAAGACCAGATTTGAACCCAGGTACTCCTGACTCCAGGGCCGGTGCTCTATCCACTGTGCAATCTAGCCACCCCTCTCTTGCTATTCTTGACCTTTTGTTGCTCCAGATGAATTTTGTTACTATTTTTTCTAGCTTGGTAAATTAGTTATTTGGTAGTTTGATTGTTATGGCACTGTATAAGTAATTTAATTTGGGTAGAATTGTCATTTTTATAATATTAGTTCAGTCTACTGTGAACAATTGGCATTTTTCCAATTATTTAAATCTGACTTTATTTGAGTCAGAAGTGATGTATAATTGTGTTCATACAATTTCTGGGTTTGTCTTGGGAGGTAGATTCCCAAGATTGACTGTTGTCTATGGTTACTTTAAATGGAATTTCTATATCTCTTGTTCTTGAGATTTATTGTTTATATATAGAAATAATGATGATTTATGAATTTGTTGATTGTTTCAAGAAGTTTTTTAGATGATTTTCTTGGGTTCTCTAAGTATACCATCATATCATCTGCAAAGAGTGACAACTTTGCTTCCTCATTGCCAATTCTGATTCCTTCAATTTCTTTTTGTTCTGTAATTGCTATAGCCAGCATTTCTAAGACTATATTGAAGAGTAATGGTGATAATGGTCATCCTTGTTTCACCCCTGATTTTATTGGGAATGGTCCATTTATCCCCATTACATATAATATTTGTTGATAATTTTAGATAGATACTGATTATTATTTGAAGGAAGACTTCATTTATTCCTAAACTTCCAATGGTTTGTAATAGGAATGGATGTTGTTTTTTTATCAAAGGCTTTTTTTTGCATCCATTGAGATAATCATATGATTTCTGTTGAAATTTTCTCTTGGTTTTGCTATTGATATGTTTAACTATGTTGAGTGTTTTCCTAATATTGAACCATCCTTGCCTACCTGGTATAAATCCTACATGATCATGGTATATTTTCCTACTTGCTGTAATCTCATTGCTAAAATTTTATTTAAGATTTTTGCACCTGGGCTGCTAGGTGGCACAGTGGATGAAGCACGGGCCCTGGAGTCAGGAGTACCTGGGTTCAAATCTGGTCTCGGACACTTAGTAATTGCCTAGCTGTGTGGCCTTGGGCAAGCCACTTAACCCCATTTGCCTTGCAAAAAAAAAAAACCTAAAAAAAAGATTTTTGCATCAATATTCATTTGGGAGATTGGTCTATAATTTTATTTATCTGTTTTGCTTCTTCCTGGTTTAGGTATCAGTACTATGTTCGTGTCATAAAAGGATTTTGGCAGAACACCTTTTCCTACTTTTATAAATAGCTCATGTAGAATAGGAATTAATTGTTCCTTAAGTGTTTGGTAGAATTCACTTATAAATCCATTTGGACCTAAAGACCTTTTCTTAGGGAGTTTATTGATTGTTTCTTCAATTTATTTTTCTAAAATGGAGTTATTTAAGTATTTTATTTCCTCTTCTGTTAATTTGGGAAGTTTGTATTTTTTTGTAAATATTCATACATTTCATTCAGGTTATACAGTTTATTGGAGTACAGTTTGGTAAAGTAGCTCCATATTATCTTTTCCATTTCCTTCTCATTGGTAGTTAGTTCACCCTTTTCATTTTTAATGCTGATAATTTGGTTACCTTTTATTCTTTTTTAAATCAGATTAACCAAAGATTTATATATTTTATTGACT
Organism: Macrotis lagotis; assembly: GCF_037893015.1. Taxonomy (NCBI): domain Eukaryota; kingdom Metazoa; phylum Chordata; class Mammalia; order Peramelemorphia; family Peramelidae; genus Macrotis; species Macrotis lagotis. The sequence continues at coordinate 172,450,540 of NC_133662.1, read as the reverse complement.
TTTTTTTCATAAAACCATCTCTTAGTTTTATTTATTAACTCAATTATTTTCTTGCTTTTAATTTTATTAATCTCTCCCTTAATCTTTAGAATTTATAATTTGGTATTTAATTGGAAATCTTTAATTTGTTCTTTTTATAGCCTTTTAGTTGCATATCCAATTCATTGATCTCATATTTCCTTATTTTATTTCTATAGGAATTTGGAGATATACAGTTCCCCCTCAAAACTGCCTTGGCTTCATCCCATAAATTTTTGTATGATGTCTCATTAGTATCATTTTCTTGGATATAATGATTGATTATTTCTATTATTTGCTGTTCCACTCATTATTTAATATTAAAATTTTTAGGTCACTTCTGGCCAAGATGGCGGAGAGAAGATAGGCACTGTGCTAAGGTCTCCTGGTCTTCCCTCATATATACTATGAAACAAACCTCTTAACAGAAATTCAGTTGACAAAACCCAGAAAAAGAAGCTAGGCAAAGAACATCTACCAACTTCTACCAATATCTACCAATATCTATCTCCAGGGATTACAGGTGAGCTGGGGACAGAGAGCAGAGAGCCAGTGGGTCAGGGTAAGAGCTAGACTAACCTAAGATCAGGCATAGAGGCTTTAACTCTGGGAGCCACAGTCTAAGAGCCAACTAGGCTGCAGAAGCTTTAGCTGTGAGAACTGTGGTCTGGGGCTCTCCAGTAGGGCTGGAGGGCGAGTTCCAGCAGAGAGTTATAGAGTGTTGCTGAACATCATTCTGCTACTTTCCACTGGTCTGGAGGACCATAGAATCCATACTTTCATTTCAATGGTGTACTCTTCCCAGAACAAACACAGTCCCCCCCCCCCCCCCCCCAGGCTCAGGTGTGAGCAGCAGAACTCCCTTAACTGAATAGGGAGATTAATATTCTTGTCCCAGGGTGCAACCCACATTGTTCAAGGATAAAAGTATCCAGCAATACCAACTGCCCCCTCCAGGCCTAGGGAAAGGGTCTCAAATCAAGTTCACAGATACTCCAGAGAGAGCAACCAGCATTCCCTACTAGCCCGCCCACTTGGAGTTACTAAACTCAGTGAGCAAAGCCTCTAGGAATCTCAACACCAAAACTCTGTGAACAAGCCTTTCCCCCAACACAAGATTTTAGGAAAATGAAGAAATGCTGGTGGAAGGGGGGGGGTCCAAAGAAAACTACCTATAAGGAAAAGACCCTAACTCAGAGAGATCTAGAACTTCTGAGGAGACTATGATTTGGTCTCTAGCCCAGAAAGACTTCCGTGAAGAAATCAGGAAGGAGTTTAAAAATCAATTGGAAAATTTGAGAAAAGGAAACCTAAGAGAAAATCAACACCTTGTAATAAGAAAAATCCTTGGAAAACACAGTTAGACAAATGCAAAAAGAAAATAATTCTCTCAAAACCTCAATTGGTCAAATGCAAAAAGAAAATACTTCTCTCAAAACCTCAATTGGACAAATGGAAAACTCCTTCAAAAATAGAATTGATCAATTGGAAAAGGAGTTGCAAAAGGTAAATGAAGAAAATTCTTCTTCTCTAAAAAAAACAATGGGATCTGTGGAAACTAATGACTTGATGAGACAACAAGAATCTGTTAAACAAAACCAAAACATTGAAAAAATATAAATAAATGTAAAATACCTCATCAGCAAAACCACTGACCTTGAGAATAGATCTAGGAGAGACAACTTATGAATCATTGGACTCCTTGAAAATATTGAAAAGAAAATAACTGGACTTAATATTACAGGATTTAGTGATGGAAAATTGCACTGACATCATGAAATCAGAGGGCAAAATAGTTGTTGAAAAAAATACATCAATCTCCTTGTGAAAGGGATCCCAAAATGAAAACACCAAAGAATATTGTAGCCAAATTCTAGAACTATCAGCTAAAATAGAAAATCCTGCAAGCAGCCAGAAAGAAACAATTTAGATAACAAGGAGCCACAGTAAGGATTACACAGGACTTGACTGCATCAATATTAAGGGATCAAAGGCCCTGGAATTCAATATTCTGAAGAGCAAGGGATCTTGGAATGCAGCCAAGAATTCACTATATGGCAAAACTGAGCCTTCTCTTCCAGGGGAAAAGATGGATATTTAATGAAATAAGAGACTTCCAACTTTTCCTGATATAAAAACCAGGGCTAAATAGAAAAATTTGGACTTCAAACAGAAGATCCAAGAGACACATGAAAAGATTAAAAAAGTGGTGGGCAAAGAAAAAAAACTACTATCTAATAAGATGAACCTGGCTATATCCCCACTTGGGTGAAAGACTCTCATAACCCTCAAGAATTGTAACGCTATTAGAGAGAATATACTTAGCCAGAAATAAATGGACACTCATGACTTAATAATGACTCTGACTCTGATATAATGATTTAAAAACAATATCTCCTTAAAAAGGGGTACAGTAAAGAGACAGGTGGATGGAGGAGACTGAATAGGATAAATCACATTACATAAAGAGGTACAAAGGATCTATTGCAATAGAAGGGAAAAAGGAAGGAAGTAAGAACCACATGAATCTTACTCTCATCAGATTTGACTTAGAGTTATCATACACAAACTCAATTAAGAAACTTATCTTACCTTTCAAGTATTAAAAGGGGAAAGGGGAGGGGGAGGAAAAGAAGAACTAACAGGAAAAAAGGGAAGGAAGAAGGAGCAAAGGGAAAGGGGAAAGAAAAGGGAGTGGGTTGGATATAAGGGGCAAACAAACTGAAGGTGGTGGTATTCAGAAACAAAATACTGGGGAATATGAAGTGAAAAAAGGGGAAAATTACAAAGAGAGGGAAGACAGCTTGGAGGCCAATATAGAATTAGTAATTATAACTTTGAATGTGATAAACTCTTCCTTAAAAACATAAGCTAATAGTAGACTGGACTAAAAACCAGAATCCTACAATATGCTGCCTAGAAGAAACTCATTTGAAACAAAGAGATATAAGGTTGTAGCAAAATATATTTTCCTTCAGCTGAAGTGAAAAAATGCAGGGGTGGAAATCCTTATCTCAGACAAAGTAGCTGCAAAAATAGATCTTGTTAAAAGAAATAAGGAAGGAAACTGTATCCTCCCAAAAGTTACCACAGACAATGAAGGAATTTTAACACTAAACATGTAAGCACCAAGTGTTATAGCATCCAGATTCTTAGAGGAGATGTTGAAGGAGTTACAGGAAGACACAGACAGCAAAACTCTACTAATAGGAGGCCTTAACCTCCCCTCTCTCAGATTTAGATAAATCTAATTATAAAATAAACAATAAGAAAGTTAAGGAGGTAAATAGATTGTTAGAAAACCTAGGCATGATAGACCTTTGGATTGAATTGGGATAGAAAGGAATATCCTTTTTTATTCTTCAGTACATGGCACTTACACAAAATTTAGCCATGGACTAGGGCATAAATACCTAATGATCAAATGCAGAAAGGCAGAAATAGTGAATACATCTTTCTCAGATCATAATACAATTAAAAATCACATGCAATAATGGGCCAGTGAGAGATAGACCTAAAACTAATTGGAAACTAAATAACCTCATTTTAAAGAATGAATGGCTCAAACAACAAATTATAGAAAGAATTAATGATTTCAGCCTAGAAAATGACAATATTGAAAGAACATGCAAGAACTCATGAAATGTAGCCAAGACAGTTGTCAGGGGATATATTATATCTTTAAATGCTTACATGAATAAATTAAAGAAAGAAGAAATCACTGAACTAAACATGCAACTAAAAAAATAGAGAAAGAACAAATTAAAAACCTCCAATTAAATATCAAATTAGAAATTCTAAAAATTAAAGGAGAAATTAATAAAATCAAAAGCAAAAAAACTATTGAACTAATAAATAAAACCAAGAGTTGGTTTTATGAAAAAAAACAATAAAATTGATAAACCTCTGGTCAATTTGATTAAAAAAAAGAAAGAAGAAAACCAAATTGCTAGTATCATAAATGGAAAAGGTGAACTCACCATGAATAAGGAAGAAATTAAAGTAATAATTTGGAATTATTTTGCCTAACTCTATGCCAATAAATGTGATATAATAATCTAAGTAAAAAACAACTAGGTGGCACAGTGGATAGAGCACCAACCCTGGAGTCAGGAGGACCTGAGGTCAAATCTGGTCTCAGACACTTAATAATTATGTAGCTGTGTGACCTTGGGCAAGTCACTTAACCCCATTGCCTTGCATAAATTAAAAAAAAGGAAATGGATGGATATTTACAAAACTGTAAGTTGCTCAGGTTAAATGAAGAGGAAATTAAATAACTAAATAATCTTATCTCAGAAAAAAGAAATTCAACAAGCCATTATTGAACTCCCTAAGAAAAAATCTCCAGGGCCAGATGAATTCACAAGTGAATTCTATCATACATTTAAAGAACAATTGGTTCCAATGCTATATAAATGCTTTGAAAAAATAGGTGAAGATGGGACTCTGCCTAACTCATTTTCTATGACAACAATATGGTGCTGATATATAAATCAGGAAGAGTTAAAACAGAGAAAGAAAATTATAGACCCATCTCCCTGATGAATATAGATGCAAAAATCTTAAATAAAATCTTAGCCAAATGCTTACAGCAAGTTATCACTAGGATAATACACTATGACCAACTAGAATTTATCCCAGGAATGCAGGATTTGTTCAATATTAGGAAAACTGTCAATATAATTATATCAATAACAAACCTATCAGAAATCATATGATTATATCAATAGATACTGAAAAAGCTTATGATATAATATAGTACCCATTCCTACTAAAAACACTCTACAGTGTAGGAATAAAAGGATTGTTCCTTAGAATGATATGCAATATTTATCTGAAACCATCAACAAGCATTATATGCAATGGAGATAAGCTAGAGACATTCCCAATAAGATCAGGGGTGAAACAAGGATGCCCATTATCACCACTACTGATCAATATTGTGTTAGAAATGTTAGCTTCAGCAACAGAGGAAGAAAAAGAAATTGAAGGAATTAGGATAGCAAAGGAAGAAACAAACCTCTCACTCTTTGCAGATGTCATGATGGTATACCTAGAGAATTCCAAAAAAATCATCTAAAAAACTACTAGAAATAATTAGCAACTTTAGTAAAGTCACAGGATATAAAATAAACCCTCATAAATCCTTAACATTTCTGTATATGACTAGCAAGATACAGCAGAAAGAACTAGAAAGAGAAATCCCATTCAAAGTAACTTCAGATAATGTAAAATATTTGGAAGTCTACCTGCCAAGGCAGACTCACAAACATTTTGAAAACAATTATAAAATTTTTGAGTCCCACTTTTGAACACCCTCAACCTTCCCAGGTGAGTGTTGGAGGGGTGGGAGACAAGGATGACAAGAGAGACAAGGAAGACAAGTACTCCTACAAGATCTCCAAGTGCTCCATTTATTTACCAAAACACCAGTGCTTTACAGTCTCTAATCTACTCCCACTCCCATGGCACTTTAATAATTTACAGTGCTCCCCCACAGAACAGTCCCTAACATAAAACACTTCTCACACAAATAAAATAAGATTTAAATAACTGGGAAAATATCAACTGCTCATGGATAGGTCGAGCTAATATAATAAAAATGACAATTCTACCAAAACTAAACTACTTATTTAGTGCCCTGCCAATCAAAATTCCAAAAAATTTCTTTAATGAGTTAGAAAAAATTGTTAAATAAAAAAGTCAAGAATTTCCAGGATTTAATGAAAAAAGTGCGAAGAATGTGGCTTAGCCCTATCATATCTAAAATGATATTATAATGCATCAATCATCAAAATTGTCTAGTACTGGCTAAGAAACAGAGTGGTGGAACAGTGGAATAGTACTTATACAATAGCAAGAGATGATTATAGTAATCTGCTGTTTGATAAACTCCAAGTGTCTAGCTTTGGGGATAAAAACTCTCTCTTTGTTAAAAACTGTGGGGAAACTTAGAAATTAGTATAGTAGAAACTTGGATTAGACTAACACCTCACATCCTATTCCAAGAGAAGATCAAAATTAGACATAAAAAATATTATAAGCAAACAATGAGATCAAGGAATAGTTTACCTGTCAGATCTATGGAAAAGGAAGCAGTTTATGACTAAGGAAGAGATGGCAAACATCATTAAAAACAAATTAGATAATTTTGATTACATTAAAAACCACTGTAACCAAGATAAAAAGAAATGTAGTAAATTGGGAAATAATTTTTACAACTAGTATTTCTGACAAAGGGCTCATTTCTAAAATATTCACAGATCTGTCAAATTTTTAAAAAAACAAGTCATTCCCCAATTGATACATGGTCAAGGGCTATGCCAAGGCAACTTACAGATGAGGAAATCAAAGTGATCCATAGTTATATGAAAAATTGCTCTAAAGCATTACTTATTAGAGAAATGCAAATTAAAGCAAATCTAAGGTACCACTTCATACCTCTCAGACTGGTCAATATGACCAGAAAGGACAATGATCAATGTTTGAAGGGATATGAGAAATCTGGGACAATGCATTGTTGGTGGAGCTGTGAACTCATCCAACCTTTCTGGAGAGAAATTTGAAATTACACCCAAAGGGCAATAAAAATGTGCATACACTTTGATCCAGCAATACCACTACTGGGTCTATACCCTTGAAGAGATCATGAAGGGTAGAAACATCACTTAGAAAAATACTCATAGCAGCCCTGTTTGTGGTCGCAAAAATTGGAAATTGTGTGAATGTCCATCAATTGGGGAATGACTGAAAAAATTGTGGTATATGTACATTATGGAAAACTATTGTTCTTTTAGAAACCAGGAGGGATGGGAATTCAGGGAAGCCTGGAAGGATTTGCATGAATTGATGCTGAGCAAGATGAGTAGAACCAGAAGCACATTGTATACCCTAACAGCAACATGGGGGTGATGATCAACCTTATTGGACTTGCTCCTTCCATCAGTGCAACAATCAGGCACAATTTTGGGGTATCTGTGATAGAGAATACCATCTGTATCCAGATAAAGAATTATGGAGTTTGAACAAAGACCAAAATTTAAAAAAATTATTGTAATATTGCTCTCTTATACTTTTACTTAATTTTTTCCCCTTAAGGATATGATCTTTCTCATCACATTCAACCTAGATCAATGTATACCATGGAAACAATGTAAATACTATCAGACTGCCTTCTGTGGGGGATGGCAGGAGGGAAGTGAGATTAGGGGTAAAATTGTAAAATTCAAAATAAATATATAAATTAAATAAAATAAAGAATTAGAAGTGTTATATTTTTTCTTTTTTGGGTTGTAAACAATTTGATGGTCTTGGCCAACATTTGTTTAGTTTTATTTTTTCCTTCCCCTTTTCATTTGCCTTTTTAATGCAATGAGTTGTACATTTGGTGATTGAATTCTCTGCTTAGGTCTGGTTTTTGTGTCAGGAAATTCTAGAAGTCCTCCATTTTTCCCTGACAGTATATGCTGAATTTTACAGGGTAGTGAATTCTGGGTTGTAATCCAAGTTCCTTTGCTCTCTGATTATATGGTATTCCAGGTCTTCTGATCTTTCAATGTTGAGGCTGATAGGTCCTGTGTGAGTCTGATTGTGTTTCATTTATATTTGAATTGTTTTCTTTTTTGTTACTTGCAATATTCTCTCCTTTATTTGAGAGTTCTGGAATTTGACTATAACAGCCCTTGGAGTTTTTATCCTGGGGTCTCTTTCTGGAGGGATTCTGTGTATTCTTTTAATGATTATATTGTCTTCTTATTCTTGCTGATTTGGACAATTTTCCCTAATAATTTTCTGCATGATGTTTTCCATGTTCTTCTTCTTCTTCTTCTTCTTCTTCTTTTTTGATCTAGGCTTTCAATGATCCGCCGATTGTCTCTTGTGGATCTGTTTTCTAGGTCATTTGTTTCCCTAAAAGGCACTTTATATTTTCTTCAATTTACCCAACCTTTTAATTTTGTTTGATGGAATCTTGTAGTCTTGTGGATTCATTGGTTTCTATTTGTTCAGTTGTAATTTTTAGAGTTTTATTTTCTTCCATTACTTTTTGTATTTCCTTTATAAAGGTATTGAATTCTCTAGTCAATTTTTCATAATTTCCCTGTAAGACTCTGATTTCTTTTTCTATTTTTCTTCTTCCTCTCTTCTTTTTAAATTCTTTTTTAAACTCTTCGATGAACTTTTGTATTTGAGTCCAATTCATAGACTGTTTTGAGACTTCCCCTGTGAGTGATTTTTCACTGATTTCTTCTTCAAACATGGCATTGTTATCATCTTTGTCTGTAAAGTAGTTTTCTATAGTGAGCACTCTTTTAGTTTTTTCTTCATCTTTGTTGTTTTAGCTCTCTCCTGGGATTATAGAACCAAGCTGGTTTTTTTTTTTTTTTTTTTTTTTTTTGCTGGGAGTGGGATCCATTCCCTGCTTTGCCATTGGCAAAGATGTTTGCTATTCGGTCTAGGCTTTGCCTTTGCAGAGATGTATTTCTTCCTTTATGTCCAGGTTCTGACTTAACAGTGGTTTGTTTCTAACCCAGTCCTGTTTTTTACCCAGATTTTCTCAGAGTTCAAATTTTGTTTGGGGTTGGAATCCTCCCTGCTAACTTGCTATCTAGCTGTCAGGACCTCTGCTATTGTCAAGCTATTGGGACCTGAATTGCATTGTGGCTAAAAACCTCCAGCTGGCTGTCCTACTCTCCTGTTTCCTTGGCATTTACTTCTCCTTTTCCCCCAAAGAGACAGACCTTCACTGAAGATCCTCCATGATGTCTACCATTGGAAATTTCTTTGAAACTTCTTTTTTTCTTGGTGAAATATATAGCTTGAATGTCAGAATAGAGGTTTCATTTATCTTTGGTAGGGAAAACTCTGGGAGCATGTTAGCTTCATGCCACCATCTTGGCTCTGCCCTGGAAGTCCAAGATGTATGTCAATTAATAAAAGAGCTCAAGTGAACCTTGAAATCCAGTTGACTTTGATGAGGAAGCTAGGCCCTTGAAATGCTTGGTGATATACCCATGTTCACATAGCCTGGTGATGGTTGTTAATGGAACTGATATTAGAATCTGGGTCTTCTGATTTCATGCCTGGTTTCATACCTTATCCTACCCTACATTTTCCTTGGTATTAGCTTGGGTGTTGTTTCATTTTTGTTTTATGGAAATTTTTACTTGGTTTTATGTGCTATATGATTGGTTGCCTCTTCTCCAGGAGTGTATGATACTGATTTTTTCCCCTACTCCCTTATTTCCTGGTAAGATTTTCTCAAAGGTTTCTTGGTACAACTAATGGGGAGGACAGAGAGGGGGATAAGGGATCTCTTCTAAAGTCCTATTGATGGGCAGCTAGGTGGCACAGTGGATAGAGCACCAGCCCTGTTGTCAGGAGTCTCTGAGTTCAAATCCGACCTCAGACACTTAATAATTGCTTAGCTGTGTGGCCTTGGGCAAACCACTTAACCCCATCTGCCTTGGGAAAAAACCTAAAAAAATAAAATCCTATTGATGAGACAAATAACTCACTAACCATCATGTAATCACTATCTTGTGCTCAATTAATCTCTCTTATTCATGGTAGTGGACATATAGGGTCACAAATGCTGAACAGAAAATATTTTTCCCATTCATTTTATTTGTGACCTAGGTTTAAAGGAAAACAGATGGGGATGACTTTCAGAGTTGTGTAGCTACTATTTCAAATAGTTAATTCCAATCAAACATTAAGGATTATTCTTCATCATACAACTGCTGCATTGTCTGAACTGGGTTATTTTTACTCATCATAGTCTTCTACGAACTAGAGAGCCAGGGAGAAGGCCAGAATTTTGTCAGTTATGAGGGGAATTGAAAAGGCCTGGAAATGTTCAGAGCATAGTAATCAATGGTACTGTCATTCTGAAGATGTTGATTTAAATAGTTTTATGTTATGAGGACAGAACCTCCCATTCTACTCCCTTTTCACCTTTGCATTTAGTCATGATTAAGTCTATTTCCATTCCCAGTGATTGTAGCTATTTCTAATATTAAGTAGAAAATTTGCTTTTTATAAAAATTTCCACCCACTGTTGTTCTCAGAATTACTATTAACTGAGAAAGACAAGAAAAACCACTCAAATGAAGTCCCTTGGATATTTGCATGTATGTATATATGCATGTCTATATATGTGTGTGTGTGTGTGTGTGTGTGTGTGTGTGTGTGTGTGTGTGTAGAGAGAGAGAGAGACAGACAGACAGACAGACAGACAGACAGAAAGACACAGGCTGGAGGGTTTTATTACAACCTTTAGATGAATTGCATTCACTTGGGAATACTATTGGATGTATGGAGAATAAGCTAAAACAATGAGATTTAAGGATGCCTCTTTTTTTTTTTTTAACAAGGCAGTGGGGTTAAGTGGCTTGCCCAAGGTCACACATCTAGGCAATTATTAAGTGTCTGAGGCCAGATTTGAACTCAAGTACTCCTGACTCCAAGGCCAGTACTCTATCCACTGCATCACCTAGTTGCCTCTTTTACAAGATGAAAATAGACCAGAGATTCTTCATTTGTGAGAGATCTTTTTGGCAGTCCTATAAACTCCTACAGACAGATTCTTTCATAGATTAATGTTCTTAAATAATTAGAAGAAATGTTAAATTTTGGTTAGAGGTTAGTAATTATATAATACAATATTTTTTCCCATCCCAAATTCACATACTTGAAATCTATACATGTATCTCTCAAGGGTTGGTGGACCCCAAGTTGAGAACCCTTGTTAGATCAATCAAACTCAAGCCCTTTTATATGCTGTAAATTTAGGGTACCCGAATCCTCAAAGGGACTTGGTTTCTGTTTTTTTCCCCTCCTTATATCATAAAATTTCTTTTTTTTCCTGTTCTTTTTAAAAAACATTTATTCATTTTAAAAAACATTTTAAAAATACATTTATTCACTTTTTCCAATTACATCCATCCTTTTGAAAACTTCCAATTTCCACATTTTTCTACCACCCTTCCTTCCCTCCTCCCTCCCCATGGCAACACACATTTCATAAGGGTTGGTTGTATGTGTATAATTGTGTTTAACCTATTTACATTTTAGTCATGTTATGAAAGAGGAATTAGAACTAAGGGAGGGGGAACCATGAGAAAGAAAGAAAAACATTAAAGAACTTTTTAAAAAGTGAAGCAAATTCATCCTATTATTTCATCAAATTCTTTGGGGAGACTCAATGTATCAGGGACCCCTGACCAACCTGTGTCAAACCTAAAATACACCATTATAATAATAACAACTGACAATTCTTTAAACTTTAAATCTTTAAACAAAGTATCACATCTGCCTATCTATTATTTATGTTATTATATTGATTCAGGTACAGAGTCAGTGGTTCTGCTCTCAAAGGACCTAGGGTTTAAAATCCAGATCTAACACTTACTACTTTATGACTTTGAACACATCCAATATCCTTTCTGAACATCAGTTCCTTCATCTACTTGGGGCTGCTTGGCTTCTGAGTTCCTTTCCAGCTTTAAATATTTGTTCCTATAAAATATGTAGAATATTTTTATTCTCCTTTTTCAAATGAGAAAATTGAGTCTTAGGCTAAGGGACTTGTCCAAGCTCCCATAACTAGTAAATTTCTGAAGAATTCACATCTTTCTGACTGCAGGTCCAGAATTCTCTACATTATACCCAACCGCTTCTTTAATGATGATTTTTTGGGGGGAGGCAATCAGGGTAAAGTGATTTTGCTCAGGGTCACACAGCTAGTTAGTATCAAATATCTGAGACTTTATTTGAGCCCAGGTCACCTTGACTCCAAGTCTGTCTTTAATGATTTTTAATGGTGGATTTATATCACTAGTGAGCATGGTGTAAACTACTACATTAAAAATAGTCGACAACATTTATATCATGTTTAAGGTTTGTAAAACACTTTACTTATACTCTTGCAATTTATCCTCACAATAACCTGATGAGTAGAGGTTTTTATTCCCCCCACCCTTTTTTACAGATGAGAAAATGGAGGAAAAAAAGTGATATGTCAAAGGTTACCCAGATACTATCTGGGGCTATGTTGAACATTCTCTTGTATTGTCTCTTCTAGCAAAAGAAGGAAACAGGATAGACTTTGTATCACCCTTAGGATATATCCTTTTAGTCAAAATATAGATCATCACTGGGGATTGTGTGGTACCATCCCTAGACATCACAGAAAGAGAGGATTGTTGTTAAGTGAGACTCTCAGGATTGTGAAGCTTACAAAATATGGGAAATAATATAAATGAAGAGGATCAGTGAATTTTAACAAAAAATAGCCCATAGCAAATCAAAGAAAAACTCAAAATGTGTTCCATTCTCCCTAGGAATGAGAACAGATATATATTTAGCCAGTTGTCCCAGGACCAAAACTACCCCTGGGACAAAGCCTATGTCTTTAAGATGTCACCACCACAAACTGAAAAGTAGGTCATAGGATCACAGTTTTAGAATTGAAAGGGACCTCAGAGATCTTTATCTAACTCCTTTTTACAGATCATAGACTAACCACCATAGAGTGTAACTTGCCCAAGGGCACACAGATGGTAAGGAATAGCATCTAGATTGGTCCTTTGACTTCAAATCATTCCACTGTACTGTATTAGTTTCCAACACTGTAACCTTCTGTTTCTTTTGCTTACATAATCCTTACAAATCTGTTTGTTTTTTCTCTTTAAAACAACTTCTTCATAGGCTACAACCAAGCTTCAACAGCTGCATTAGCTCCTTCAGGCCAAGGAGAACCCGAGAGGTGCTTCTCTGACTTTTCATTGGCTCCTTTGTATCTTTCTTTTATTAGGTATTGAACTGGACTGGGATGATTTATTTCTATAAATTATGCTGTGCCTTCTTAGTGGACAGTGGTATGCCCTTGACCCCTAGCTCTTCTAGTTTGGACCACATGGCCCTTTGGGTAGAGACTCTAAAGAAGCCCTCTACTTTCACAAAATGAGTCTCGAATGCCTCATGCACTAATAATCTAGAGCAGGTGGTCCAACCTGGGGCTCATGGGCCAGAGCATCTTTGGTGGTATGGGTTGCATCATATTCATGGATGGGTATTGAATTCTTTGTGTGGTCCTGGAGGTATTTTTGTTTGATCTTATGGCCCAGAAGAATTAAAAAGTTGCACACCTTTGATTTAGAACCTCCCTGGTGGTTCCTGCTGCTTCTAACAGGAGCAATACTCTAAAACATCTATTCCCGCTCAAATGTCTTTGATGAAAATATGCAAATAAACATGGCATTCTGGAGCAACTACATAATACTTGTAATTCCCAAGCTGATATGAACTGAGGATGTAACTACTTAAATCTAAGGGGTGGTTGGGTCTGTACTGACAGTCATATAAATAAACAATAAACTTATTTAATTCCTAAACCTCCAACCTAAATATGACATTATTATATAATTGAATTTAGAACAATTATAAATGACCCCATCTGGGTATTGCTATTATTAATGATTATACTTTTGCAGAGGACTCTGATAGTTATTATTTGGGGGTTGAAGAATCCTGAATTTGCTCTTTGCCAGTTGTTTGACCTTGCAACAATTTCTTAAGTATTTTAGTTCTTAGTTTACTCAACTTTAGAAGGGTTGGATTAGATGATTTTTGATCTCCTTTCTAGTCCTATATCCTAAATGTGGGGGGGGGGTGGCGGTGGAAGGGCACTGGCATACATAGCAGTTTCAGGCACAATGGAAGTCCCATTAATCTTTAAGCCAATGTTGTATTGTGAAAATATGACATTGCAGATAAATTACACTATGAACCCCAATAAATGCCTAAAGGGAAATCTAAAAATGTTGTTAGCAGACAGAGATTTTTATTCTCCATAGCTATCACTATGTTTCCAGAAGCTTGCCTCTCAAGCTTACTGAATCACATACTTCACATTACCACAAATGGTCACTGGCAAATACTTTATTTAAATTCTATTGAGATAAAAGTGAGAAGGCAGTGAGAAGGTAAAGGCAGGAAAGCAACATGAATCCATTGGTATTTTGCCCCAGTTGGGTGATGCCTTAATCACTTTTTCATTCTGCCCTGGTCTGGAATTGGAAGACATATGTCACTTTTCCACCTTAACGGTGAATTTTCTAGTTTGTTTGGATTTATGTCACAACCTTAATGGGATTTAAATGGAATTTTTGTATGTGAATAATACTGAGCATTAATGCAGAAACTTAGGTTGGTGTGCTACTGGAATGATTTGCATAAGGGTTTTTAAATATGAAAACAATATTGAGGCTATTATAAATCACAACCCAGTAGTCTATACTAGGGCAATGGAGGAAAGAGAGCAAAGTCACTATAATTTCTGGAAGGGTTATATTTTAAGCCTTTATGAAAACAGAAGAAGAGAAGGTAGTTATAAACTGCATGTAAAATCAGAGATGGGTTATCCTGAGCATGATGGTTTCTACTAAGATCCCTTATTGTAGCATGGAGATGGTCCTGAATTCTCTAAGGGTTATGTCAGTGGAGTATATGCATTGATAGGATCTATCATGCCAGAACATTTTTGAGTATGATTTGGTATTGACTGTGTCTGCTTTTTAAAACCAGTTTAACTAATAGGGAAAGATTCCTCATAAATAAGTTAACCATTTAGTGATTAAATTTTTTGGCTGAGAAAAATAGAAAATGACCTTCAAGATATGGCTTCTACTGTGATGGAAGCAAAATGGATGGTCCCACACAAATTTAGTCTCTGTGAATAAATAGACAATTATGAAAATAATAACAGCTCATGTGCCAACACTGCTTATAGTGATAGAGAAGTTTTACATGAATTTAATAAAGCTCTCAAAAGTAAATCAATATATATACTTTGATATTTGGTGACTAATGAAAACAAGAGCAGAAAAAAGGATAGTGAAAAAAATAATGTTGAAAAATATAATACTGGGGTAGGAATTGAGAGTGGCAAATGGACTGAGGGTTATCCAGAAAGTTTATTATGTACATCATCAATATTTTTTTTGAGAAAACAATTGGGAGGTCCTCATGGCAGGCACCAAATAACATCATACTAAAGCAATTTCTGTCCTATATCCCCATTGTGCTGCTTGTTGACTACTTCTTCTGACCTATTATTTTAGGAAAGTTTCAGTAATTCTTTAATTTACCTACTATTATCTAGCCATTTCTTAATTGCCTTGCCAAACATTTTGCTTATAATTTGGGTATCCCAGACTTCATTTCTGGAACCATGATCAGATTAACTCTACTACTGTTCCTGAATGGGATGTGTCAATATACTCCTCAGGATACCAGTAACTTTTTAGAACAAATTACACTTGTCAGGGTACTACTTTCCTTTGTATGTTATTTTACCCCAAAAGAATATGAGATCCTTAAGAGCAAGAATTATTACTGCTTTTGAAATTGTATCATAAGAGATTAGCATAATTCTGATTTAGTAAATGCTTAATAAATGCTTTTTAATTTATTCATTCAAATGAAATTAATTGTATTTTAACAGAAAGGAAATGATTAGTTTGGTATATGAGTCATTCCTGAATCTTATATATATGTCAGATCATTAAGTATCTAAAACAAAGATCAAAACTAATACAAAACTAAGAGAAACTAGGTTAAAATTGGTTTACAATTTTAATTCCAATATGACCTATTTAAATGAGTTACTGAAGGTAAAAATTGAAACAGATGGAGAAAAACAGAAATACCAATTATAACAATTTGGGCAGATATTTAGTTGATATAACTCAATTGTCAAAATTAAGAGAAAAAAAGAATTTGAAACTGTCTCACCCAGCAAAATACTTAACTTAGTTGCCAAGCAAAAGAAAAATGGAAGCCAAGAGCAAAATCAACTTGGAACATAAACTAGACTATAAAATCTAACAAAAAAGAATAATGTGCAATTATGAGTAATATTATTCTATAAATTAATGAAATTAAAAACAAGTTTAAGGAAATCATGGTGATAGACCTAGTTAAGCAGTTATCACAAAGGTATGTAAGGATTAAGCTGAAAAATAACAAACAGATGAAAAATGAAAACTAAAATCTAGAAAGATAATAAATTTCCTCCCCCCCCCAGTACACCAGAACTGCCATATTTAGATGCTCATATCACAGTCCTTGGTGTATTTTTGAAAGGATTGAAAATGACACTGGAGAAAAAAAAAGATTGGGAAAGCAATTGGACTAGATCAAGTACATACAAGGGAGGATTATGTTAGAAAAGACAAAATTTTGAGAGTATTGACCATATTTGTGTGGAATTTAGAATAATAATATTAAATTATTATTATTAAAATATTATTAAATTAAATAGAATTATTTAAGAAGACAGATTCAAATCTTGCCTATAATAGGCAATAAGATAGTACAATGGATAGTGCACTGGGATTGAAATCACGAGACCTGAGTTCAAATCTAGTCTCAGATATGTATTAGTTATGTGACCCTGGACAAGTCCTTTAAACTCTGGTAGTATCAATTTCCTCAACTATAAAAAGGAATCAAAATAGTACCTCCTAGTTTTACCATGAAGGTCAAATGAGATAATGTTTATAAATGAGATAATACTGATAAAAAGTTTAGCATAGTATCTGGCATGTAGTAGGTGATTAATAAATGCTTGTTCACTTTCATTCCCTTGCCTAATCTTTCTATATACTAGCAGCAGTAGATTTATTGATGAATTGCCGATCTTAATCAGTGAATGCTGAAATTTCCCCCAGTAAGGTTAGAATTGACCACAGAGACCAGCTAATCCAATCCTCATATTATAGATGAGGAACTTTAGTTCTATAGAGATTAAGTTCCCTGTTCAAGGTCATATCAAGTCAGCATCAGAGACAAAATTGGGACCCAGTTCCTCTGACTCAAGAAGCCATATTATTTCCATCATCCTACATATACCATGTCCAGAGTCATATCACCTTCAGAAATTACAAATAATAATTTCCAAATAAAGGACAACCAAAGGATGCTCAGTGACTACCACTTCATATGTAAATTTTGCTGCTTTTATAAATTTTCTTAATGAAATAATCTGCAAAAACATTAAAGATTTTTGATAGGTATGTTTGGAGGGAATGTGATAGGTTTTTTGGCATGCAACATTCCATAGTAGACCACTTTACATAACACAATTGACTAAAAGGGCTATTGCAGCATTTGCTCATACAATTTGCAGGTTTTGTTCTTGCCAGGTTGTTCTTTTATTATTGTACTGTGTAGACGTGACCTTGGGAAGGAATAACCAGGTGAGCATCATAGTATCAAAATCCCACCTGTATTTACTGTCTGAAAAATTTTGATTTAGTAGAGCAAAATGATCTATTTACAATAGTGACTTGCATATTTCAAAATTATGAGAATCCTTGAAACATATGAGTATATATAAATAACTTTGCTCAATTAACATCAACTGAGGCAGAAAATAAGGAGACATGCTCACCAAAATTTTTGACTATGAGATCCAATCCAGGTCCAAGTTGAAAATGGAGTACCTGTAGATGTTGAACTCCAGAAGTTTCCATTTTCTAACTATGCAGCATTGAGTGTCTCAAGCCTGAGAATATCATAAAACTTCCAATAAGTCAAGTGTTTGGTCTAACTAACTACATATGAAAATTCAAGTGGACAAAGAAGGCCTATTATACTATAGGATACTGTTGAATGGATATTGTTTATTGTTATTATTGTTGGTGGTCCTTCATTTTTAAAAGGGACTAATGACAAGACAGGTAATAACTTGACTGGCTTGTGAAATGAAATTGAGTGAGGCAGAGCTGCACAAAGTCATCATTCTCACGCTCCCTGAGTCATCAAAGTACAGTGGCAGGACAAAAATCAAGATGAATGATGATGGCCTGGAATGCAGTGGATGACCTTGGTGTCTTCAATGTCTGACTGAGCTTTAAGCATTCCACAACACCTGTTTCAGCTGCCTTCAGGATCATTAGAACAAATTGTTCTCATCTGACCATTTTGCCAGGGAAAGTCTTCATATACTTGGGTAGATATCCCCCTAGCTCAAACCTTGACAGGTTTGAGATTTGTTGGTTATCCTCAACCTGGCTTAGCCCATCTGTTAAGATGGGTTTATCAGGGTATGGCCACTGGGCATGCTACAGCTTCTTGGAACCATAGGTGAGAATTAGGTAAATCAGGTGGACATCAAAAGTGGAAGAGCAACCCTGAAAAGAATGTGGATATTCCTCATACCAGAGGTGTCTTCCTGATCATCTCATATACCCTAGACATTGAAAATGGATAATAATTTGAGTCTAGAACTGAACAGGAGAGAGATTGCAAGGTGGAAAATTTGGAAAATTGTAGAGTTCGTTAAAATATTCCAAGATTCCTTTTGAAATAAAGTGCACCTTTTCTATACCAATACTCTTTTGGTGACTCTGTATGGCTGCAAGTCATAGAATTCTATAGGTTTTAAAGAATTAAAGCTGAGACTCACCCAAAAGACAGAGAAGAGATATACAATAGAAATGAGCAGGTTACATCAAATTACAAATAAGATATTACATGGATTGAGTGACATGAGAGATATAGAAGAAATAGATCACTGAAAAAGAATCTGCACTATTCATGTGAAGATAAGAAAAAGGTACAACCAATAGATACTTCACAAACTCCACTGAAACTAGTACTATACCAAAGAATCACAAGAATGACTCCCAGCATGTTGGTCAAACTCTCTGTAACAAACTTATCAGGGGGATATGGGCTGGCATGGATAGCTTGCAATTTGCATTCATGGAGGAAGTACCCACCTTGACAATATCTTACTTTCATTGGAAAATTGGAGTACAATGGCCATATTGATATAATAATTTCTATTTTAAGACCTTACCCAGTTTGGCTTTGTTCATGCTATTAATTGCCAGATCTTTCTTTTATATTGTACTATGTAGACATGACCTTAGGAAGGAATAACCAGGTGAGAAAAGGCTACTCTCAGTGGCAGGCTGCTGTTTGATCGATGGAGCAAAACTCAGGGTCCATTGTTGCAGAGGAGATGTGGAGCTGAAAAGTTATTACCCTCTGAAAGCAATAGTGATTTCAATCCTGATCCTAATAGGCAGAGGGCTCAATATGAAATTGCATATAACCCACAATCACTTTCTCCAGGTGACCCCTTGGCTGGACTTTTCATCAGGCAGGACAAGGTGAAGAGACATAAGTAGGAAATTATTTTATCACCCTCGAAGGACACCAGCCTGCATACCTGGTCTTGGCTGGGCTTCACTCTTCTGATTTTATGGATAAATGGAGTTGATTGAACTCTACAGAGCTCTCAGCCCTGCTCCCTTTCAGTAACATAGGCTAAATTCAAAAGAAGGAGAAGAAAAGATATTGTGAAGTCTAGGGTGCATTCTCTTTTTTCCAGTTTCATAGACAGTTCAGTAGGGGCAAAGGAGATGACAGGCTGAGACAGCAAAGGGGCAGGCTCTGCATGTGGACATGTTAGTATAAAGGTGAAGCACACTTTGCAGAGCTGGTCTGAGAGCTTTCTTTTTATGTCTACAGGTTACCTTCGCTAAGGTAGGTCAAGTCAAATATTTATGTTGTATCTTCTTTAGGTTTATAACTTTTGGTAATCGTGATTGCTCTGGCCTCACTCTTCCAGTGTAGGGCAAGTTATATCTCCTGTTCAGAATTCTAGGGTAGCTTTTAAGGAGATAAGGATGTCTTTCCTCTAAT
Organism: Macrotis lagotis; assembly: GCF_037893015.1. Taxonomy (NCBI): domain Eukaryota; kingdom Metazoa; phylum Chordata; class Mammalia; order Peramelemorphia; family Peramelidae; genus Macrotis; species Macrotis lagotis. The sequence goes on along the minus strand of NC_133662.1, from coordinate 172,430,800 downwards.
GCCCATTGATTAAAATTCCAGATTCATTTAGTCAGGTAAAATTAGTTTTTATAAAGTAATATTTACTTAAAATATAGTAATAAGTATAAATATTCCCTTATAATAGTTGTAGGTTTATTCTTCCCTATACCACATTGGTCTTTGGGAAGAGTGGACTCAGACTTAAAAGAATGTCTATATAGTATCAGCCTCACCAAGTTCAAGTCCAACTTTGGCATAGCTATTGAATGAGTCTGAGTCTGATTCATTTTTATGATATGGTTGGGTCTTGAAGATTTCTTCTTGTTCATTAAGGAATTGATGCTTGACTGTTTGGCTATAAAACTCTTTTCATGCCCCTGGACTTTCTTTTGAAATTCACAGGGTCATGGTCACCTCCAGTTTCTTTTATCTAAGATGTGAAAGAGCAAACACCAAAGTAAAGCACTTAAAACCAGACTCCTATAGGGTTTTCCAAATGGATTAAGACTTTTGGGATATCCTGTATTATACTTTTATGGGAAGGGTTTCAGGTCTCTTTTCCTTGTAGCAGTGTCTCAAAGAATCATAGTCAAAAAGAAAAGACAGACCAAAAGTATCTGTACCCCATATGTCTTGTATCACTTGAATGCACCCTATTTATGGCAGTCAAAAAAGGTTCCTCTTCATCATTTGACTGTCAGACTAGAACCAGTTAATGCTTGGGCTTTCCCAAAAACTTTTCAGAGCACTTCCATTGCATCTCATTATGACTTTTCTGAATCAGGTTTCCCAACTTCTTCTGCATGGAGGAATTGCACCAGTTCATCAAACTGATTTTTGTTTACTAACATATTTGCAACTTAACTCTAAGCAACTTAGAGCAGTTAACATTTAACTTTAAGGGGTAAGTCTATAGAAGTTCAACATATCACAGCTTAAAAACTTGAAAAAAAGAAACCTCCTAAGATTGTTTTCTATATGGAATCTGCGTTTATTTCTTAGCTCCATTACAGTCTTCCATAAAAGTCCTTTTCATGGAGTGAAGATGACTTTGGGATCTACAAGGCTATTTCAGCAAAGTACTAACTCTGGAAGAAGCTACTAACTTGGAAAGCAGTTTAGAAGTCTTTTGTCCAAGGATCATTCGAGCATGAGAAGGCTCAACAGAACATTAGCTATAGGATGATTGACGTTTTGGTCACAACAACTCTTAGAGACCATCTATTATACTTTTTAGAGGTTGCAATCTGTTGGTGAAATTACAGATCCTCAAAGTATTGAAATAAGAGTGAGTTTAGCTTTAAAAAAAAGTAGTATGAGACAGATCTCTTTTTTTAGCCCAAGAAAATTCTGATCTAAGAAATGAACAATTATTACATGTTTTTCATTTTATTATTTGTCTTAAGTATCTAGCACAATTTTAGACCCACCTGAGAAGCAAAATAAGATTAGACTACAGAACAACAGGTAACTGGATTAAAAAAAAGCTAGCAAAATCTGCAGAGATAAAAGTTTAATTATGTCTTAGTTGCTTGCTGAGATCTGAAAATCAGTGTCGTTATTTCAATATAGTTCTTGGTGGGCTACAAAATGACATGAGGGATCTTTGCACCTATTCTGTTAAAATATAGCTACCGTGAAATAATTAACAATAATGGAGTTGACATTAAATTAATGTAGCTAACCTCAGGTTGGTACTGGAATTGGTTTTTGAATGAAACAGAAACTAATGCAGACCTCTGTGAGGGAAATAGCAAGCAACGTGTTTGGAACACTAAGGGTATTTTATCCTTTTTACAATATTGGAGGGGGGGAGTAAGAGCTACCAAAGACATTTTTCCTCTTAGAAAGCAATTGAAAAACCCCTTATAGAGAATTTTTTTTAATAGTGAAATGATCATAGGCATTTATATGGAATCCAAGAATTTAAAACTATTAGATGGAAAAATGTGATAGACATTTGGTTGTTTGTTTTCATTTTAGTTTCATTTGGGGATCTGGATTTATTGCTTTGTTTCATTTATTTATAATAAGTTCACATTTTCAAGGTGCTCAAGAAAAACGTTCATAAATTATATACAAATAGGAATCTTGGACTTAAGAACTTTTAGAACCATTCATTATTCCATCAAATTCCTTCCAGTTTTTAGTCTCCTCTCCCTCCTAAATTATCTTGAGCTGACTTAATATAGATGTTGTTGTTCATTCTTCATTTTCAAAGAAGAGCAATGACAACAGAGGGTGAATTCTTGACTTCCTTTGTATGAATTGTATTTAAGTGAAGGACAGTTCAAACTCATTAGCCTTATTCTCTTCCAGAGTCATTGAAGTCCAGTGGTACAAGAGTCAAGATAACTATTGATGGCCTGGGATGCAGTGGATGTAAATTTTAAAATCTTCAGAGTAGATTTTATTCTACTTTGAGGGCAAAAATTGTTTTTATTTTGTCATTATACCTTCAGAGTTCAGCACAATATCTTACAAATAACACTTTCTTAATAATGTTTGTACAAGGAATGAATAAATCAGTTACAAATATTTGTTGAATTTAAGGAACTGAAAAGATTCTTTTAATTAAAAATAAATAAGCTCTCTTATCCTTAGTTATAGCTTTCAGAAAGAAGTGAGACCATTGACCATCCACAAAAATAGATGTCCTCCCAGTTTTATTAACTTTCTTGTGGTTGTCCATGACAAGGGGAAACAGTCACCTATGAGCTGGTGGAAAATTCCTACAGTTTTTAGTTATTCATGTCCCTGTTCCCATACTTTGAAAAGGTATTTCTCTGGACAATTCACTCAGTCTCATGAGGTCACTTGCTACTGCTAATCTCTCTAGAGGCTCTGGAACCTGAGGGGTGGACGTGAAAATGTTTAGAGAAAAATGGAGAATTAGTTCAGTGAAGTTGTTTTATCCAAAGGCATTGCCCAAACTTTGAACTGATCCTTATGCCTGGGAATCCTCTAAGTTTCTGATCTGGAGTTGACTCGTCAGAATGATTCTTACCTTGAGATGGTTTTAAAGTTCTGCTGGAGTCTAGGAAGCAACAGAAATAACCATAGAAGTCACAGAAATTTCCCTGTCATCTTGGGATTTGGGAAATTGGGGTCTAAGCTGTGACCCACAGCCAGGGAGGGCAAGTCTTCATTAATATCTCTTCCTATGAGTTGTCAGTTGTTCTCTGTATATCCTGGAGGGGAAGGGAGGTGTGAATGGTGGTGCCATTGTATGATGGAACCTGGATCCATTAATTTTGACACTTTACATCTCAGTGCTTCATCATATATGAATGTAGTTGTTGATAGGAACCTCAGTATTATGGGCCATCATAATTACATTTTATCCTATAATATTTTTATATCTTTCTTTGATCACATTTAAAGTGCCATTGATAGCTCTCTTAGGAATTATCTGACAGTGCAAGGACTGACACTCATTGTCTCAGTTTATGTTGATGGAAGCTGCAAAAATCTGCCTTGCATAGCGACTTTCTCATATAGTTTTCTAACTATACTATCTCATTCAGTTTTCCCAAATCAAAATTTTATGTGACCCAGTAAACTATTTGTGTTCTCTATTGGGATTCCTTCTGTTGTCCATAACTGAGGGAGAGTGTGATGGTAGTTAGTGATAGGTCAGTGTCTGAAGATGAAATTTCTATATACCACAGTCGTGGAGGGCTTGTTAGTTGTTAGTTCCCTGCTGTCTAGGCATTCTCCTGATGTTGGTAATCAGTGGAGCTGGGCAACCAACCCCTACTTGCATGAAGTGAGAGCTCAGAGGAGTGATGGCATTTGTATAGATAATGGGATCAGAATAAGAAAGGTGAGCGAGGGAGAACAGTAATAGGAGTGAGTACCTGAGAGCCCATGATGAAAAGGACAGTGATCAGAGTGATAGCTGTGAGCAAACTGGAGTATGTGCTAGTGGTTTGTGGGTGAGTCTCTGTGCAAATACCCTCAGGGTTGGGTCTGTCTCCAGAGTTAACCTTAATTCAGGGAAGGTAGGGAAAGGGATGATTGAAGTGACTGTGGAATTAGGTGCCTCCAGTCTGGACAGTTAGTTAGAGAAATTGAGTATAATGCTTAATACTAGTTCCTGATAGAACGATTTCGGGATTAGGGCAGTAATACAGAGAAAGTCCTAACAGATGCTTTCTCTGAATATTATAATTTTGAACACCATATGGCAAAAGAGAGTGGGATGGGGTAAGATTGAGGATAGGGTGATATGGGGAGAAAGAGAAATCACTAAAAAAAGTTTACTTGTTGTATAAAGTAAAGCCTCTTAGAAGTAAAAGTTTTATAAATCAACAATTTGCTGTGAAGCATCTAGGGGAGCAGTGGATGGAGTGTTGGACCTGTAATCCAGTAGATTCATCTTCCTAAATTCCAATACAGCCTCAGACACATACCAGATATGGTATTCTGTGCAAATCACTTAATTCTATTTGCCTCAGTTTCTTCTGTAAAGTGAACTGAAGAAAAAAATGGCAAACCATATGGTATCTTTGCAAAGTGAAACAAAATGCTTTAAATAGGTAGTAATAAATCCCTGTATAGCAGGGTTAACAATAATATATGCTCAAGATTAAAATGGGGAAACTAGACAAAACCTTTCTATCTAAATAAAATAAAGATCAGAAAAGGAATAGGTTATTCAAGTCAGTTGGCCATTTCTTGTCCAATGGGGACCTCAAATGGGATCAAGAAAAGTCAGGCATGACTTAAACAATTGAACAACAAAATATTTGCCCTGGACCATCATAGATTGCAAAAAACTACTCAGGATTATATCTCCTGAACCAAATATAGATGTGAATGTATACACACATGTTTATATGTTTGCATATATAAGCATATGTTTCTTTCTCAGTTATGATATTTTATTTATGTAATATATGCATTATTCATATATGTATATGAGTGCACATGTACTCATGCTTGCTAAGTAGCAGGTGTTGTAGCCATAACCTGGTCATAAGACAGTTTAAATATACCTTATATGTAAATATATGGATATATAAACTGTCCTATGATCAAGTTATAGCTACCATATATGTTACTCTGCACCAACTAACGGATGAGTGTCTGGGTATCTCATGCAGTTTAAATCATGCAGTTTCCATTTTCTCTCTCTCCTGTGAATGAAGGGTACAGTATTATACCCTGACCAAACAGCTTTTAGAACTTCACCTCCCACTGAGAGATACTGATATGTGAAGAATCAGTTGTGTTAGTTCTTTTGGAAGGTGAGGGGGAGGAGATTTTTCTCTAATAGCTACTTCAAAACCTTTCCCTTTTGACTGGCATGGAGCTTTTATTGTAACAACATAAAGAAGCCCATAGTAGGGGAAACATAAAATAAGAAATAGAAAGGCATTTTAAAGGAAGTTGTTTTTCACATCTCCATTTTTTTAGGAAGGTATAGAAAAAGTTTGACAGCAAATTGCTTCGATTGGACAAGAAATGGCCAATTGATATTAATAGCCTACTCCTTTTTCTGAACTTTATATTTAGATAGAAATTTTTTTGTCTAGTTTCCCCCTTTTTGATCTTAAGAATATATTGCTCTTATACAGGATTTATTAAAAATTTGCCTATTCATATATTTTGTCTCACTTTCCTACACTATTATCTTTCATACATTTTCTCAATATCTCTCACAAAATAATACGCCTAAAATGAGATGACAGAATTTTATTCCTAACTTTAATAAATGAATATGGAAATACTAAAAATGCTTAAGATGGAGGCTGGGTCTATCTTTTCCCCTTAAAAAGACAGTTATAGCTAGGTAGTTAGTTGTGGTGTCACGTTCCTGTAGTCCTTACTACTTGAGAAAAATGGAGTCTAATGATTCACTTGGGGAGTTTTGAATTTTGTCTATAGTATAGAATTTGTCAGTACTAAGGCTGGTACTAATATGATAAGCCCCTGAAGGAGGAGGGCTACTACAATGCCTAAACAGCAGCAAACTGATGCAGGTTAGGAAAAAATGGAGTAGTTTAAAGTTTCTGTGCTGATTAGTAATGGGATCAAGTACATGATCCCAAAGCTGACATTGGTCATTGATCAGCCTTATTGAGAAAAAGAGAACTTGTCTCAACAAAAAAAAGAAAAGAAAAAGAATACGTATGCTTTAAATAATCATGGAAGAATTTTAATACAATGGAAAAAATTGGACTTGGAAATAAAGGAACCAGTTTTGAATTCTGCCTGTGCTAATTACCTATATAAGTTTCAGTTATTTACTGTCCTTCTCTAGAGCTAATAATCATCATCTGTGAAATGTTGGAGTTGAACTAGATGGATTTTGAGGTATTTTTCAGCTTTAAATCTATGCTCTTATGATCCTATGACTAAATATCCCATAATACCATGAAAGGAGTCTGTCCTGATACTATTTGATTGTTTAAGTTCCTGATTAGATCCGGGATTTTTAACCTTTCTTAGGCATCATGGACCCATTTGGCAGTCTGGTAAAGAATATGGTCCCATTCTCAAGACAATGTTTTTTCAATGAATAACAAAGAATCCTTAGATTTACAAAGAAAAACAATTATAATGAAGATAAGGATGTCTTTTCCCCTCCCCCCAACCAAATTCATGGATCCTCTGACATCTTTCCATAGACTGAATTTAGGGACAGCAGAAATCTGGTTGAAATTTAGGAGTATTAACTCCTTTGACCATCAATCTGCTGATGATTCCAATGCCAACATTGTTAGGATAGAAGGAGCAGCAGCCTGTTATGCTGTTTCATCTAACACTGTGCTCGTGAATTAACCATATTAAGAAAGAGACAAAGACCTACATAATATCCCTAAAGCTTTTATTTGAAGTAGTTGAGTATGAAACTAGAAATGTACAAAAGGGCTAGGATAAAATTTGATTTAGACCAAAATAAATATTAAAGAACATTCCAAACAGAAGATGAAAGATCCTGAATCTAATACATTCTTTAGAATTCAACAGTTACTCTTTGATGACAGAGAATGTGTCATATACTTGTTCTATATGCCCCCAAGATGTCTAGGGTAGTTCTAGACTCATAGTTGTGACTCAATAAAAACATACTGCAATGAATTGAATTATAATACTTTATTTTAAAAATCTTGTCAGGGGATATTTCTTTTCCTATCTCTGGGTATCCCATTATAAGAAATAATAATATATCTCAATATTTTCCTAATTACTAAAAATATGAGAACATTAAATACTGCATGAGCCTTCAGATCTTACAGTCTGTCATTGATCTTTTGTGCTGTAACTTAATTTTGCCTTGATGTTGTGTTCTGTCTCACTATTAATCATTTTCTCTTCTATTCTCTCCTCTCCTTCTTGTCAGTATATCCTCTCTCTCTCTCTCTCTCTCTCTCTCTCTCTCTCTCTCTCTCTCTCTCTCTCTCTTGTTCTATCTACCTCTTTCTTTCTTCTTTTCTTTTGCCTCTCAAATTCTCTTGTTCTTTTTCTCTTATAGCTCTTTATATTCTCTTTATATCTTTATATCTTTATATTTTCTCTTTATATCTCTCTCTTTTTGTCTCACTCTGTCTCCTCCCTTTCTTCCCTCTTTTCAAGATCTTTCAAGCTTTATTATTCCTGATTCTTATATTAGACCAAGGCTTCCTTAAAAATACCTTTTGCTAAATGAACTTATTTATTACAAATTGAGAATACAATAAAATCATTTCCCAGGCAATTGACCATTAAGAATTAAGATAGCAGTGACCAATCAACATATTGTCATCATGATTATATAAGATGATTGAGTATTTCCAAGAGAAATCATCTGAAAGCTTTGAAGAGACCTCCTCAGAACTCACTCTGCTACTCTCAAACTGTGGTGATGGTGTTAGGTCAATCAGAGACTCAGTTTCTCCATCTGTTTATTTTTATTTTTGCAAATATTTTGTCATCCAACCCAGAGTCCAGAGTAGTAGTTGCCTGTAGTAAGTTCTTCTTAAGTGTGAGTTGAATTGAATTAATTTTGAGATGAACCAAACTACCATAGTGTCAAGAGGTTGATAAAATAAATATTTAAAGCCCTTTCTTGTCTGGTTAAAATCTCTTTTTCTGAGTTGATTACAAATTGTTTTACACACATTAAATTCCACCTAAATTGGCCTAGGTCTACTTACTGTTCCCCTTCCACATAATTTCCTATTTCCATACCTTGGTCATGGCTTCTCTATTGTCAGGGCTCTCCTTTCCTCCTCCTCTCCATCTACCTTTTAAATCTCTCTCTCTCTCTCTCTCTCTCTCTCTCTCTCTCTCTCTCTCTCTCTCTCTCTCATGAGACAATGGGGTTAAGTGGCTTGCCCAAGCTCACACAGCTAATAAGTATCAAGTATCTGAGATCATTTGAACTCAAGTTCTCCTGCCTTTGTGGCTGATGCTCTATTCACTTTACCATCTGGCTGCCCCAAACTCTTTTACTCTTGAAAACTTCAAATACTACTTCCTTCAAGAGCCCTTATCTTATTCCTATAACTTTTAGAATCCTTTCCCTGATTACTTTGCATTTGATTTGCATGTATCTAGAATTTACTGATTTGTGCCTACATAATAGACATTTAATGCTTGTTACATGGTTTAGGTCCAGAATTTCAAGTAGTGGAAGTGACTTGAGTGAGGTCATATAGCTTTAATACTAATTATGTAGAGTGATGGGTTATTATCAGATTTTGGACCAAGTCTGACATTTTCTGGTTTGGTGGTTCAGGTTTTGATTAGAGGGAAATGAGACACTTGTAGATGACATAACCCTTAACAAAAGGATGTTTACTCACAAAAGAAACTGAAAGGGTATTTAGCAAAGATATACTGTTAATATTTCTATCTACTCATTTGCAAAGATAGTGTGCTGAGTCACATGGGCATGTAGACTCTTGTCCATAGCCTATTCCTATTATCTAAAAGTACTGAATTCATTCATTTCATAGTATGGGAAGATACCACCTGGACCAATTGAGTCTCTGGAATGGTTTCATTGTCTTTTTAGGGGAAAAACCTAACTTATGTGGCAGACAACCTTCCAATCTATTAGTAGTATATGTTGCTACTAAGAATCATGTCAAATTGAATGAGGAAGCTGGAACTTGAATTAGAAGTCTGCTGATTTCTGGCTTAATGTTCATCGTACTATATCATACTAAGGACCATATGATCTTTAAGATATCTTCCACCTCTAAAATTCTATAAACCCAACTCTATTCTTGCAGCCCACTTTGGAACTTCACATAGTTGAAAACTAATATAGTCAAAATAGCCAACTTGAGTGGAATGTTGTGAATCTTTGATATTATTCCCAAATGCTTTTCCTTTACCCTTTAATCAGGGTACTGATTAAAAACTGGATAATAATGGGAGTGCCCATCAATTGGGGATCAACTGAAAGAATTATGGCATTTGAATGTAACAAAATGATATTATTTTGTAATAAAGAAAGAAAGATGTTTTCAGAAAGAATTGGTATGATTTTCTTAACTGATGCAGAGTAAAGTGGGAGTAATTTATGCTGTAATATCAATATTTTCAAAATAGTTTTGATAGACTTACAAATTCTGATCAACAAAACAGTCCACTATAATGCCAAATAATTAATGAGGAAGAATGCTGCTCACCTCATAAAACAGATAATGGACTATGCAGAATGAGAAACAAATTTTTTTTGATGTGATCAACTTGGGAATTTGTTTAGCTTGACTTATATAATTGCTTAATAATTTAGTTTAGCCTATATAATAAATACTAATTTAGCTTAGCTTATATAATAAAAGAATTTGTCTTCCTCCCTTTTTCTCTTGCTTCTTCCTTTTTTCTTCTATCTGAATTTTAACCCCAGTTTTGTCATCATTTCATTCAACTGATCTCAGGTAACATAACATTATAATATTTTTTGCATATGATCTTAATAAAACCAAATATGAATTTGTGGTTATAGTGCAGCAGAGTTTATATGAAGACAAGTAGAGCTACTAGGGATAACTGCTAACAAAACTTTATTCCAAACACCCCCTGCCCCCACCCCTGCTACACCCCTTCTTGGGGAGAAGGAGAACAAATGTAAACAGAGAACAATCTTGGTATGTGGGCCACATTGCCCCTGAATGAGGGTAGGAAAAAAATTCTACTAGCTTTTGGACTTGAAGCCACACAATAATTTTTGCAATCCAATGGAAGACCCAGAGCATCTCAGGACCCAAACTTATAATGTTAGACCAAACCTGGTCTGTACCAAAAGGAGATTGTCTTATCATTCACAGGAGAAGATAATAGCATAGTTAGGTCCAGCAAGATCAGAGTATTTTCTGATTTGATTAATAAAGAAGTAGTAAATATTATCTGATTTTATTATCACAACAACACTACATGGTAGATATTATCATTCCCATTTTCCAGTTGAGCAAACTGAGGGAAACAGAAATTAGGTGCCTTTTCTAGGGTTGCAAAGCTGATATATTTATTTTTAGTGTTGTTTCTAATTTAGTATTTTATTTTTCTGAAGTTCATGTAAAAACAATTTTAACATTCATTTTTAATACTGAGAGTCCAAAATCCCTCCTTTCTCTTTTCCCATGCCCCCCTCCATTGAAGCAAATAATTCAATATAGTTTATAAATGTGTAGTCCGGCAAACTTTTTTTTATAATAGTCATGTTATAAAAGAAAATATAGACTAAAAACCTTCAAGAAAAATGAAATTAAAAAACTATACTTCAATCTGGCTAATATATTTCTGAGATGGGATTTGAATTCAGGTCTTCCTGTCTCCAGGTCCAGTGCTTAATCAACTGTGTCATCATCTGCTTCATACAGTTATAGAAAGGTATACCTCATAAAAAAACCCAACAGAATAGAAAAAGAGGGTGGCAGACTGGAAAATGAATATTAAAAATTATACTCTAATTAGAAACCCAAGAACCTAAGGAGTGAGAGAAACATGGTAGAGAGAAAACATTTAGCTTCTCTAGATTCAATAAGGTAAGATATAAATGCTCTTGTCATGAGCATATGCTATAGACTACCTGGAAAAAAGTGAAAAAGTAAGGAAAAGACTGAGAAACAGATCACAAGTATAACATGGGTATATGTATGTATATAAATAATCTTGAAATGATAGAGGATTGCAAATATCTGAATGCTTGCTGAGGTTTCTCTGCCAAAAGTAGAAGAACTAAACATATTTACTTGCATTACTATTATTTTGAGTTTCAAAAGGTGAAAGAAGCAGCAAGGGGAACTGAAATTCACCCTGATTCTAAACAAGAAGGAACTTGCTGTTGAAATATAAATGATATGAACCTTGGGGGAAAGTAACCAGCCCATCTTAGAATTTGAAGGATAGAAAAGACTGCCAAGCACTCTAGATTTGGGGAGTGTTGTTTTCAAAAGATTAAAAGAAAAGATAGGTGGATTCCAGTGGCTTAAAATTTATAGCAAGATCTTAAAAGTGAAATTCTAGATATACAACCAGAAACGGGGAGCAGCACTCTAGGGTTTTCCAGAGATCTGTCCTTGGTTCCATTCTGTTCAGAAATATTTTTAAGTAATATTTTGAATAATTTCATAGGTATCTACTATGGTAGATATTTGAAAATAAAACCACTTATTTGAAAGTAAATTGGAAGGGCATCTAATGTATCACATAGAAGAATCAGTAACAAAAGTTTCTCAGTGGTCTAGAATGATTGTATAAAATCTAATAAGACAAAAATCTGATTAAATTCATTGAGTATATATTAAGTCTAGGTAGTGGGAGTAGAAAGACAAAAGTGAAATGGTTTACACTTTCAAGGAGGACACCGAAAGGAAACAAACATACAGTAAAGCAAATGTTATCAAAAAATTCAATATAAATGAAAATAGATTATTAAGGAATTGCTATATTCCAGATACTGTAAGCACTAGGGGCTCACATACAAATAAACCCAATCCTTGCCTGGAAGGGGTTTGTAGTCAAATGGGGGAAGACAATCTATAGAGGAGCAGGAAACAATGGTATTGAGATAACCAAAGTGTGTCATTGAGGACAGGTATCATTAGGATGAAATGTAAGTTTGTCATTCAGAGTTTGGGGGACCGGGTCCAAATTTCATGGATGATGGCTGGAATATGTGTAACATCTGAAGATGAGGGGCGAGATTTTTTTATTTTGTGTACCTGATAGAAGGAATTAGAAATAGTAGTTGGTGGAACTTGATGCTAAATCCTGAGTCCTGAAAGGTTTCTAAGAAGTGAAAGTGAGAAGAAAGAGAAATTTAAGAATGAGGACCAGCTTCTATGAAGGCTTACCATCAGTGTGTTTGCCATTTTGACTGGAATGCAGAGTGTATGGAGGCTCATAAGGTGAACTTTATATACTAGGGATAAATGTAAAATCCCAGCCTTAAGGTTAAAAAAATCAACTTCACATAAGTTGTAAATTGAAGATAGGCATGACTGGACAGAAGTGTGGAGGGGGAAAAAAAGCCCCAAATCTCAAACTGATTATAACATGATAGCCTATAAAAACTAATTATATCCTAGGCTATGTTGAGAGGTTTAGTGTCCAGAACAAGGGAGATGATTGTCTTTCTTTCTTTGTTATTGTCAGATTGTATCAAAATATTGCTTCATTTTTTGAAGGACAGTGACATGGTGAAGTGTGTCCAAATGAAGGCTAGAAGAAGAAACTGGGGATATTTATCCTGGTCCTGGATAAGAGAAGGACTTAGGGAGAATATGACAGTAGTATTGAAGTCTTTGAAGGGTTGTCATTTGGAAGAGGGATTAGACTTGACCTATTTGACCTCAAAGTGCACTTAACATTTGGGCTAGATGTCCTGAGGGCTCAGGTATTTTGGGATTTCAAGGCTGCCACTACATTTCATAAAAAGGAATCAAGCATGAAAGTGAAAGTAATCAAAGGCATTGCAAGTAAATATGTTACTACCCCAACCTCAAAACAAAATAATCAAAAGCAATATAGAAAAACTGCTTCAAAATTGTAGTCAGGAAGCCTTAGGTTCAAATCTTATCTTAGTCATTTTCTATGTGACCCTGAACAATTCACTTAAAAAAAAATCTTCCTGTGCTTCAGGTTCCTCATCTGCATAAGGGACCTCTAAAATGAGGGATCTCTATGGGTTCCTTCCAGCTTTACATCCAGGACATTCTCCTTTCTATTTTCCCAGTTCTTCATTTCTGTATTTCTTCAGTTCCCACTTCTTTGATAAAGTTTTTAGAAGGAAGCTTGGGAAGATGCTTTTTGTTTTTGAAGTGAGAGCCATGGACTTCTCCCCATCTTGGTTCTGTCCAAAGGGCAGCAATTCCAATGTTTATACCGAAACATCCCAAGCTTTCTCTTTCAGCAGTGCACACAGATATCCACTTGTGCCCCTACAGAAGGAAATCAGCCAAGTGACTCAGAAAATTCTGAGCTCACAGCCCACTGAATAAGCCTCTTAAGCCATCTGTTTCAAGCATACCAGAATTCTGCCTACAATCTTGGTTTCTTAACCTTAGCTTTCTGTATTCCTCCTGCTCCCCCCACCTCCTGCCATGATTAGATCTCCCTGGTGCCTTGACCTGGCTTGTTAACACTCCTACTCATCCCTATTCAGAGACACATGAAGTAGACTGGTATGAATTTCTCTTAATTCTTCTGCTACTTCTACTTTATCCCCATTCCTGGTGCTTCTTCCATAGAAAATTCCAGATGGTGACCATCTTGCTTACCTGATTTATACCTATCTTCCCTGTGAAAGGGAATTATGTTTGATGACCATCTTATTCTAGTGGTCAGAAAAGAGCCCAGTCCAAAACATTCATTTTTGCTTTTGAAATTTTTGCATAACCTTAGTGGTCTAACCAACCTTTCTGAGGGAAAAGTCCTCATTCTCTGCTTAGGGGACAGATTTCAGTAAGAGGAATTCTGCTTAATGCAGTTATGGGTAGATCTGAGCTCCTCCCCCTCTTCCTTTTTCTTCAGAATATTGCATCCAGTGGGATGCAATGATAGATCAAAATAGATGATGGGAAGAAGACTGGAGAAGGGTCCATTTACTTGTCAAGATAGTTTTGAGGTCTTAGCCTTGAAATTCAAAGGAAGGCTGGTCCTAAGGGGAATTGATCAGGTCATTTAAGTTCCACATTCCTCCTTGTTTAGTCCTTGACCACACCATCCAAGAATGGTTTTATTTTTTTCCCAGATAGAGACCCTGAAACAACAATAAAGAAACAATAATCCTCCTAAAATGCTTCTTATTATAAAAATCTCATCTCTGATAACAAAGTAATTGAACAGGTACATTAGATGCTCTTTGATGAAGGATAGAAACCTACATAACATATTTTATTACCAAAGATATTTGTTCTATTTATCAGCATCCAACTGGCAAATTGCAAGAACAATTGTATTTCCTAAGGAAAGTATTATTGACTTTGGATGATGCTTATTTTGGTTTACTAATTCTTTAGGGTCTCATGCCTGCTCTGGGGCAAATCCTTCAACTTGCCAGAGGTGAATCATATTGGCTGATTCAATTTTGTACTCTCTATGTGCTTATTTCCCCCATTAGATTGTGAATTTCTAAAGGGTAGGGATTGGGTTTTTGTCTTTATTTATAATTCCAGTGCTTAGCACAGTGACTGATGTGTAGTAAACCCTTAATAACACTTCTGACCCAGTCAAAATGGGTTCTCTCTTGGTGCAAATAACCTCCACATAAGGCAGCAGACAGGTCTGAGGATCCTAGTTGGCCAATTATACTATATATATATAGTTGACCTTCAATAGAAAAAGGACTTTCATCCATAATATAGTGGAAAGCCCCTGACCATCCTACTTCATCCATTTCTTATCCCATTGTACCCTGGGCTATTTTTCCCTTGAGGTACTTCACCATAAACTTGCCATTTTTAGAGGACCAGAATGCAACCTTGGTTGTAATTCATACTTTGATAAAAAATAGTTCACTCCCTTCTTTGCACCGAGTTCCCTCTCTACTACTGAACTTGCTCAGTTGTTCCTATAGAGAACCTTTTGCCTTTGTTACTTTTCTCCCATTTCATCATAGGGAACATCAATTCATATCATATATCATATTCCATGCTGCTGGTTGTAGAGATGACTTTAGTATACATAAATTCTATGAGCCAAGGTTTATATTTTATTCAACATTTGTGTTTTCCCTAGTTCTTGGAATAGTGCTCTGCAAACATCAGGTACCTAATAAAGATGTTTCTCAGTTGAATTGAAATGATGCCTATGGTCCAGAGGATAGGAGCAGAATACTGGATAAGTCATTAACAGCATTCATTCTTCCTACTATGATATGGAACTAATACCAGTCAAGTCATTTTTACTTTTGGATGTTGATTGTTGGAGATAGTGTTCTTATTCTTTGTGAGGTTTTGCATTTATTCTTCAAGATCTCCTCTGTCTGAGCTTTATTTCATAGCATTCCACCAAGTCCTGCCATCTTGGTTGCCACCCCAAGGGTTCTGTTGCTATGGTAACTCATCTTTCTCTTTGACCTCCATTTGGGGTAAGGGATGTACTTATCAAGGGAGGGTCTGCTCCCTCTTCCCATTACTGTGTTCAAGCTCACCTGTGAGCTGCAACCGCAGCTGCCACTGCTTTCTTTTTGTCAGCCAAATCTGTCCCAGTTTCAATAATTCTGAGTTCTCACTTTGTTCCCATAAGCCCTTGCCCTATTGCACCCAGAGCTCTCTAGGAGGGAATGATTGCTTCAGAACATTGTGATTTTTGTCCCTGCCTCTCAGACACAGATTCCCATCATGCCAGGGGGCTCACAGAGTATAGCGTGTAACCTCACTTCTTCCAGTATCTAGTATTTTATATGACGAGGCAGTGGATTTGTCATGCCTGTTGATTAATTTGCTCAACTTCACTGAAAAGAGAGGTGGTATTGGGGCAGTATGAAGCACAAAGAGCACTGACTTTGAGATCAGAAAACTTTGGCTTAAATCCTGTACTATCAATGTGATCCTGGGCAGAATATTTAATGGCTTAGAGCCTCAGTTGCTTTATTTGTAAAATGAGGGGGTTGGATTTCATGATCTATAGAGTTCTTTCCAGTTTTAAATGCTGTGATTTTGAAAAGTTGACCCTTTTCTCCTTTCTTTTTACATAGGCAGAATAGCCTTCCACCCTCCATTTGCCTTCCCTCTTCAACCCAGGACCATTTGTTCCTGCCTCAATGGAATTCAACCGATCAGCATTCATTGAAATCAATTCTCCTATAGCCTATCATTGTTTCCTGACCATAGGCTTGCTAGAGGTTAGAAATAACAGGTTTTTTAAAGTAATAACATGCCTGCATTTACAAAACATGCTTTAAAGTGAGCATTATGAGAGAGAAAACCCCGAAATCTTACTTTGAATTTTACAGACCTAAATAAATTTCAGCACTAGAGAACTGATGAACCACTGTTAACAGCTTATTTTGTACTCAGAATGAAATAGCTTCTGATCCTTAGGGTTGTTGAAACCACACTTCAAAACCCACTTCTTTCATTGCAGACTTCATGGAAAATCATAGTTTTGAGTTTATAACAACAGTGAAAGAGTGTGGAATAGTCACATGTGCATGTATATGCATATACATCTATCTACACAGACACACCTACATGTACAAACACACACACACAGACAGAGTTATTGGGACTAGAGAAGGACATGGTTAAAAATCCTCTTACAGAAGAAAATGAATGAAAGAGCACTTGTCTTTTGAGGCACACAATAAAAGAAACCTATAAAATGTGTGTGATGCAGTGTCCCAGGAATCAATTATGTAATTTTGTACAATCATATCAGGTAGAGTATCAACCCATTACTGGAGCACAGAGCTTTCAAACCTAATGGAGACTGTTTGACGTTACTAGGCTAGCTGCCAAAGGCCCATTTCCAATTGCCAACACGACAATTATTGACAGGGACGTGTACAGGCAGGCACGGATTTTTCAAGGAAATAATGTCAATACCTTTCCACTGAGCTTTAAGCTTAAAAATCAAGGGAAAAAAAGACTAGAATCCTTATGGACTTCTTGTCTATTGTTCCTTTATGTATAGATGAAAGGAAGTCTATCCCAGGAGAGTAGAGGTGAGAGTGATGTACTATAAATATCCATGGGTAAACCAATAGTTTAGAGGTGGAAAGTTAGGAATTTCAATGCCTTCCTCAAAAACTGAAGAAAATATCTCTGCCTCTATTTTCTTCCTCCTGCAATTTATTATGTACAGCACTATCAGCAAATGGCATTTTCATTATGCTATTCACCTGCTCAAGAAGACTTCATTCAGAGCTCTACCAAGAAACCTCAGCTTCCAATTTTGTCCCCCATTGTTCCCTTCTAGGAACCCTTAATTCAGGTCAGTTTATTTAATTTTTTCAATATATGCTTCAACATATTTAATTTTTTTTCAATATTCTGCCTCTGTTCTTTGTCCCCCATCCACCTTTGTCTGTCCAACTTCTTCTTAATTCTCAAATATGACTGCCATCTTAATCCATGAAGTCTTTCTTGATTAGCAGGAAAGATGGGGCTCCAGAACTACTCTAGAAAATTCTTGAAATTTACTAGTTGGGTGCCTTTGGTTTCAAAATTTGACCCAATGAGTGTCCATTTGGAAAAGCGGTGGTTGAGATATCATGATTGGAATTTGAAAACATGAGCTAGATAAGTAGATATAATTTTATTTTCTTGACAACTCCAACTTTCTTTGAACCCCTTTAGCACTTGGAGTCAGTATCAAAAATGTTATTCTCTAGTTTTTCAGAAAAGTGTCTTGATGTGCCAACTAGATGGTATTACCCTTGAAGATAGTGTTAGGGACACTGCAGAGGGACATACCATATTTCCCTGAAAATAAGATCAGAAAAAGATGCTTCAAAGACGCATTAGGACTCATTTTCAGGGTATGTAAATTTTTTTTCATGTACAACTGTCTACATTTACTCATATATAAAAATCTGTTTATTCAAATACAGTCATGTCATCTTCTGGAATATCATCATAACTCTCCAAACCTCAAATTCTGAACTGAATTTGTTGCAGCTCTATTTCCTGTAGAACCATTGGTCCCAATTTGATCTCTCATGTCCAGTAACAGATCTCTCCTTAAATGAACACTTCTTGTCCATGTAGCCTGCTCATAGTGCTTTGGTAGCATAGCTCTCAGTGTTTTTTATCCCATGAATTCTTTACCCAAGTCATGATCTTTGATAGGCTAGACTTCACAAAGGTTCCACTCTGATTTCTCTCCATTCTAATTTCAAAGTAGTCATTGATTTCCATACACAAATGGTCCTTGACTGGCTTGTTTATTACACTATTAAGAGTCTGAAGATAGGCAGTCATTCCTGCCATATCATTATTTGATCTATTCTTCTCTCTGCAAAGAAGTTCTTTAGCATGGTGAGTGCTGGCTGTATCTCAGATTAGCAAACCTCTTTGATCACTTTGCAAAAACAAATGTCAGCATTAAATTACAACTGCTTGGGTGCACCAGGCTTTTTTCAATTTCAAGAAAATAAATGCCGAATATATGTTCAAATTTTATCTTTCTTGCCCATAGTGATGATTAGAGGTGGGCTTTCTTTCCATCCAGAAAGTGTGCATGTCATTCCTGCATTGTGTCTGTACTTCAATCGATTATTCAACAATAAGTTTTGAATTCATCTGTTTGCATAGGTGTTTACCTCTTGTCCAAAGTTGCCCTCTTGGGTTTTTATAAATAATTATAATTTACATTATTTATTTTAAGTATTAATTTCAATAATTTTTAATTATACTTATTTATATAGTAATTCATTTTACAATTCAATACATCCATCCTGTGTTGCAAGAAATGTGCTAAAAATGTCTACCCCTCTGATGATCTTAACTGGGGCTTATTTTGGGGGTAGGGTTTATATTATGGGTATCCTGAAAAAAATCACACTAGGGTTTATTTTCAGGGAAATATGGAATTTTGACAATGTAAATAAATCTTACCAGCAATTAGAGTTATTCAAAAGAAAATAGATTCCCTCTAGAAATAGTAGATTCTCTTGGAATCTGGAAGATTACTTATTATGGACATTGTAGAAGGGGATTTTTATTCAGATAAAGGTTGAACTAGGTGTCTTCTGAGATCCTGTTCTAGGATTGTGTGATTTGTCTGTATCTCCAAATAAAGTAGCTGTCATGAATCATCTTTCCCTGGATCTCTGGAGTTGCTTTTCACTAGAAACAATATTCCTCCCATGGTGATAGTCCACATGAGTAGCTTCAACTTTTGGGAGAGGAGTAGGGCTAGAGGTGGAGGAAAATGTTTCCAAGGTATGAGAATGCAGTGTAATCAATCCCAAACTGCAACCTTAATATCACAAGGTATGTCTAATAGTCAACAAACAATTATTAAGCACTTACTATCTGATAGGCACTGTACTAAGTGCTACAAATAATATAAAAAAGAGGAAAAATACAGTCTTTGCCCACATTCTAATAGGGGGAGACTGCAAGCAAACAATTTGGTATGTACAGATATAAACAATACAAATAAGAAGATTGATAAAAGGAAGATTTATCAATTAAGGGATCTTTGGTAACTTTCTGAGAGCACACACACATACACAGAGAGACAGAGAGATAGAGAGTCAGAAAGAGGTGGGAGAGAGAAAGAGACAGAAAAAGAGAGACAGAGACCGGGGGATGGGGAGGAAAAATTTAAAGCAATTTCAGTTGAATTGGGGAATTGGAAGTTAGACTAGCAGAAGGTTTAGAAGATGGGGGAAAAGAAAAGTGAAGACGTTGATTGTAGACACCTTTCTTAAATTTAGTCACAAAAGGGACAATACCAAGCATGGATATTTTTAAAGGATGACAGGGACAAGAGTATGTTTGTAGTTAGCAAGGAGGTCACCAATAAAAAGGGAGAGAGATTGATTCAATGAAAGATTTTTCACTTTCTTTTTTTCACTTTTTTTTTGGAGGGGGGTGCCTAATAGGGAAATATGACTTGCATGACTTCACATGCATAATTGATATCACATTGCTTGCCTTCTCAGTGATTGGGGGATGGACTGGAGGGAGGAAGAGAATTTTGAGCTCAAAATTTTAAAAAAGATGAATGTTAAAAAGAAATAATTAAATAATGAATGAGTTTTTTAAAAAATTCAGTGAGAGTGGGTATGATAGAGCTCGAGAAAATGGAATGGAATGGGATCAAGTGTGAATATAGAGAGATTTGCCTTGAGAAAAGCTAATGCTAATTGATAGTTCATACTTATAGATATCTAGGAAAAGTTAGATATTATTTCTTTGAAATCTCCAAGCAACCTCCTGAATAGTGAATTTTGCTGCTCCAGCAATAGAAAGCATATGACTTTGTCATGTTATCATATGAAGTTTGAGGAACACATCTCATGAGGTATGTTGTCTTACCTTCAAGTTTTAGGATCCCTTATTCCTAAAGTGAGCAGTTAGGTAACATAGTAGATAGAGTGCCTGGCCTGAAGTCAGAAAGATTCACCTTCCTGAATTCAAATTCAGCCTTATGTGCTTACTAGCTGTATTACCCTGTGCAAATTATTAACCCTGTTTACCTCAGTTTGCCCATTTTTAAAATTAATTGAGAGAAGGAAATGGCAAACCACTCTAGTATCTTTCCCAAGAAAACCCCAAATGGGATCACAAAGAGTTGAATGTGACTAAACAATAATACAATGACTGAAGTAGGGACAAAATACTTTTCCTAGAAAGGCAGTGAAATCCAGTGGAAAGAGGTCAAGGGTTTGGAATTGGAAGACCAGGTTCAAGTCCTGTCTTTGTCATTTATTTTCTATTTTTTTGAACTTAGGTGAGTCCTTTCCTCTCTCTGTATTTCCATTTGCTCAACTATAAAATGAAAGGGTTGGAGAAGATGACTATGACTATGAAAGTCATAACACTGTTCCTAGTGGCAGAGTTGTTGTTCAGTCATTTTCAATTCTTTGTGACCCCTTTTGGGGGTTTTCTTGGCAAAGATACTGGAGTGGTTTTCCATTCCTTTCTCCAGTTCGTTTTACAGATAAGGAAACTGAGATAAACAGTGTTAAGTGACTTGCCCAAAGTCATACAGCTAGGAAGTATCTGGGGCAGATTTGAACTCAGGAAGATGAGTCTTCCTGACACCAGGCCTGGTGCTCTATTCACCTAGCTGAGGAGTTAGAAGTCTTATAACAAGTAGGAATGGTGAATAATAAACCTTTTCCAGAGTCAGCAGTGAAGTTTCTCATCCCTCATTTTTGTTACTGATTAACCTTGTTTAGGCCAGATACTATCAGAGTCACAAGTCTTTGGAAGGATTAATTTCCCAAATTAGCCAGATGGAAACGGAATGAACCTGGTCATGCACAGTAGGGTTTTGAAGCTGTTTTCTGTTTCTAACTTTACCCCTCTTCTTGGCTCCAAGTAAAAGTTATATTACTACTATTTCAGGAATATTGCTCACCTAGGTTTGGTACCATGGTGAGCAATTGAATACTTAGGCCTGAATTAACTTCAGAAGTTCCCAGTTTTTAAACTGGGTGGGATAAATGAGCCAAGATTAGTTTATTTCCATTAAAAGTCCCCCTGATTTAAACTTCATTCTGTGAGAGTCCAGGGGATCCAATCTGATATATTAGATTCAGTTTTGGGCACCACATTTTAAGAAGTGCCTTAATTAAATTCAAGAGCCTTTTTATATTTTACTCCTTTCCTGCTATGGACTCTATAATCCAGAGGCAATGACTTTCTTGTTGTTCCCCACACAGGGCTCTCCATCTCCCCATTCAGTACCTTTTCGCTTCCTGATCTCCAGTTCCTGGGAAGCTTTCCTTCCTTTCTTCCACCTTCTTTTCTTCCTCAAGATTCAGCTCAGATCCTACCTTCTGCAGTTTTGCAATTAGTTTCCTTCCACTCTGCCTATGTCTTATATTAACGAAGTTGTTTACATATTGTCTCTCATCAGAATGTGAGCTCCTTGAGGGCAAGGAATGTGGTTTGACTTTTTGTATTTTGCCATGTCTTTTTTTTTCCTCGCATGACCTTGTCTCTGTCTTCTTTGCATCCCCATGTCTTTACTTGCCTTGCATCATCATGTCTTTGTCTTTGCCTACCTTGCATTGCCATGTCTTTGCCTTCCTTACATGACTTTGTCTCTGCCTTCCTTGCATTGCTATGTCTTTGTTTTCCTTGTATCACATATTGTCTTCCTTGCATGACCGTGTCTTTGTTTTCCTTGTGGTATCACCTCCCATAATGTCATGATCTTCTTTGAGAACAAAAGACAAACATCATCATCATCATCATCATCATCACCACCACCACATAGTACAGTATCTGGCACTTAATAAGAACTTAATAAATATTTATTGGTTGACTTATTGATTGGTAGATGGACTCCTCATCATTAGAGATCTTTAAAACTTGTCAGTTGTGTTCTAGTGATGGTCTCTTTTTGACTATAGGTTGGACCAGAATTATCTGTCAAGGTCCCTAAAGATTTTAAAATTCTATGATTCTGGAGGATAGAAGAAAGCAAGGAAATAAGCATACATTAAGTATCTACTGTTCACACACACACATATAAAGACTAAGTACTTTATAAATAATATCTCAATTATTTTTCACAATGACCCTGTGAGGTATGTACAATTATTATCCTTAATTTATAGATGAAGAAATTGAGGCAGAAAAAGATTAAATCTCTTACCCAGAGTCACATAACTGGTGTCTGAGTCTGAATCTGAACTTGTTTTTTCCTGATTGCATGGGACCCCTGGGTTACATATATATGTTGTGGAAGTTTGAGCAATTGACCAGACATTAGCTCTACCACATTAGGTCTACAACATGATTATTATAAAAAAACTACTCCAAAATAAATGTAGTTCTCAACTACAATAAAACAAAACTACAAAAATAATGCAAAGGGAATAGCATCACTAGATTCTCATATCACTAGTATTACTTGGCCTCTATAGCATTTCCTAGTAAACTTCCATAGTGATAACCTAATCTAATATCACTCTGCCTACCAAAAATAATTGTCTGGTACCCTAGTTTTTTTTTCTTTTTTTGCTAGGCAATGGGGTTTAGTGACTTGCCCAAGGCCACAGAGCTAGGTAATTATTAAGTGTCTGAGGCCAGATTTGAACTCAGGTACTCCTGACTCCAGGGATGGTGCTCTATCCATTGAGCTGGTGCCCTAGTTTTTGAGTAAATTGGGAAGTGGGCAAAGGTGAATGGCTTTTTCTTTAAGTGTGTCTGTATTGATGAATTAGATCAATAACAATGTTGTATGGTCATGTCCAATCCTTCATGACCTCATTTGGGGTTTTCTTGGCAAAGATACTGGAGAGATTTGATTTGCAATTTCCTTCTCTAGTGCATTTTATAGTTGAGAAAACTGAAGCAAATAGGATTAAGGGACTTACCCAAGATCACACTGCTAGTAAGTGTCTGAGACCAGAGGTGAACACCTAAATATGAATCTCCAACCCCAAAACTCTATCCACTGAACCGCCTAGCTGCCCTCAGCCCTCAACAACAATAACAACAGCAAATCAAAATGTTGCTTGAAGGATAATGATTTTGAATCAATGGCTCTGCTTTGACAAAATAATTAAGGAGTTTTAGTTGAGGTTGTTATTTATATTTATTCATATTTATTCTGGGACCTGAAAAAGAATTGATCTTGGCACTAAACCTACACCTCTCAGTTGTCCTCAGGGATTTCAGGGAACTTTTGAGGGGTGAATACATTGGGGATACCCTATGCACAAGCTATATGCTGGAAATCTTAGTTATGGAGTACATGATTTACTTGAAGCTTGCTCCGTATGTTGGTATTCTGGATACCTAACAGTTATAATGTGTTTCTCTTGATCTATGTCATTTCTATCACATGTAATTTCTTTTGACTTAATTTGTTATATAAAGGGCAGGATTTAGGTATGTTACCTTATCCCTTATATGTGAGTCAGTGCTTGAAAGCATAATGAACCAAATAGGCTATTTTGAAGACTGTCCTGGAAGAAGAAGGGATGGGAAGGAAAAGGTGGGATGCATTATAACTGCACCATTTCACTGATGAAACATTCCTTACCCTGTTTACATCCTTCCCCATCCCCAAACCAAATTTATTGCTTAATGGTTTAATGTCTGTCATTATTTGAAAGATAGTTTCTGCATTATTACAGTCTGAAATATCTATCTCAATGGTTACTTCTGGGGAGAGGTTCATCATCTACTGCACACATAGTTGGAATGGAAAGTATTTAGGGTATGTCCTTGTTAGCCAAAAACAAAAACAAAAACAGGATGTGTAGTAATTCCTGAAAGATGATTCTCCTTAACTTCAAAAAGTACATAAATTTAGATTTCTGGGGTTATATTGGACTCTGGAATGTTCTGCAGGGTCAGTCTGCTTCTAATTGTTTTGCCTATCAAAATTCCTAATCTCTGTGCTGAACTTTTTTGCTCAAAACCTGAGATACTTTGTTAATATGTTTTTTTAAAATGAATTCATATTTGTCTTTAAAGTAATTTCCAAAGATTCATTTAGAAAAATAGTTAACTCCAAAAGGGAAAAGTCTATGAATAAATACACACAGATATATTACAAACACATATGTAGTTATTATAAATATGTATATATATATACATATATATATCTACATACATACCTATACATACAATAAAGACCCACACATATAAAAAAGCAGAGTTTTTATTCTGGAATTGATTTCCAAATTATTTGACAGCAATATATACTTACACTAACATGGATGGAAAAGTTCCATAGGTTGTCTGTCCAACTGTATGTGAGGATGTAGAAAATACCTATCGTTTATACATTTGGCTACTTTTCTTCTTTGATAGTGAGGTCAAATGCTTTTCAGTGGTTGAGATATCATTGGATATCACCATGTCCAGTGACTTTCATTTTTTATGAAGAAAATATTTTTGCTGCATAAGGGTACAGACATAAATATCATGCAGCATTTTTTGATTCTCATTCTTTAAGGGAATGTTGGGGGTAGAGGTCAGGTATAAGGTGTTCAGGGGCACAGAGGGATAATTCTCTTGAATGATGATAGGAAGAGAATATATATTTCTCTCTTTCAATCTTGGGGACAGTGCCTGACAAACCTCAGAATCTCAATTTGACACTAACTTTAGTGTCAAATAAGAAGTGACATCTATCAATATCTATCTATCTATCTATCTATCTATCTTACTATCATCTCTCTATCTCTGTCATATCTATCTATTTTTATATCACATTAAGGTTAATAAAGACATTTAATATGCTAATTTCATCTTCATTTTATGTAATATATTTTGGTTTGCAAAGCATTGTACAGATATTATTTCACTTGGTCCTTTGTACAATTATAATCCACATATTAGGACATGGTCAAGGGGTTAACTGATTTGCCCAGGGTCACACAGCTATTTAGTGACTGAGATGGGATTTAGACCTATCATTCTGACTGCAAGATCAGCGCTCCATCCATCCTGCCATGCTCCCTCATAAAGTTGATCCTAATCCTGATTCTTTGTGACCATCATGGGGCTGTAAATATGGTTGAAGGAAGTCATTAGGTCATTATTTTTTCTTACAAACTAGGAGTAGAAGATGGCCTTTTTTTCAATGGGTAATGGAATGTGTGTGTGCACGTATGTGTTTGTGTGTGTGTGCATGCATGCATGTGTGTGTGTGTGTGTGTGTGTGTGTGTGTGTGTACATGCTCACGTGTGGAGGATGCTTTGCCATTTGCTTTCCCAGTCAACCAGGGAAACTCTGAGAAAAATAAACATCTGAAAAGAGCTGACTCTTTCATCAAATGTAGAATTTCACACAATTCTTTCAAAGTTGTGTGAACCTTTTCTAAATGGTGATGTGCTGATAGTATAGAGATGGGAATATCACAGAATTTTTTGTTTCTGATATCATCAGAAAAGCTCACCAAGTTATTCATCTACAGAAAAGAATTGTTGCTACTGACTCCTATACTCTTCTTGGTAGTGCATTTCTTTCAACCTTCATAAAAGTTATAATCCTTCATCCTAAGCTTTCTTTACTTTCCCCAATAGTCTTCCCTCAACTAGAAACTCCTTGGTGGAATTTGTCACTTTTAGAGAGTTATATGTGCTTATTCACTTGATGAGACATAATCTGCTGAGACAGGGAGGAGATGGTAGGCTTACTAGCCCTAGCCTTTCTGCTGACCCGTTTTATACAAAACTTAAGATATTGTGTTTTATTGTGATTTTTTTTTTAAAAAAAGATGTTTCTATTCTTTTCCACTCTGGTCTCCAAGATGCATCTGGAAAAGTAGTATGCTTAAACAGAAAATGTTAAGGGGAAAGTATGTGCTAATATATATTTCAGCAATTCAAAATTCTTTTGGAGAGAAAAAATGATTTCCAAATTGTTTGAGATAGTCAGCCCAGCTCTATTATATCTGTGTATCAGCAGGGTCTAACAGAGCTAAAGATTCCAGGCAATTTTGACACCTTAGAGCAGGACTGCTAACAGTGCACAGGCTTTTAAATCCAAAGAGACTTCATCCTGCTCACTTATTACCTTCCCCATCTTCAAAGGGACAATGTCTCTTTTCTAATCTTTTTGCTTTGCTGTGAAACCACGGGAAGTGATTGACTTTTAGAGTTACTCTATGTTCACAATCAGGTAGAAAAGGAACAATAGTGCACTCAGGGGTTGTGAGTTCAAATTCTCTTCCCTTTGTGTCATTGTCCTCTGTGTTCAAATAGAATTGAAAAGGGTACAACAAACAGCAAAGGGGTTACTGTGTATGTTGGGGTGGACCTCCCCTACCCCTTGTTGAAGCATAGCTGCCTGAAGTCTTTTCAACAAAAAGAAGAGATTCTTTCATTTCCTGCTATTGTTGATGCCTGTTTTTTAGCCCATGGCTTTCAGGATTCCATTGGATGGCATGTTCAGAAGTGGAAGATATCCTTCTAGATGTGTGGGCTAAGAGAATGAGTGGGTAATTAAACCTCATGTTTGAGGTCTTGCCATTGATGACTGGTGTGCCCTCTAGGGCATCATTACATCCAGGCACAAGGCAAAGTGTGAATCTTGGTATAGGTTTTACTTAGTCTCCACTATCATAGAGGGTACAGAGCTAGAAGTGACCTTGAAGATCATATAGTCCATCCTTTTTCATTCTACAATTGAAGAAACCCAGATCCAAAGAGGATAAGTAAATTGTCCAAGATCCCACAGATAATTAGTGGAAAAACCAAGACTATAAACCAGGCATCTTTCTTTATAGTAGTTAGAGTAAGCAGTATTTGGGTACTAGAGAAGATTTATCTGGCTTATGAGTCAGATAAACTGCAATGAAATCCTAACTTTGTCTTATTACCCCTCTAATTTTGAGCAAATGATTTAATTTACTTGGGCTTCAGTTTTCTTATATGTAAAGGCTTGAAATAGATGACCTATGAAGTCTTTTAATTTCTAGAATATGGGTGTCCAACTTTTTAGTTCTTCTGAACTACATTGCCCAAAAAACTTTGTAAAGAATTTAATATTTATTTATAACACAGTATAACCCATATTAACAATCAATATAATAATAAAATGCAATAATGCCCCATGAGGGTTACATATGACTCATAAACCTCAGTTGGATTTGTATGTTCTAGAGCTATGATCCTATGATCAAAAAACATTTGGTATCAGAAGTGTGATCTGTTAGCAAAATGTTATTATTTATCAAGGATTTATTAAGTACCTATTATATTTCAGACACTGTGTTAGTTTTGGGGAATATTGTTCCAAAAATAAAAGACTACCTGTCTTTAAGGAGCTTATATTCTAGCAAGAAAAATACTATGCATGCTGTGTATGCTTGTACATGTGCATTTGCATATGTTTGTGTGTGTATAACCTACAAATTAATATGAGGTAAATTTTTTTGGGGGTGCTAGTAGCTGAGGGTAATATTTCTATTGCTTTTTTGATTATTTTTTAATGGCTAAGTTCAGTCATCTTTTCTCAGTCCTCATCCTTGACCTCTTTGCAGCATTTGACTCTATAGAGCACCTCTATCCCTCACTGGGGGATCCTGTCTCCTTCAATTTTCATGATACCTGGTTAGAATATCATCCATGTAACACACCCTAACTAGGTCTTTACCACTTTTCTCTTTCTCAGTAATCTCTTCAAATTTCACAAGTCTACAAATGACTCCCAGATCTGTAAACCTAATATGACTTTTCCCTCAATTTCTGTCCCTATATTACCAAATGTTTGTTGACCATCTCCAACCAGAAATACCATAGTCATCTTAAACAAGGAACTCATTCTTCCCCTCCTCCCCATCCCAATCCATCTCTCTGCCCTACTTCTCAATTTCTGCTGACAGTACCACCAACCTTCTGTCTATATATGATAAGTTGCCAAATGTTTCAAATCCATCCACTTTTCTCCACTCACACAGTCATCACCCTAGTTAAAGGCATCATTGACTTTCAGCTGGACTATTACAGTAACCTTCTAATAGGACTCATGGTTTCTAGTCTTTCCACTTTCCAATCTATCCTTCATACAGCTGTCAAAATAATCTACCTGAGGCACAAATCTATATCACTCATTTTCTTAAAAACCCCCAATGGTTCTTTTCAGAATAAAATAGAGATAGACTATTTAACTTGGAGTTCTCAGTCCTCTACTTTCTGACTCTATTCCTGGTTCACTTCACCTTTCTCCTTCATGCTCTACATATTCACTAAGCTTCCTTGTTGTATCCACCCCCCCAACTCGATCTTTTGCTGCTGTGTTTGAAACATATTGGGGGCTTAATAAATAAAGATTGATTGACTTTAGAAAATAAGTGTCTCAAGCAGACTGTGAACTCCTTGAGAGTAGAGACTGTCTCTATCAGTCCCTTGTAGTCTCTAGGGACTTGTGTAACACAGTGCCTGGTTCAGGGGAGGTGGTTAATAAATGTTTATTGATGGATGACTGTGTCCTCACATCCCCCTTATAACATTCTTCAGATCTTTAAAAAAGCATGGATATGCCAGTTCTTATGGTAAGACTTTACAAATCCTATAAATCCTTCTAGTTAGTCTCTCTCTCTCTCTCTCTCTCTCTCTCTCTCTCTCTCTCTCTCTCTCTCTCTCTCTTCCTTCCTTCTCTCTTCCTCTCTCCCTTTCCCTGCCTCTTTCTTTCCCATTCCTCTCTCTCCCCCATCCCTTTCTCCTCTCTCCCCCTCACTCCTTCCTTCTCTCTTCCTTCTCTCCCATGACTCTCTTACCTCCCTCCCTTCCTTCCTTCCTCCCTCCCTCCCTTCCTTCCTCCCTCTCTCTCCCTTCCTTCCTCCCTTCCTTCCTCCCTTTCTTCCTTCCTTCCTTCCTTCCTTCCTTCCTTCCTTCCTTCCTTCCTTCCTTCCTTCCTTCCTTCCTTTCTTCCTTCCCTCTCTGTATGACTGTGTCTCTCTGTCTTTCTCCTACCTCTCTCTTTACCTCATTCCTCCTAAAATTATCATTTATAAGCTGCTGAACATACATGTCATATCCCTTTGTAAGATGTAAATCCCTTGAGGATAAGGGGTATTTCAAAATGTTTTATTTTTGTATCTCCATTGCTTAGCATGCTGTCTTGAACTTAGGAACAAGGATAGGAACTGAGCTGTCAGATTCAGAAATTCCCTTTTTCGATGTAGGTAGCACCTTCTTTGCAATTTGTCTTAGAATTGCTTAGGGGACTAGGAGGTTAAATGACTTGTCTAGAATTATGCAGCCAATGTGTGTCAGAGGTGGAAACTTAAATCCAGGCCTTCTTGGATCTAAAGTCAGCTCCCTAACCTCTATGCTATGCTGCCTCTATATTTAGAAGCTATTTAATAAATACTTGTTGAATTGGAGAGAGGTGTATATTGATAAGAGATTTGGAGACAGACATACAAAGGAAATCAGACAGACAGCCAGTCTGGTTTGGAAAATTTGGGAGATGGGGAGAAGGAAACAGACTCACTTAGGATATCAGGTGTTTGCTTAGTATACAACCTGAATTTCAGGTATTAGCTGGAGAACACAGACAGAAAAGACTTGGCTTCCTTAGAAAGAGTAATAACATTATTGTTCAGTTAATTTCAGAGGAAAACCTTTCAATCTGGAAGTAAGATGTGGACCTGAGTTACATACAGATTGGGTCCAAAGTCATGAGTTGCCTTAAAAGTGCTGGGTACGTAGCTTCTTGGAGCTAGATTTACTGAGTTAATCATTTAGATTGGATTTATTAATGAGAGTCCAGGTCTATATAGCTTAACTAATTAGTAACAATAACAATGACTAGCATTTGCATAGTGTTTTAAGATTGCAAAACTCTAATTTTATCCTCTCAATAATCTAGGAAGTAGGGGCTATGATTATCTCTATTTACAAATGAAGAAACTAAGGCAGTGACTTAACTGTAGTCATACAACTAGCAAGTGCCTATCATGGAATCTAACCTCAGGTGTTCCTGATTCTAGACTTAGTTTCCTTTCTTCTGT
The DNA here is from genome assembly GCF_037893015.1 of Macrotis lagotis. NCBI lineage: Eukaryota > Metazoa > Chordata > Mammalia > Peramelemorphia > Peramelidae > Macrotis > Macrotis lagotis. The sequence continues at coordinate 172,400,283 of NC_133662.1, read as the reverse complement.
GCCACCTATAAATTTTTATATGTGATCAAATCTGAGAATTATATTCATTGTTGAAAAGTAGTTTATACTTTAAATACTTGAACATGTTGATTTGGAGAGATACAGTCCAGGTTGGGAACTATGGGAAAAGTGGATGGTAGAAGCTTTGATCCAAGAATTCTCTTTGGAAGAGAACCCTTCCTCCTGCCAATATTCTCCAATCTCTTGTTTTGAAGAGTAATGACAAAACCCCATATAGGGAGCTTTCAAGAGAGCAGAAATTTAGAACAGTAGTTGAGTCAGGGAAAAAAAAAACCATGGAGGTTTTAGTTTATTCATCAATTCCATGGTGGAGAGGAATTGTGGACAGCTCTAAAGTTTTTATATTCATAGAGAGAAAAGGCAGAGAAAATAATATATTTCCTTTATTACATTAAAAGATCTGGAATTTTATCAGTGTGGGTACTCTTTCAACAGATAAAAATCAGAACCCCTTTGTGGCTTAGTAGATGATTTTATGAGTTGCTTTGTACAAAATAAATCATTCTTTGGGAGATACCCCTCTTGTGCACCTAGCTAGATTTGTCCTTGGACAGCAGGTAAAAAAAAATCTGGTGTTAGGTCTGCAATAGAAAACTTTTAGTCTTTGTTTCTTTAGAAAGATTTTTATTAATTTTGAGTTTTACAGTCCCCCCCCCATTCTTGCTTTCTTACCACCACCTCCCACTTTTTTTAATTTTTTTTTTAGGTTTTTTGCAAGGCAAGCAGGGTTAAGTGGCTTGCCCAAGGCCACACAGCTAGGTAAACATTAAGTGTCTGAGACCAGATTTGAACCCAGGTACTCCTGACTCCAGGGCTGGTGCTTTATCCACTATGCCACCTAGCCACCCCTCTGTTAGTCTTTACATTGTTTCCATGGTAGACATTGATCTCAGTTGAATGTGATGAGAGAGAAATCATATCCTTAGGGAAGAAAAATAAAGTATAAGAGATATCAAAATTACATAATAAGATAACAGGTTTTTTTCTAAATTGAAAGTAATAACCTTTGGTCTTTGTTCAAACTCCACAATTCTTTCTCTAGATACAGATGGTATTCTCCACTGCAGATAGCCCAAAATTGTCCCTGGTTGTTGCACTGAAGGAATGATCAAGTCCATTAAGACTGATCATCACCTCCATGTTGCAGTTAGGGTGTACAATGTTTTTCTGGTTCTGCTCATCTCACTCATCATCAATTCATGCAGATCCCTCCAGGCTTCCCTGAATTCCCATCTCTCCTGGTTTCTAATAGAACAATATTGTTCCATGACATACATATACCACTTTGTTAAGCCATTCCCCAATTGAAGGACATTTACTTAATTTCCAGTTCTTTGCCAACCCAAACAGGGCTGCTATGAATATTTTTGTACAAGTGATGGAAAACTTTTAGTCTTGTAAGACCTTATCTGTAATTTCATTCCACTGACATAACCTGGAGTCAAGATCTTTCCATTTCTTAGTTGGGTGTGAATTTGGCAATCTGGCTCTAGCCTATCTGTCTAAACTTATTTGGCATTACTCTTTTTCACATCACATTGACTCCAAAATTTTTAAAGACCTACTCTTGCTATTTCATCTTCCATTGGAATGCTTTCCTTCAACCCTGAAATCAACCCTTCCTTACTTCTGCCATTTTAGATCATGTATTACCTTCTTTGGGAGATCTTTCCTGATGTATCTAATTGTTAGTAATCTACTTCCTCCAACATTTTTCTTTTTACCTGATGTATTCCTCTATTCCCTAAGTAGAATTGATGTTACTTTGGAATGGAACAGTTTTCATTTTGTTTTTTGTATCTCTTTAATACCTAGGACATGGTCTTGTACATGGTAGACAGGTGCTTAATACATTCTTGTTAGATTTTACTGGATTAGCAATGACTTTATTAGAGCAGACAATAAATCCAAAAATTATTGAAATATAGTCATGGAATCAGTCAGAGACATACTCAGACCACTTACAACTTGCCTTGTTCTCCATACCTAAACCCTTTCTGACTTGGGTTTGCTACTACAGATTTAGAAACTGAATAAAAAGGAATCTGAGTCATCGTATCTCATCTGAAAAGAGAGTAACACATTTACAAATAAACTAGAGCTTACTGAAGATTACATACACTAAAACCCTCTTAAGGAATTCACAGTCAGAGAATTTTCTCATAGGAGATGTCTGCAATTTTGGATTCTAAGTCTGTCTATTATTTGCATTTTTCTCCTTTGTTAATCAGCAAACATATCTCAAGCATCTTTTACTGTTGTTCAGTCATTTTAGTAGTATCCAATTATTCATCACTCCATTTGTTTTTTTTTTTTCCAACTCATTTTACAGACAAGGAAAATGAGGCAAGCAGAGTTAAGAGAATTGCCCAGTCACACAACTTTTGAACTCAGGTTTCCTGACTCCAGGTCTAGTGCTCTAGTTACTGCACCATCTAGCTGCCTTATATTAAGGACCTATTATGTGCCAAACATTGTACCACATATTGGGAACACATAAGGGAGAAAAATTGATTTTTATTCTCAAGGAACTTGTATTCTCTAAGGATAAGTGATGTGCATCCATATAATTAAATACAAAGTAATTTGGAAGAATCACTGGTATTTAAGGAAGTGTCAGAAAAGACTTTATATGGGCTTCAACTGATCTTTGAATTAAGCTAGTAATTCTAAGAAGTGGAGATGAGGGGAGAATGAACCTTACCTGAAACATTAACATACCTGTGTAAAGATGAAAAATGTTATATTGTAGAAAAGGAAGAACCAGTAAGCCAGTTTGGACTGGAATCTAGTTCCCCATAAGGGGAACATATAATAGGCCTAGAAAGATTGTCTGGATTGAATGCCAAATAAAAGAGCTTGTGTTTTGTCCTAAAGATAATTTGGGTGGGGGCGCGGCTAGGTGGCGCAGTGGATAAAGCACCGGCCCTGGAGTCGGGAGTACCTGGGTTCAAATCCGGTCTCCGACACTGAATAATTACCTAGCCGTGTGGCCTTGGGCAAGCCACTTAACCCCATTGCCTTGCAAAAACCTAAAAAAAAATAAAGATAATTGGGAAACACTGATTTTTTTTTGTGGGGGCAGGTGGACTGGGAGGTGAGAACTTAACATGGTCACACTTGTGCTTTAGTAATATTACTCATTTCACTTTCAATCTGTAGATATGCTTGGTTTCAACTTCATGGAACCCTGAACTACTTACTTCACAGTGTGTCCCCTATTAGACTCTAAACTCTGGATTATCTTTTTATTTTCTTATTTTATTCTTATTGTTTGGCACACAATAGATACTCAATTAATGTTTATTGAATTGAATTGAATTGAAGGAATATCTTGCCTGAGAAATTTCCCCTGATCCTTTAAGTCATTATTAAAGCTCTCTTTAGACAAATATTTCCAAAATTATCTATCTAGCTAATGTTTGACTTGATAACACAGCTAAGCATGCATGTATACATATACACCTAAATACATATATACACAAATATAACATATCTATATGTATATGTATATATACTGGAGAGGTACATACATACATACATACACACATACATGCATATGCATGTACCCTATGGAGTTCAAGGGTAGAAAAAAGATTGTGTATACATTAAAATGTTTGTAGAAGCAATAATAAATAATAAAAATTAATAGCATCAAAGAAATGGAAACAAAATAGATGTCTGTGAATTGGGGAATGACTAAAGAAATGATGATACATGAATGTAATAGAATATGTAAAAAGTGTACCACAATAAATTAAGAATATGATACATTCAAAGAAGCATGGGAAAGACATGAAATGATGCAGAAACAGGAAAACAAATACACAAGTATAAGATTATAAATGGAAACAATTTTTGTTGTTGAGTTGCTTTATTTGTATTTGACTTCAAGTTCTCAATTGGACTTTTTTTGGCAAAGATACTGGTTTGCCATTTCCTTCTCCAGTTTATTGTACAGATGAGGGACTGAGGCAAACTGGGTTAAGGACATAGGGTCACTCAGCTAGTAAGCATCTGAGGTCAAATTTGAACTCAGGTCTTCCTGACTCCAGCCTGCACACCAGCTGCCCAGACACAAAAACAACATCAAAACCAAAACTTAATATCATGTGATTATAATGACCAAACTTATTCCCAACAAAGGATTCTTTCCTTCCTTAGAGAGGTAGGAAGAATATATATGGGGAATACTGCATATACTATTATATTCAGTTGATGTGCTGGTTAGTTTTGATGATTTTTCTTTCATTTTTCCTTTTCTCTTTTCTCTTTTTTTCTTTCTTTCTTTGTTTTTGGCTTTTTTTTTTGTTCCTTGTCATAAGTGATGACACTGGATATAGAAAAAAGGGGAGGGAAAGATGGTAACAGGAAGGTGATATAAAAACAAAAGAAATCAATAAAATTGTTTTGTACTGTCTTAAAATCACAGAGTAGAATTTGGGGATAAGGTTTCTCACTTTTTAGCTTCTCTTTTGCAAATGTTTTTGGGAGCAGAAAGTACTATATGTTGGTGAAAAAAACAGAGATGAGGAAGCAAATTGGGAAGTATTAATTGGGAATTATGGTCAGTGGTCATTGTTTGTACTTTTCTCTGGTGGATGCTGGCCCTTGGGATGGCCTTTGTGGGTTGGTATTGGAAGACTCTTTCTATTACCCACATTTTCTAATCGAACTCTATCTGTAAATGGAATAGGACATTGAGTTTCCTTTATTTCACTGGGTCATTGTTATGTCAAATGGTAGTATTTGCACTTGTATGACAATAGTAAGATGAGTAACATTAATTGAATAGGAAATGTATTTTTTGCTTCAATTGACAAAACTGTAAAAAATGATAACAGAGAGAGAGGAGAGAGACAGAGGAAACAGAGACAGAGACAGAGAGTGAGACAGAGTGAGACAGACAGAAAGTGGAGAGGAAGAGATAGAAAAAAGAGAATTTGACAATTTCACTAGAAGAATAATTCCGTCTTCATTTGAGACCTGGTATAGCCTATCTCTATGGATGGTTGGGTTTGAATATAGTTTTAAAATTGAAATGGGTTCTGGTCTTTACTGCTAAATTTCTGAACAACTGATGGTAAGCAACTATATCACTCATTCATTCTTCTACTTTCTTATCAATAAAAGGGAATATATTTTTTTGAAATAACTGATTAGAAAGAGGGAAAAGAACATCTAGTGGATAAGAAACTGTGGAATTTAAGAGCCAGTTTCTCCATGCTTGGCTCACTGTGTAGAATTTATTTCTCTGTGTATGGGTGCCTTGGTTTTCTAGCTATTAAAAATGGGTGTAAAATTTGCCACTTACCCACCTGTCAGGGATGGTGTGAGAATAAATGAGAATGTCTGAGCCGTATTTCTGCTCCTTGGAAAAAAGGTGCTATATAAATACAAAGTGTTATTTCATTACAAAAAATTACTTGTATGATAACAGCATATGTTAAACTAAATTTCCTTGACCAATTTTCTAAAATACATTTTGATGTTACAATATGGTTGTGTTTATGGTTAGTATGTGTGTATCCTACTCTCTGTCTTCTATTTTCTCACTAATATGTGGTGATACATATCAAACATTAGGAAAAATAAAACTCCTTTAGATCTCCTATGGGAGTGTGCAGCTACTGCTCAACTGTGGACATTTTTAGCATCTTGATATCAATGTTATGAAAAAAGGATTAATATCTATAGAGCAATATAAAACAAAACATACAGTTGGGGTGAACCATCCCCCTTTTACCTTGTTAACTGGTTATTATTGTGATAAGCTACATAGTCAATTCAAATCTAAGATTTGTATATTGTTCATCCCTGTCTTTAAAAATTCTGATGTTTTGGGTATTTTACTCTTGTATATGTGTAAAAGAAAGAAGTCAAAAAAAGCTTGGTTGGCAGGTCTCCTCACACTGTGTATGCACATTGGCTCAAAACCATAGTTTTACCACTTCACAGATTATCCTATGCCATTGCTTAAAATGAGTCACTGTGTCTAATTGCTGCTCTTTATGTTGGTTGGCTTCAAGTGTACTTAAGGTAGATTACAATGTGTTCCAAATGGGAACATCCTAAAAACAGCCTCTATGTGTATTATGCTGATTCAGGCTCAGTGGTTGTTGATCTATAAAACCAGGAATAGCAAGAGGGTAAGATTAGGTCAAGTAAAAAAGCACTTTACTATGGTTCTGAAAGAGTGTTTTTTTTGCCAGTGATTTCATGACACCGAACCAACTGGCCATTTCTGTCAAACAACCATGAAACGAATCAGTCAAACTGGTTGGTACACTGGATTGAACCTGTGAAAATGGATTTATCCCATTAAGCTGTGCTGGGTGGCTAGAGTCTTTCTCTATGAAGATCTAATTTACATAAATCATGTTTTTGTGACCTCCCATGATGTATTATTTGTAAGGGTCTCCTAGCCTCGAAATTAGTCCTTACCTTAGGGAACGTAGGATGGTGCTGAAGGTTCTGTCAAAGGCATAACTGCTGTTAATCTCATGATACCGAGTCTTTGCTATCAAATCCTTCTGGTTGGTCAACTAACATCAATTCATTGTCTATTATGTATAAGGTCCTGTGCTAATCACTATTGAAGTCTATATCATAACTATGTAAGTTCCTTGAGTCAGGGGCTGTTTCATTTTTATCTTGCTATCCTCGGTGACTAGCACATAGGTGTCTAATAAATACATGCTGATTGATTGGTTTGATATTGGGGAAGTTGGCAACATGAAAAGCACACAAGATTTCCCTAGGGATATGTGGCTAACCCAGGGCAAGACAGCCAGCAGTACCCCAACCTTTTCAATGCATTTCTTTGTTCTTAATGCTCTAGGGATCTGTCTATCTATCTATCTATCTATCTATGTATCTAGATATATCTTAACACATGTATACACACACACACACACACACACACATATCAATTCTCACAACAATCCTTTGAAGTAGATACTAAAATTACTCCTAACACCATGTTGCAGATAAGAAAGGTGGTGTTAGGCAAATTAAGTGACTTGCTAAGTGGTGCAGTGGATAGTGCACTGGCCTCAGAATCAGGAGGTTATGGGTTTGAATCTAGTCTCAGACACTTACTAGCTGTGTGACCTTGGACAAGTCACTTAACCCTCATTGCCTTGCATCCAGGGCCATCTCCACTCATCCTGATTCATATCTGACCACTGGATCCAGATGGCTCTGGAGGAGAAAGTGAGGCTGTCAACTTAGCACAGCACCCCCTTACTCAAATCTAATTCATCTGCTTGTCATGGCATCACCTCCCTGAGGTCATGGTCTTCTTTAAGAATGAAGGACAAACATCAGGTGAATTGCTCATGATTACAAATCAAGTATCAGAGGCAAGATAAAATTCTAACTTCAAACTCAATGCTCTTTCCATTTTAACACATTGTCTCCTGAATATTACAATTATAAAGTTTAGACTCATAGAATAACTGTGATCACCCTGCTTTTCCTTCAAGAGCTGGCTTTTGGCAGCCCCTTAGTGGTATTGCTAGGCCTTCTGACTTTTACTATAGCTCAGATATCTGACCTTTATTTGTTCATTTCTCTTTTTTTCTTGCTTTTCTCTCTTTCTTTTTCTTTCTTTTCTGTGTTCTGCTGTAATCAAACCTCATTTTGAGAACCCCACATTGAACCTCATAACAATAATCGAGGACAGATGTACTTTAAGATTTCTAAAGTGCTTTGCATATATTTGCATAACAACTTTGTATAGTAGATACTATACAATATGACTTTTCCCATTTTTAGGAAAGGGAATTGAGAATCAGATAGGGTAAGTGACTTGTTCATAGCCACATTGGAAATTGTCAGAGATGGGATTTGAATCCATCTTCTTGATACAAAAGTGACTGACTTAGCTCTACCAACAAAAGACTATGTCTTCTACTATTTCTATTAAAACAAATGTAATCAGAAATCTTACATAAACTTCAAGTATCACATTTAAAAGATAATATAAAGCATTATTGTTTATACCACATAATATTTCTTGTTTCTAAAAGTGAATTTCAGGGTGTTTTTTTATGATTTGAATGTGGGGACAGAGTAAAAATATGAGAGAGATGACAGATGAGCATCCATATAATATGAAGTTATAGAATGACCTCATGTTTTGAATTTCTATTGTTTCATAATAAAGTAAACTCATAATTCATATTTAAGCAAATATTAATCTTGATGTCATTTGTAATGCAGCACTCTGAGACTTACATCTTAAAACCTTGAGAAGTTTTGAACTGACAGAAGCAATATCCTAAAGCCAAAACAGGTAGATTTATGATTAAATGGAAAATGACTCTCTGATCTGTAAAAATGAGATGCTCTTCACATCCCAGAGAATAAAGTATTTTTTTTTATCCTTTGAAAAAATGAAATTGGGAGGTGCCTTAAAAAGATGCTGGTGCTTCCAAGTTTTTGGTTAAGAATCAAAACACTTTTGAAATAGAAATGCTGGCAATATTTACTCATGTTACTAATCTAGAAAATGGACATTTCTGGAAAGGTAGCCAGCATTAGCAAATTAGATATTTTCCTCTCAAGAATTTGGCAAACAAAAATGTTTTGTTTTCAAACCAATGTCACACTAGGGTTATATTTTAACACACCAAAAAAAATACATTTGCATGTGGAACTTTTTAATGAATTTTCTGCAATTACTGAAAAGGCTATAGGGTCAATCTCTTTTCTCACCTACTTTAATTTTGTTCCAAATTTCTTTGTCCCATGGTAGGATACTTATCATCACCTATATGTAGAAAGGAATAGGTGTGAATTTCAAGTTGACTGTCAATGCTTAAATATTACTAAAAATTCAGAAAAGTGCCAAAAGAATACCTTTAGAAGGTGTTCATTTTTAGCAGAAAGCTATCTTGATGATCTAAAGAGTTCAGAGAAATTTCTTTTGGTAAAGCCTAGAAAAAGAGACATTTTCTATTCCTAAAGTATTAAATGGTAAGCTGATAGGTGTGGTTTTAAATATATGTTGAACCTATAGTTGCAAAAATACAACTGTGTGAAAATCATTGATTTTGTTTGTTTTAATGATTTTAAAAATATAAAAAGAACAAAAAATCAACTATATAAAGAAGATATCAATGAACATCTTTTAGGTTATCAATTAATTATACAAAAAGATTCTGAAAAGAGAAGCATGGACAGGAGATGCTCCCTTACTTCCTCATGACCTAATTGATGTAAATGCCCTTCTCATTGGTACAGATCACAACTGTCTAATACCTTATCGTTCTATAACATTCTGGATATTATCTCCTTTATACATAACATGACCTTGTATCATTTCAGCTATTTATCCATTATCCTCACTTTCACATGGCCAACTCACCTCCTTTTTCTATCATGAACCTCCTGTATGAAGTCTTTTCTGTCACCTCTTATAGTCAATTCCTCTATTGGGTATATGTTATAGTCTACTGATGCCCACCATTTGTTTCTTCGTTATCCTTTAAAATGCCTGCAATTTGGACAACTTAGAGATGGTAGGATACTATAATTTTTACCTATTTCAAATTCTTCATGGAAGGTTATTTTTATTGAAAAGATGGACTTTTCTTTCAGGGAGAAGCATGGCATCATTGAAGGTGCTGGATTTTCTAAATGCACTCTAGGTCTGTTTCTTTTTTCCTAGTCAATTCAGGGCTCAATGCATTGTCCAACTATAGTCTATTGAAATTTTATACCTAGATTTTTCCCATTCATTTGGTAATTTTTCTAGTTTCAAATATAGGAATCAATCTCCTCAAAATTTTGTCAGCTTCTACTGATTTTTTTCTGAAAGTACTTGGCTCAAAATACTTTTTCCATTTTTGTCTTCTTTAGTTACCCTTTATACTTCCTTATAAACCATATCAGTGAAGGAAATGTTACAGTCCAAATGTCGCAGATTCATTGTCATGGATGAAGAGAATAGACATAGAAATGATGATGGGTACCTAAGAGTTGACCACCAACTCTTGGGGGGGGAGGGTTGAAAAAACAGCTGGGGGTTCATTTATAAGTAATCACAAGTGTCTTTGACTTGGAAGTGTAAGAAAAGCAATAAATTTTAATTCACAAATTACTGTAAAAAAGTTACAATTTAGAATTTGGAGTTCTTCAAGGAGTCAGAGAGGTAAGAAAGTGAGGTTTTTAATTGAGATAGTGAAGTTAAGAAAGAGGGGGAAAGAAGAGAAGGTAGGAATGTCTGGCAGCTGGGTTCAGAATAGCAGTCTGACAGAGAAGGGGCAGATCTTTTAAAGGAAGCCTAACCCACCATCCCTGACCAGAGAAACCAGGGGGAGGAGTTGGAGGTGACTAAGGAGTGGCTTTACACAAGATATAAGATAGTATATCTGTGCAAGTCTAGAGAGAGAGATAATCTTTAGTTCAGAATTGTATTTTAGCCTTAAGGAATTTATGGTACCTTAACTTGGAAGCACCATTTTCAGAGTCTTTGTTTGCACAAAGTATTTTAGCCTCAGGGGCCTTAACTTGGAGGCAACAGTTTAGCTGGGAGTCAGAGTCACTGTTAGCACAAGGTGGACTAGAGAAGGATTAACAGTTTTAAAGATGAACTCTTTTAGCAGAGTGCCTGTTTGGTATAGGGCTTGTTAACTGAGGAGGGGACCTTGTTAGGTACATTCCTTGCTAAAAGGAGGTTTACCTTGTCAGTTCAAGGTCAATGCAGAAAAATGATTTTAACAATATGGGGGGGAATTATAACATTGTCTGAATTACAATATTTGTCTATAATACAGAAAAAGGAAAAATATATTGCAATATTTCTCTCTTCCCAGAATTTCCCTGCTTCATAATTACTTAGAGATATGTTCTATTTTTTTTGTATTCTGTTTGCTGTACTTTGGATTTCATTGTTAGATACTTGAGTTGGTCTGGTCCCAGGAGACAGTACTGGGATCCATGGGTAGAAATGAAGAAATGACAGATTAAGGCATGACAAAGAAATATTTCCTAAATGTTAGTGCTACATAAAGATGGGATTAGTGTGTTTTCCTTTTCTAGTGATGATGATTTTGGTATGTTGTGGAAGGGATTTATGACTAGGCATGGGTTGGACTAAACACCTCCTGGGAGCCTTTCCACCTCTAAGAAGCCTAAGAACTAGGTTTTATCTTGACCTATCTGCAAATTTGTTTTCCCTTCCCCAGCTTCTAATGGTTATATGAGTTAATTTTGCTCCAACTCTCTGACTCCTCCTCAATTAGCTTTTGTAAATGGGATTACATCCCAGAATACTATTGACTCTGGCCACTATATCTCTCTACTTGGCAAGGGGATAGGAAACACTAATGTGTATTCATATAAGAGCCCTCAGAGGTCATTGAGTTCAAACCCTATCCAAATAATAAATCCTAATCACAATATCCCTGGTAAGTGATTATCTACCATCTGCTTGAAGATCTCCAGTGACAACAAAAATCAGTATCTCCTTAAGTAGCTTTTTCCATTTTTGAATAACTCTAATTAGTAAATTTGTCTTTGTCTTGAGCCAAAATCTACCTCTTTGTTTACTCTTATTGAACTTTCCAGGATTAAGCAGAAAAATCTAATCTCAATTTCTAATTCTTTTTATATATTTGAAAGCATATATGATGAATCTCCAAATTATCTGCTTCTTCAAGCTAAGCATCACCTCTAGTTAATGAAAATGCCATGCTTTTGCTCTTTATAGTGGTCAAGAAATAAGGACCTGTGCCAAAATTGAGAAATGACTGAACAAATTATAGTATAGTAATACAATGGAATTCTATTGTTCCTTAAGAAATGATAAAAGGGATGATTTCAGGGAAAGTTAGGAAAACATTTGTGAAATGATATAAAGTGAAATGAACAGCACCAGAAGAATAATTTATACAATGGCAATCTTGTGTAAAACAAACAACTATAAGATATTTAAGAACTTTGTTAAACATAATGGCTAACAACATATATAACTTATTACAAAGGTTCACTCTTTTTACTTTTTTTTTTTAGTGTATGAGGAGAGAAAAGAGTGCCTGTTAATTGAAAAAATAAAATTTAAAAAGTCCTATACTTTTATATGCCCTGACCATCCTAGCCACTATTCTTGAAGCATAGTCCATCTGTCATTTTTTCTAAAATGTGGCATCTAAAACCAGGCAAAATACTCTGGATGAAATATGAATAAAGTATGTGATTATATATATATATATATATATATATATATATATATACATATGTTGCTTTTCTGTATGCTATACTTTTATTAATTCAGCCTTTACATAAATTTTGGGGGGGGGTTGGTTAGCAAAAATTGACAGTCTTTCATTTATTAGTAAAAAATTTATTAAATGTCTATCAGGTATCAGACTTTACATGAAGAACCAGGAGGAGACAGTCCCTCCCCTCAAGAAGATTACATTTGAGTGGGGAAGACAATATAAGCATATTCATCCAATTGATAAAAAGTTAAAACAAGGTAGTTTTTTTAAAAGGGACAGTAGCAGCTGAATGAATCAGAATTACATATAGGATGTTACTTGAGTTAAGTCTTGAAAGAAGTTAGTGATTCTAAAAAGTGAAAGTGAGAAGGGAGAGCATTCTAGACATAGGAGAAAGCAAATTCTTGGGGAGAGAAGTGTGTAGTCATATGTGTGTAACTGGTAATATACTTGAATTTGATTGTTGTTATAGTTAATAACAAAATCAAATATCCAGATAAGTGATTTATTTAGCAATGAATGCAGTTGCAAAATAAATCAGCTCTGGGTCTTTCACTACTCCAAATACAGTTAATATATAATTTGGAGGGGGAAAAAAACCAAGATGAAAGAGTTAAGGAGTCTGGTTTCTTAATGTAGAAAGATATCTGGAGACAATGAAGTGAGGTTAAGGGTTGAGAGAAGGGGATTGGGAGACTGAGGAGAGAATGATAAAGGGGGTAATTTTGGTGATATTCTTTTGATGCTGTGACTCTTGCAGGGGTAGAGACTAGAGCAATCTTATGACTTCTAATTTAGTGACTTTGGGACTTAACTTCACAAATGATGGATGAAAACAAAAACGGAAATACTAATACTATTTCAATATTACATATGGATGATGTAACATTACATCTGAGTAGGAAGCCACTGAAATTTATTGAATAGGGAAGAGGTGAAGTAGTTATGTGGAACAGTGGATAGAATGTAGATCCTGGGGTCAAGAAGAACTGAGTTCAAATCTAACCTCACACAGTCACTAGTTGTATGACTTTGGACAAGTCACTTATCCCTATTTGCCTTAGTTTCCTCATCTACAAAATGAACTGGTGAACTGGAGAAGGAAATGGCAAATCACTCCAGTATCTTTGCTGAGAAAATATCAAATGAGATTCCAAAGAGTTGGGTATGGCTGAAAAAAAACCCCAATTGAACAATAACAACATTATTTCAGTATAATCCCCTTTGGGGGCTATGTGGAGGATGGAGTATAGAGGCAAAAGATTTGAGACAAGGAAAAACAATCAGGAGGCTATTGTAGTTAGGGATGGAGGAATGAAACTAAGGAGAAAAACTAGGTCTCTTGGAAAAATCTTAGATCTGGGAGTTTTGGTGGTAAAAGAAGAAAAGAAAGGTCCAAGCACTTTAAGTATGTATCATCATGCTGTTCACTCATGCTGAATATGTAGTCTTCTAAACTAGTGGTTACCAAACTTCTTTAATCATATGACTATCAGGTTAAAAAATGTTTTTAGCATGCCTCCAAATGTATTTATCTCTTTATAAAATATACACTTGTATAATGATTGTCACCCCCGGGACACATTCAGAGTTACTCTTGCTGGTTCTGGTTTATCATATGGCTATCACACACACCCACGTGTGACTCAGTTCCAAACAACTTGTACTTTTTTTTTGGAAAGATTTTGTTTATTTTGAGTTTTACAATCCTCCCCCCCCATTCTTGCTTCCCTCCCCCCCCCCCCATGGAAGGCATTCTGTTAGTCTTTACATTGTTTCCATGGCATACATTGATCTCAGTTGAATGTGATGGGAGAGCAATCATATCCTTAAGGAAGAAAAATAATGTATGAGATAGTAAAATTACATTATAAGATAACTTTTTTTTCTAATTTGAAGGTAATAGTATTTGGTTTTTATTCAAAGTCCATAATTCTTTCTCTGGATACAGGTAGTATTCTCTATTGCAGACAGCCCAAAATTGTCCCTGGTTGTTGCACTGATGGAATGAGCAAGTCCATCAAGGTTGATCATCACCCCCCATGTTGCTGTACATTGCTTTTCTGGTTCTGCTCATCTGGCTCATCATTAGTTCATGCAAATCCTTCCAGGCTTCCCTGAATTCCCACCCCTCCTGGTTTCTAATAGAACAATAGTGAACAACTTGTACTTTGAGATGATATTAGTTACTGAGCAGAAAGAGTTGTTGACTCAGTGAATATCCTATCATAAGGTGATGTCCTCATTTTTTAGATACTCTTCACTTCCATTTGTTTCTTCTATTTCCCATTTCTCACTGTTTAATCCTTTGGTCCCACCCCTCTCCATTGATTCTCTCTTACCTAAAGTCTAACCCCTTGGTTGAATCTATGTGCATTTATCTTAAAGATTTTCCATTCTTATTCCTATCTTCTTTTACCCACTGAGACCTCGATCTCTTTTGATAAAACAGCTTCCTTTGTCGTCCTTTCCAACATCCATTCCAACAGAATGAATGTGTGGCCACTTATTCTCTTTGACTAGTCATTGATGATGGTAGGGGAGTCATAATAATCCTTGCTCCCCTTTGTCATTTCTAGGATTTCCATCTAGCAGTATTACTCAGCAATCTCGCTTTCTGTGAGGCTCACTCTATCTTGACACTCAAAAGATTTTGGTAGTTTTTATATATTACCTTTTCAGACCATTTTCTTTTCTTATTAGGGTCAGTGTCAGGCTTACAATATATCTTTTCCTCTGAAATTTCTGCTTTGATATTAAGGAATTTCAACAGACATGTAAGTACGCGCTCAAACTCCCTAACCTCTTCATTCAACTTGCTTATTTATCATGACCTCCATCACCATGCTACCTCAGTCATGCTACCTCAATGATGGCTATAATTTTGTTCTTGACATTAACTTACAAGTGTTCCACTTCCATGTCCATGACTCTGAAATTCCTTTATCTGATCATATATCTGATCATTCAATTTTCCTCTTTTCCTTACAATTCCTAACTCTGTTCCTTATGCTCATCAAGTTTCTCTGCCCTTAGACATAATTCTTATACTGGTTACATTCTCCTCCCTTCTCTTCTTGATCCCTTGATGAACCAACTGAATGCTAAATTATTCTCTTCTCTTGAATTCCTTGCCCCCTTATCCTCTTACCTATCTTGCTCCACCAAGCCCTGGTCTTGGATTACTCTCAGCATTTGCTGCCTTTGCTTCTATTCATATGTTACTGAAGGAAGGAGGTGGGGTGGGGAGGGGGGATCACAAAATTACAAATTTATTGCATATTCTCAGTAGGGCACTCATTGTGTCAGGGAAATTCTTTTACACTTCCTTAATCAATTCACTCAAGACCTTCTCCAGGGACATTATCAGGTAGGGAGTTTGACTGGGGCTGTAGGTTGGCAGTGTCCAGGGAGGTTGAAATCTAGGAAGTATATTAGCAGAGCAGAGCAACCTACACTTGCGACTGGCAACTGACATTGTTTAAAGGTCTGAGAGAAAACACCTTTCTGATGACTAGTCCATTGAGAGACAGGTTTGGATTAGTTATGTCCTTGCAGGTTGATATTGCTGAAACATCTTGATGTCTCTTATGTGCTGAATTTCCCGTTTCATTGCCAGATATCACATACTGGTGCTTTGCCTGGTTTTGCTGGAATGTCGAGGTTGCCTCACTATTATGTAAAGAAAAATATCATTCTCAAGGGTCAAGAACTCCTAAATTACCAGACCATCACAGGAAGTCCTATTCCTATTAAATCAGGTCATGGGGTAAAATAGTTCCTGGTAAAGGCGAGTGAAAAGGATGTCTGTACAACATTATCCTCACTCTTACGACAAAATTGTGTAAGTCATATCATCATACACATGACAGCATGTTCATCTTCAGTTATGAAGGACAATAATCACTCAATCGTTAATCAATTCAATAGCCCACTCATCATAGTCACTTTTCCAAACAATTTTTCTAGAAACCTCCCAGGCTTTCCCTTTTCCCTCCCAATACAGCTGAGAACTTGGCATCATATTTGCTTTAAAAATTAAGAATATTTGTCAAGGATTCCTACCTGTCTGATCTCATATCACCCATATGCCTTTTTTCCATTATCTCCTTCATCAAGGTCTTACATGAAGAGATGGTCTTTTCTTTGCTAAGGCTAGCCCCCTTTATATGTACAAATGATCCCATTTCATCTGATCTTCAACAAATCCCTATAATTCCTGGCATTTGACAGGTACTCAATTAATACTTCATGGCTTGTCTTATTGATGTTAGCCACTTCTTGAAAAGGGGTGGAAGGGGAAGACAAGATTGCCCTCTCCTTGATCTCAGCTACTATGTGACTGTGAGTACATCTGGTCTAACCTGGCTCTTGTGAGAGAGAGAGAGAGAGAGAGAGAGAGAGAGAGTGTGTGTGTATGTGCATATGTGAGTATGAATGTGTTTGCTTTCCTATTTGAGAATGAAGTAGTTTCTTTCCTGAGATGTAAATGTCCAGTCTTGGAAGTGACTTTGTAAGTCTGAAAGGAATGGCAGTCTTGACTCTTATCAGCTTAGAACCAATTAGCAGAAAGAGGGAGAGTCCTGGGCAACTATTCCAACACTCTTGAAGATTATGACCACAATCAAAAGTACTGGTCAAAGGCTGCTGGTCATACCTAATCAAGAGTCTTACAAACTGCTTTGTGTTCATTTCAATGAGGTTAGTGTCAGACTACTGAGACTATAATGTTGGCTATTGCTAAATCCTGCTGTAAGTTGTTTTGTTAATATATACTTTTTTAATGTAGAAAAACTTTTCCTATACTTGATTTACCTTATACATTGAGTACTTTCTTTACTATTCTTTAGAGGGACCTAGATATAAGCCAAAACCCAAGTTTCAATAATTTGTCCCTTGGGTCCTGGGTAGGAGGTTTAATGAGCAGAACTATGTGAGAAAAGAGAGCCTAAACCCTATCATTAGAACCTAGGGTCCCCTAGGACTAAACCTCAAAGAAATCAGTCACATGGGTCCACAGCATAAGTACTATTTAAAGAGAGGGAGTGGGCGCAGTCCCCTAACCCAATGAACGATGCAGAGGTGGGGTTTTTAATGTTATATGTATGCTATTATACTAATAATTATATACATTAAAAACACATAAGAATTAGTGACTTAAAAAACAAAATTTAAAAAATAGCATTTTATCTTAGAGTCAATAGGGCGCATTGGAATATATTGAGTAGGGGAGTGACATGATTCTGCATTTTAAGAAAATCACTTTGGCGGTTGCATAGAGTATTGGAGAGAGGAGAGTCTTGAGGAAAGGAGACCAGTTAAGAAGCTATGACTATATAATCTAGGGTAGTGGTCTCAACTAGGATGATGGCTTTATGAATAGAGAGAAAGGAATATATGTGGGAATTGCATATTTTAGACAGCCAGGTAACATTACAGCAGAATGTTCATTCAAAAATTCCTGGCCACAATACAGTGTTATCATGTTAACAGTTCTCTATTATAAGAAATGGGATGGGGTACATACTCATCAGTATTTGGCAGCTAATTGGATAAGAACAATAAGGCACAATGAGGATTTGAACAATAAGAAACAATGTGGGAAATTTTATAGTTAGGGGGAGAGGACTGACAGTTAGGTCCTCCACAGTAAGATGGAAGTCTTGACAAAGCATGACTTTGTGGGGGGAGGTTAATGTCAAGAGAGCTATGATGCAGAGCAAACCATGTGTCCCTCTTCATCCTGTGTGACTCACTATAACCCACCCAAAAATTAAAAAAAAAAGAGCAGTCCCAGCACTAGAGCTCATTGCCTACCCTCAAAATCATCTTCTATAGTCCTAAGGTAATATATGTAGGGAGAAAGAAATGGGAGGGAAGAAAATTTTTTCTAAAGTCACAGGCATAGTTGCTACCATTACACTTGGTCTCCACTACCAATACCCTCTCCAAAAGGGAAGAGCTTCTGAATAAGTAGGGGGCATTTGGGAGAATGGAATAGTGTCATTATGTTGGAGATAAATCTCATAGTTCACAATCAAGAGGGAGGTTTGGATACAACCCACATTCTTGTCCTCCAGTTGGTTGATTATTCTCCTTGGGGTCAAATCTTTGTTCCCCCAGGGAGTTGTGGGTCCTATTTTTGGAGATCACTGTTCTGGAACCTTATATATTTCCTAAATTAACTGCTTTCTAGCCACTTCTCTATCATCACTTTTTTTTAACCCACGTGGGACTTTATATTTCCCCCTATTAACTTAGATTTAGCCCATCATTTTATCCTGTCAAGATAATTTTGGATCTTGATTCTGCCATTAAATATTTTAATGATCCCTTTCAGCTCCATGCCATCCATGAATCTTATCCTATTTCTTATAATAGAGAACTGTTAACATGATAACATCATTTTGTGACCAGGAATTTTTGAAAGAACATTCTGCACTAATGTTACTTGGCTATCTAAAAACATGTTTATTTGTTTTTTAGCAAAATAATGATAAAAGAATAGTTGCTAGTTCTATGACAAAAATGCCTGTTTATATGCAGTAAGCAATATATCTGGTGATATGTCAAAAATTAGGTTTATAGAATGTTAAACAATGAAGGGCGTCCATCCTTGACCATGTTCATTATAGCTTCCTTTTTTCCATTGACACTGAGAACACTGGCTGTCCATTCTGGCATCTAGGTGGCACAATAGATGGAGTACTGGACCTGGACCCAGGAAGTTATTGTTGTTAGCTATTTTTAATTGTGTTTAACTCTTTGTGATTCCATTTGGGGTTTGCCTTTTCCTTCTCCAGATCATTTTACAGATGAGGAAACTGAGGCAAAAAGGGGTTAAGTGAATTATCCAGGATTAGACAATTAGCAAGTATCTGAGCTCAGACCCAGGCCCCATATTTTAACCACTGAATCACCTAGTTGCCAGAGACAGGAAGATCTGAGTTCAAATCCAGGCTTCAGATATTTACTTGCTGGGCAAATTACTTAATTTCTCAGTCTCAGTTTTCTAGTTTGTGAGAATCAATTGAGATAATATATACAAAATACTTTGCAAATTTCAAGGTATTATTTGCATGGTATCATTATCAATGAAGATCTTTTCCATCTTCTCTTGGTTATACTTCAGATTTCACACTTAAAAGCCCTCACTATGACTTTTCGGAGTTTCTTTAAGCTGGTTTTACTTTCCAGTTGTTTCCCCTATTTTAAAAATTGAATTGTGCAATCTTCCATCATTCTTCTCTGTAAGATTTTTAAAAAGAATTTATATTTTAAACCATTTGCCCTTCCCTGCCACTCTTCTCTGCTTGGCAAATGTCAAGTGTTTGCTGATTAAGGTGCTTTTTAGGTTCTTTTCGTTTCCTCATCATGACAGTTGATTTACATCAATTGAACTTTCTAATGAAATTATTTTAATGGTCGTCTATGTCCTTTCTTCTGTCTATATCCCATTTTTCATTATCAGTAACTTGTTTAAATAGTTCAGATTGGGTAATTTTAATTGTATGTCATAATTTTCTCATTCTTATTCTTTCTTCTAGCTTTGTACTAATTTTGATCTTTGTTCTAACAAGTTGGTAGCTTGACTGTTCACAGACAGCTGATTCAAGAATGACTCCTACATCAGTAATGAATCATTTTCTGACTGTTAAAATATAATCAATTTCATTTTTTTGTGATGCTATATGTGAACACCATGTCTAGTACCTTCCAGTTCTTTTCTGAAAAAAAAAGTATTCTTGACATATAGGGATGAGGATCATGAATAATCTATAAGTAATTTGTCCTCTTTTGTTCCTTATTCCTGACCCATATCTTCCAAAGTATTTTTAATTGGCCTCACCTAAACTTATCCTTGTATTTATGTCACTGAGCATCAAAATGTTTGCCAATTTATCTTGATGACTACAAATTCTTCATAGAATTCCTTTACTTATCTTCTGCAAAAAATGTGATAATTGTTTTCAAGTGGTCTTCTTGCAAATACTTATAAAATCTACAGGATGAGATGATTAAGGAGATTATAAGATGACCTTGCCTCTTGCTTTGCTTGCATGATAAAACCAAATCCAGCAACTCCTTTATTTGCTTTTCCAAGGAGAACATGTGAGTCATTCTTCTATTTGTCTTCTTCTTTTACTTTTCACAAAAATATTAAGATTTCTATATCTTAAAATCTATCTGTGGGGGCAGCTAGGTGGCACAGTGAATAGAGCACTGGCCCTACCTGGGAGTCAGAAGGACCTGAGTTTAATTTGACCTCAGACACTTAATGAATACCTAGCTGTGGGAACTTGGGCAAGTCACTTAACCCCATTGCCTTACCAAAAAAAAAAAAAAACCAACTAAAAAGAATACCTAAAAAATCCCCTATCTGTTGAAAGAAGAATTGGATTTATTCTGCATGTCCCCAGAGGAGGAAATTACAAATTGATGAATTTGGGCTTGATTTAAGAAAATGCTTTCTCACAATAGCTATTGTTGTTCACTTGTTTTGGTCATGTATATCTCTTCATGACCCCATTTGGTGTTTTCTTGGCAAAGTTATTGGAGTAATTTGTCATCTCCTTCTCCAGCTAATTTTACTAAAACAAACAGGGGAGTGACTTGCCAAGGGACCCACAGTTAGTAAGCAACTACAGTTGGATTTGAAATCGTGAAGATGAATCTTCCTGACTCCAGGATGGGCACTCTATCCATTGCACCACCCAGCTGCCCATGCTGACAATTAGCACTACCTAAAAATGTAATGGAGTACCTTGGGAAATGAAGGAAGTTCCCCTCAACTGGAGTTCTTCAAAGAATGTGGATGATCACTTTTCAGAGGTATCATAGAGGGAATTCTTATTAAAGTCCAGTTAGGACTGGAAGGCTTTTGGGATTCTTTTCTGAAGCTCTTTATACAGCAAAAGTTTTAGTTTCTGGAAATGCTTGCTCAAACATCTGGAATTCTTAATAAGAATGTTTAAAAACATTATTTCTATGAAACAGGTAAATTAAGGGGAGACTTTTTCCTGATGAATTCCATCATTAGCTATGATTTATCTTAATAGGCTTTGAATTATTATTTATAAGCTAGAGAAAAATTATTTGCTCTGAGCTCCTTGTTTTACAAATGAAGAAAATGATTAATCTAATTACACAAGCAAGTTAGTAACAGAGTCAGGACTCTGGACTACAGTTCCAATGTTTTTTCCCACCATTTTATGTAATTGGATAGGCTAACTTGTCAGTTGTTTAAGCCTTTTTCTCCCAGTTGTTTCCAACTCTTTGTGACTCCATTTGGGGTTTTCTTGGTAAAGATACAGGAGTTGATTACTCTTTCTATTTCACCAGTTCATTTTATTGATAACAAAACTGAAGTAAATAGAGTTAAGTGACTTGTCTGATGTCATATAGCTAGAGTCTGAAACCAGCGTTAGACTCAGGTAGAGTATTATTAAAATGGTGTGTTCTATCTTAGTTAAAATGCTCTGCAGCACATTCTAATTAATTTTCCTAAAATTATTAGGTAGGTGATAGGGATAATGATTCCCATTTTATAGATGGCAAATTTAAGAGATTAAGTGATTTACGCTGGGTTATTGTCCCAAAGATAGAGCTCCAAGAGTATGTTGAGATGTAACCAGATAATTTTCATCTGTGAAACAAATTCAGAGAACTGATCCCATTTCTTTTGCACAATGCTTTTACCCTGATTTTCTATGCATTTGTAATCCTGTGGTTGAATTACTATGGAGTGCCCCATGGAGTCACATTGTCTTAGTGTTCTATACTCAGCACTGCTCATCAATTAATTTGAGTATATTTCAAGATTTCAGTCTTAGTTTGCAAAGCCCTCCATAACTTGAGCCCACATTTTATTAAATATCATTTGTCTCTCGGTACCAATGTGATCTGAAGATGAAAGAAGATAGGGGAGTTATGAATAGCCTGAAAATATGTAAATGGCTATCATATTACATCTCTGTACTCTCTTCCTCAGAAGGACTATCCATTTTAATTGATTTATCAATTAAATCATTGGCTTGAATTATCACCTCTTTGCTGATGACTCCTAAATCTAGTTGTCTGGAACTTAACACAGTAGTACAGATGGGGTCTGACCAAGGCAGGGTACAGTGGGACTATTACCTCCCTTGATCTGCATACTATGTTTCTATTAATGCAGCCTAAGTGGAAATGGAAAGAACAGGTTGCTGGACATTACATTTATGGCATTAAACATCATCTTGTTTGTTTCAGGCCTTTGTTCCACCTGTTAAGATTATTTTAAATGCTATTTCTGTAATTCAGTTTGTTGACTATCCTTTCCAGCTTTGTGCCTTCTGCTTAATTAATAAGAATGATTTTCATTCCAGCCATTGATCAAAAAAATATAGAACAGAATAAGTTGGGGATAGAACCCTGTGGCATAGTAATAGAGACCTGTCACCAACCTGACAATGACTCACTAATCAAAGCAATCTTTAGATCTTTAGAATCTGGTCATCTCCCCAGGTAGGAATCCATCTATTATTAACAAGCCAAATTTGCTATCTTGGTTTCAAAAAATATCATGAAACTGCTATATTGAAAACCTTGTAGGTAGAAGGTAAATAAAATGTTTTCTGAATGAATGAATGAAAAAAATTATCTAATATAATGTCTTGCTAAAATAGGAATATGCCTTGTTTCTGGCAGAATCAAGAAGTCATACTAGAAAAAGAAGTTAGGTGAGTTTGACATGATTTATTCTTAAAGAGCCCATCTTGACTCCTAGTATACAATGCTTTCCTTTTCTCAATTTTAGAATGTTTTTGGAAATAAATATTCAAGTAATATGTAACACCACTTCAAGGCAATAAATGTCACAGACATTTGTTAAGCACCTATTATACACTGATCCCATAATTTGAATATATAAAGAAAGGTGAAAAATGGTATCTGTACTCAAGAATCTTGCAATCTTATGGGAGAAAGAGTATGGAAACAACTACATGCAAACAGGATATTGCATAGGACAAATTGGAAAGAATTTCAGAGAAAAGGTGCTAATATTAAGGGGAGCTGTCAGTCAATACTTTTTTTTTTAGATTTTTTGCAAGGCAAATGGGGTTAAATGGCTTGCTCAAGGCCACACAGCTAGGTAATTATTAAATGTCTGAGACTGGATTTGAACCCAGGTACTCCTGACTCCAGGGCTGGTGCTTTATCCACTGCACCACCTAGCCACCCCCAGTCAATACATTTTTAATAAATACCTACTGTCTGCTCAGAATTCTGCTAACTAAAGAGTTGGAATTTAAAAAAAGGCAAAAGACAGTGCCTGCTCTCAAGGAGTTCACATTATAATATTGGTATAAATGGTAGATGCAAGCTCTACGTAAGACCGGGAAAGGCTTCTTACAGAAGCTGATATTTCAGCTGATACTTGAAGGATACTAGGTAATCCAGGGGCAAGGGACAAGAATGGAGGTGGAAATGAAAGCAGTAGAGAAATGAAAGGTTTTGTTCAAGGATATCAAGATTGTGTCACTGGAAAGACTGAGGGGAGGGAGGTTATGACTGTCTTGAAAATTCCAACAGGATATTATATTTGATACCAGAAGTAATATGAAGCTATTGGAGTTGATTGACATAGTCTGGCCCTTTAGGAAGATCACTTGTTAGTTGAGTAGAAATTGATGTAGAGCAGAGAGAGATCTTGGACAGAGAGCAACCAGTAGGTTATTGTAATAGTCAAAGTGTAAGGTGATGAGGGGCTTCATAAGATAATGGCAGTATCAGATGGGAGAAAGGGAGCAAATGTTATAGATGTTGTGATGGTAGAATTGTCAATAATTGTCAAGAGATTGGATAAAAGGAATGAGAGAGATAAATGGGTGGGAGTGGGGAGGAGAGAAATTGATGAAAATGATACCCAGAAAATGGTGACACAATTGACCATATTAAAGAAATTAGGAGGAAGGGAAGATTTTGAGAAAATGGTAATGAGTTTAATATGTCTAGGAGATTTAGGTAGCTGGAGATTTGAGATTGTAGGTAAGGAGAGATTGTAGGTTAGGGCTC
Source organism: Macrotis lagotis (assembly GCF_037893015.1). NCBI lineage: Eukaryota > Metazoa > Chordata > Mammalia > Peramelemorphia > Peramelidae > Macrotis > Macrotis lagotis. The sequence goes on along the minus strand of NC_133662.1, from coordinate 172,375,975 downwards.
CATAAATATACCTAGAATCATCTACATATGCATGGTAATTCACTCTTTGGAAACCAGTGATATCACCAAGTAAAATTGAAGTGAGGAAGAAGAGTGCCCAGGATGGAGCCTTGGGGACATGGTTATTAGGAATGATCTGGATAAATATCAAGCAAAGGACAATGAGAAAGAGCAGTCAAAAAACATGAAGAAAATAAGGTGAGTGGAATGTCAGTGAAAATCTTGAGAAGAGAATATCAAGAATAAACATAAAATTGACCCTGTCAGAGTTGAAGAGAAGTCTAGAAGGATGAGGACTAAAAAAAGTCTACTAGATTTGTCACTAAAGAGATTATTGATAAATTTGGGGGAAATTTGTTTCAGTTGAATATGGTTACCAGTTTACCAGTTATAGTTTTTGGAATCTGCTTTGGAAAATCAGGACCACATTGACACTGCATTGAAACCCTTTCTAGGATTTCTCCAAGATGTTTAATAGTAGCTCCAAGACCTATTTTAGAAGTATTTCTTTTAGTGTTGCTTAAATGTTTCAGTTATGTCCAACTCTTCTTGATTCCCTTTTCTTGGCAAAGAAACTGGAGTAGTTTCCTATTTCCTTCTGCAGCTTATTTTTCTGATAAGGAAACTGAGATACAAAGGATTAAGTGATTTGCCCAGATCACACAGCTGAGGTTGTATTTGAATTCAAGTCCTCCTGACTCCAGGTCAATTATTCTATTTACATCAAGGTCCTTTCTCCTTTTTGGTTTCTACCATTATCTCAAATCTTACACTTCTACAACTGAGTTTATTGTCTTTGCTACTTAATATGTTCCTCTTTTTGACTTCACCTTATTGCCGATGACTTTACCTTCTTTCATCTTTGAAACATTGGTAACACTGTTGACTCCTCTTTCTCTCTGTCACTCCTCACATCCAATTATTTTCCCAGGTCTATTGATTCTATCACCTGGCTTTCAAATATAACAGCTCTCACAGGGATTCTTGACCCTATTCCCACTGGAATTATTCTAATACAACTCCTCATTACCACCTGTCTGGACATATGCTATAGCTTTCTAACAAGTCAACTCACTTCCATTTTCTTTGACCTTTAAAATCTATCTCCTCAACACAACTGTACTCTCCAGTTAGAATGGTATGTTCACTGTTCCTTGAATATATAATTTATTTTCCTGCCTTTTTGCCTTTCTAATACAAGGTGTCCCAAAAGTCTTAGTGCACTTTAAATCTATTTAAAGAATGCTTTGAAAGTCTTCCATTACCATTTAAAATTAGATTATGAATTCTTTGATGATAAGGACTGTCCTTGCCTTTCTCTATGTGCTTGGCACAGTGACCAGAACATAGAAGGTACTCAATGAATGCTTGTTTACTTGTTGCTGATTTTATGGAATTCCTCCCCCGCCTCCATTAAAGCCTAACCTAAATACCACCATCCTGGCTTTCTACATCATTTTAGATAATTACCTATTCCCTTTAAACACCACAGAATACTTTACTTTTATCCCTCTATTGCACTTATCATGTGCATTATAGCTAGATGTTTTTCTTATTCCTTAGCAAACTATAAGCTCCATGAAAACAGGGTGCCAGTATTATCAAAACTTTATCTCTCCTAGATCTTATCTAGAACATTGTTCAACACAAAATAAATATTTAATATATAAATATTGTTGTTTAGTTTTGTCTGATTCTATGTGACTTCATGGACAAAGTTCACGGTGTTTTCTTGGTAAAGACACTATAATGCTTTTCTTTTTCCAGTAGGACCCATTTTTTACAGATAAGGAACTGAGGCAAATAGGGGTTAAATGACCAGCCTAGGAATACAAGTTGGTAAGTATCTGAGGAGGGACTTCCAGTCCCAATGCTCTGTCCACTAAACCATCTAACTGCCCCTATAAATATTTATAGGAAAGTCAGATCAGAAATTCAAATCAGCAAATATTAAGACATACTTCAGTGGAAAGAATCCTAGAAAGAAGAGATTTGGGGGGGGGGGTAAATTCTACCTCTGACATTTACAAGCTATGAACTCATCTGTAAAATGGAGTAAAGATATTTGGAATATTTATACCTCACCAGAGTTGTGAGGATTATATGATAGCATGGATGCAAATTGTTTTTCAACCTTAAGGTAGAATTTCAATATTTGTAACTGTCCTTTCAATGTCCTTACTACTTTGATAAACACTTAAAATCAGCAATATTTTATGAATTTTTATCTAATCCCAAAAGGTTGAACTTCATGGCTCAAAGGAAAAAAAAATTGAGGTAAGGCTGTCTTTTTTTTAAAAAAACTATTAATTGTATTTGTATATAAGCATTGATTAGCCATAGAGAAATAATTGAAAAAGTATTTCTATTACTATGTCTGTAGTTATAAATTTATCTAGATTTATATCATTATCTCTCTCTCTCTTTTAAAGGGAGGTTATATCTCTCTAAAGGACCCAGAGATATAGCTAAATATAAGGAGATATAATTTCTCTTTAACATACTTCATTTATGTATTGAGGCATATATTTTTTAAAATCAAATGAGGAAGATAATATCTGTGCTGAGGCATTCAGGTAGATTCCATTTTACATTTCTTACCTGGATTAAAAAAGTCATTGTCATAAATGAAATGAAGAACTGAAATAGATACCCCTCCCACACACACACATACTTTCCAGAAAGTTAGAATATGAGTACCAAGCTGTTAGCATGTGACACTCAGGTACTTTTTTTTCAGTGTTCTATATTGAAAAGAAAATCTTTTTTTATCTTACTACAAAGCAGTTGCATCTGACACCCTTCTCAAAGTCAGCATATGCATAACAAAAACCTTTGTGATATAACCCAGGGGATCAAAGAGGTAATATTTGATAAAAGTTTGTCCAACCTTCCTTCACATTTTATCATGCTTTTTGTGGTCTTTATATGAGAATAAGGGCAAGGAAAGAAATATTTAGAAAACAGGATCAATATGTTTTATTTTAAAAAATAGGCAATAGATTAGACTGAAAATCAGGTTGAAATTTAAACATAGGCTCCAAATTACTCCCTTCTATCTCTTGTCTTTGCACTTTGCAAAAAGTAAATTACAGGGGAATTCTAAGATGATGTCTGAAGAAGTATTCTGGGCTTAGCTCCCTTACTCACCAAACCAAACCAAATAATACAAGATAAAAGCACCAAAATCCAGAAATTTCAAGGATGACAGAAAGAAAAGTGAAAGAATCTGCCAGATAATTTTTAAAGAAAAATAACTCAAGAATAATTTATCAGCCCAAAGGGAAATACAAACTTAATAATTATGATCTCAAGTGTGAATGGATTAAATTCTTCTATAAGAAGAATTTCTAGCATTTAAAAAATAGATTTAAAAAGATTTTTAGGTTTTTTAAATTTTGATAGATTTTTAAAAAGTCTAACAATTGCTGTATAGATTCAATAAATATGCAATAAAATATTTAGACCTATACAGTGTAAAAATATAGGGACAGACAGCAGCTATTATATTTCAGATGACCCTAAAAAAAGAAAAAAATTTTAATCACAATCTCAGATGATGTAGCAATAAAAATTAAGAAAAAAGCCAGGTAAGAAAAAAGTGGGAAACTATATTATTTTCAAGGTAACAAAGGCAATAAAAAGAAAGAAAAAATTAAGTATATGACATCAAATGATACATCAACAAAATGATTAAAATAAAAGTCAGGGTAATTGTAACAATTGTGGAAAAAGCATAATAAAAGACTAATATTTCTCTCTCAAAGTTGAAAAAAGTCAACAAAAAAGTAGAACTGAAGTAATTGTGGTATTTTCTAAATTTAGCTCTGGCACGGCAGCTTCTTTTTTTTCACTTTTTTTTTTTGCAAGGCAAATGGGGTTAAGTGGCTTGCTCAAGGCCACACAGCTAGGTAATTATTAAGTGTCTGAGACCGGATTTGAACCCAGGTACTCCTGACTCCAGGGCCGGTGCTTTATCCACTGCGCCACCTAGCCACCCCGCAAGGCAACTTCTTAATGGGAATATTAAAGAATATATACATTTTCAGCATCATATTGTATCATTACAAAAATTGATTATGTGCTTGTTAGGGTATAATGGAATTGTAAACAGATTGCTCAAAGGAAAAGAATTGAGGTAATGCTGTCTTTTTTTTTTGATAGATTCTATTAAAAGGAAATTACATAAAAAGTCAAATGTAATAATTATGTTCTTTCCAGAGCATTACACAATAAAAAGTAGTAGTGAATAAAAGAAATAAGTGCAAAAGATAAACATAAATAAAAAATAAATGACAACCTTTTATGAATGGTTAATAAATTATAGAAATGGTAGATTTTTTTCTAAAATGTTGTAACACTGGGTGGCTAGGTGGCGCAGTAGATAAAGCTCCGGCCCTGTAGTCAGGAGTACCTGGGTTCAAATCCGGTCTCAGACACTTAATAATTACCTAGCTGTGTGGCCTTGGGCAAGTCATTTAACCCCATTTACCTTGCAAAAACCTAAAAAAAAATAACAAAATATTGTAACACTGAGAGAACATGACAAAATTTATGGAATATAGCTAAATTGTTCCTTAGGGAAAATGTTATATTTTAAAATTCTTGTAAACAAAAATTCTTTGTAAACAAAATAGAAAAAGAAAAGATGAATAAATTGAGCATTCTGTTATAAATATGAGAAAATAAATTGCCCCAAAACAAGTACAAAATTCAAAATTAGAAGAAAATAAAAACTTTAAAGACTGAAGAACTGGCAAAAAGTTGTCTTTTTTTTAAAATAAGTCCAATAATAAGTCATTGCCAATGCAGTCAAGAAGAAAAAAGGCAAAAATTAAATATTCAAAACAATCAAGCAAGGCATATTCACAACAAAAAAAGGGAAAATATCAGAAATGAACATAGAGGCGAACAAAACAAGAATTAGATTTTTTAAAAGAACCCAATCATAGAAATAGAGATCTGAGAAGTCATAAATGAATTCCTAAGGTAGTGATGCAGAACCTTGAGCCAAATCGATTTACAAGTTAATTTTGACAAACCTTTAAATAAAAATGAATACCTTTTCTTTTAATTGATATTTTATTTTTACAAATTCATGCTATGAAAGTTTTCCAACATTTATCCATATTTTTAAGTTACAAAATTTCCTTCCACCCTCCCTTCCTATACCCCTCCCCAACATAATTTTTATTTATTTACTCTATTAATGCAATAATCTTGTTGTGAAAATAAACATAACCCTCCCTACCCCACAAAAAAAGATAGAGAAACCTCAAGAATTGTGAGAGAGAAAAAAAGGGTACATCAATCTGTGTTCAGATTCCATCACCTCTGTCTCTGGGATGAGTTGCCTTCTTTATCATAAGTCCACCAGAGTAGTTGCTTCAATATCTTTTCCAACAGTCACTATTACTAGCTATATTTCCTTCCATTCTATTCCTTCCCACTCTCATTTATTCAATTTCCTCTCTCTCATCTTTCACTCTGTCTCTGATCAGGAGTGTGTTGTATCTGATTACCCTCTCCTACAATCTTCCTTCTCTTCTATCACCTATTCCACCCTCCCCTCCTCCATTCCCTTTATCCTTTATGCTTTTTCTTTAATCCCCCATTGAGTTCATCTTTAAACTATATTGTACCATTATATTAAATTATCTCTTGTGCCTTATATATGCTCGTTCTAATTGTTCTTATAAATGTGAAGATTCATATGAGTTATCAGTACCTTCCTCCCATGTAGAAATACACACAGTTCTTTATTAATTTCCTCATAATTAGTCCACTCTCTTTATGCTTTACCTTAATCCTGTACTTGGAGATGAAACTTTCTGTCATCTCTGATCATTTCAACAGGAAAGTTTGAAAGTCCCCTGTCTCATTGAAAGCCCATCTTTTCCCCCTGAAAGAAGATGTTCAGTTTTGACGGATAGTTGATTATTGGTTGTAATCCAAGTTCTTTTGCCTTCTGGACTATCATTTTCCAGGCCCTATGAGCCCTCAATGCCAAATCCTGTGTAATACTGATTATAGAGCTATGGTAGTTGAATTGTTTCTGGAAGATTTTAGTATTTTCTCTTTGTCTTGGGAGTTTTGCAATTTGGTTATAATATTCCTGGGAATTTTTCTTTTGGGGTTTTTTCCAGGAGTTGATCAGTGAATTCCCTCAATTTCTATTTTACCCTCTGCTTCTAGGATCTTAGGGTAATTTTGTCACATTGTTTCTTGTAAAATGAAGCCTAGACCCTTTTCCTGGTCTTTTCTTTCAGGTAGCCCAATAATTTTTAAATTATCTCTTTTGGATCTGTTTTCTAGGTCAGTTGTTTTTCCAATGAGATATTTCACATTTTCTTCTAATTTTTGGTTCTTTTGGTATTGTTTTATTGTTTCTTGATTCCTCGCAAAATCATCAGCTTCCTTTAGTTCCATTCTACATTTGAAGGAGTTATTTTCATCAGAAAGCTTTTTTATCTCCTTTTCAAGCTAGCCAATTCTGCTTTTTAAGGCATTCTTCTCCTCATTTACCTTTTGGACTATTTTTTCCATTTGGCCTAAACTGGTTATTAACAAATTATTTTCTTCAGTTTTTTTTTTATTTCTTTCACTAAGCTGCTGACTTGATTTCATGATTTACCTGTATCACTCTCATTTCTCTTCTCAATATTTCCTCTACCTTCCTTACTTGTTTTTCAAAGTCTTTTTTGAGCTCTTCTGGAGCCTGAGCACATTTCCTATTTCTCTTGGAGACTCTGGATTCAGAAGCTTTGGCTTTGTCATCTATTTTGATCCTCCTTGAGACCAAATAATTTTTTTTTGCTCAGATTCTTCTTTTTCTGTTGTTTGTTCATTTCCTCGGCCTATGCCAGTTTTATTGTGCTTCCAAGGCTTTGAGGGAGTTTTTGAGATACCCCACAGGGACCTTAATTGCTCCTGTGCTCTGGTCTGTAGATGACCACAGGCCTTTCCCTCTGCCCTGGAGCTGTGTGGAGGTTCCCTGCTCTACTATGGTAGTAGGGGCCCAAACTGCAACCTGGATCTGAGTGTGGGCAATCAGCAGAGTTCTGCCCCAGGGATAACAGAGAGACCTCTGCAGTCTATCTCCACACCCTTACCATCTTTGACCTGGGCACTCTGGAAGTGCTGGGTGGCTCCACTGATTCTAATTCCCACTGCAGGTTTACACTGCAGGGCTGCTCTGAGGCCAGTGCTCCATATTTAAGATTTTTGCTTCAATATTCATTCATTAGGGAGATTGGTCTATAATTTTCTTTGTCTGTTTTGGCTGTTTTTTCTGGTTTAGGTATCAGTACCATGTTGATGCCATAAAAGGAATTTGACAGAACTCCTTCTTCTCCTATTTTTTAAAATAGTTTATGTGGTATAGGAATTAATTGTTCCTTAATGTTTGGGAGAATTCACTTGTATATATCTATCTGGACCTGACAACTTTTTCTTAGGGAGTTTATTGATGGTTTCTTCAATTTCTTGTACTAAATTGGGGGTAATTTAAGTATTTTATTTCTTCTGTTAATCTGAGTAGTATGTATTTTTGTAAATGTATATCCATTTCTTTCAGGTTATCCAATTTGTTGGCATACAGTTCAGCAAAGTAGCTCTGAATTATCTCTTTAATTTCCTCCTCATTGGTGGTTAGTTCACACTTTTCATTTTTGGTAATTTGATTATCATCTTTTTTTAATCAGATTAGCCAAGTGTTTATCTATTTTATTGAGTTTTTCATAAAACTAACTCTTAGTTTATTTTATTAGATCAATGATTTTCTTACTTTCAATTTTATTAATTTCTCCCTTGATTTTCAGAATTTCTAATTTGGTATTTAATTGGGGCTCTTTAATTTGTTTTTTTTCTAGTTTTTTTAGTTGCATACTCATTTCATTGATCTCCTCTTTCTCTATTTTATTCATAAAGATATTCAGAGATATGAAGTTTCCCCTCAAAACTGCCTTGACTGCATCCCATAAATTTTGTTAGATGTTTCATTAGAATCATTTTATTAGATATAATTATTGATTATTTCTATGATTTGCTATTTGATCCACTCAGTACTTAAAATCAAGTTATTTAATTTATTACAAATAGGTTTTTGTTTTTCTTTCCATGACCCTTTATTACATGTAATTTTTATTGCATCATGGTCTGAGAAATGTGCATTTATTATCTTTGCCTTTCTGCATTTGATTATAAGGTTTTTATTCTCTAGTACAAGATCAATTTAGGTGTCATGTATTGCTGAGAAAAAGATATATTCTTTTCTATCCCCATTAAGTTCTCTCCAGAGGTCTATCATATCTAAGTTTTCTAATATTTCATTCACCTTCTTAACTTCCTTCTTGTTTATTTTGTGGTTAGATTTATCTACTTCTAAGAAAGGGTGGTTGAGGTCCCCCATTATTAAAGTTTTGCTGTCTATGTCTCCATGTAATTTACTCAGTTTTTCTTCTAGGAATTTAGAAGCTATACCATTGGGTGCATACATGTTTAGTAATATAGCTTCATTTCCTTCCTTATCCCTTTTAATGAGATTGATTTTTGCTTTTACTTTATCTGAGATCAGGATTTCTACCCCAGATTGATTGCTTGATTGTTTGATAAGCAGCATTGTCTCAAACCACTAAGTACCCTTCCCTCTTCTGTCTTATTAGAAGTATACTTTTCATGAGTCTTGAATTACATCAAATTGTAATCATTTTTTATCCTACCCCCATTTCCAAGGACATACAATTCTCATAAGTCAAAGTATCATTCAAAGCCAAATGATTTCATGAACTATTTGTACCCTTCTCCCTGAGCCTATTTTCTCCCACATTTCCCCCTCCTCACCCAAGGTATTTAACCCCTTGTTAAATAAAGAAAGGATTAAGTCCAACCCTGATTTAATTAACTATAAGAATCTCAAAGTGCTCTAAGTACTGGGAGGCTCTGAAGGTCTAACTGGAGAACTTTACAAATAATTGTGAGTTATGGGAGATACTGACTCAGGACTGCCAGTTTATGATGCCCTCATCAGAGAAAGTACTAAGCTTTATCAGAACAGGAGAATTAAAGTGGGTCAAAGGATACTGAGACACTTAAGTTTAAAGTTAACACTCCTGCTTTTCTTGAGGGCTTTTGTCTTAAACATAGTGATATCATCTTGGGCCTCTTCAATGGAGAGACAAAACCCAACTATACCCATATTCTCTAAGTCCAATCTCTTCAATAATATTTATCCCTTTAATTATCTTAAGAGAAATAAAATTCTCAAGAGTCAGAAGTCTTATATCTTCCCTTTTTGGGTTGTATACAATTTGATGGTCTTGACTAACATTTGTTTTATTTTGTTTTTTTTTTCTTTCCCCTTTTCATTTACCTTTTTATCTCTTGAGTCTGTATTTGGTGACTGAATTCTCTGTTCAGTTCTAGTCTCTGGGTCAGAAAATTCTAGAAGCCCTCTATTTTGCTGAACATCCATCTTTTCCCCTGATAGTATATGCTGAATTTTGTGGGTTGTAAATCTTTGCCCTCTGATATATAGTAGTCCAGGTCCTACAGCCCTTCACTGTTGAGGTGGATAGGTTCTGTGTGAGTCTGATTTTGTTTCCTTTGTATTTAAAGTGTTTTCTTTTTGCTGTTTGCAGCATTTTCTCTTTTATTTGAGAGTTCTGGAATATAACAGCCTTTGGAGTTTTTATTCTGGGTTCTCTTTTTGGAGGAGTGCTGTGTATTCTTTTAATAGTTTTATTCTCTTCTTATTCTAGCAGATCTGAACAGTTTTCCCTGATAATTTCCTGCATGATGTTTTCTAGGTTCTTTGTTTTTAAATCTAGGCTTTCTTGTAGTCTGGTAATTCATAGATTATCTCTTCTGGATCTATTTTCCAGGTTGTTTGTTTTTCTCAAAAGGTATTTTATATTTTCTTCAACTTTTTTAACTGTTTAGTTTTGTTTGATGGAATCTTGTAATCTCATAGATTCATTGGTTTCTATTTGTTCAAATCCAATTTTTAGAACTTAATTTTCTTTAGTTACCTTTTGTGTTTCCTTTTTAAAGGTGTTGAATTCTCTGGTCAATTTTTCATAATTTTTCTGCATGACTCTCATTCTTTTTTTCCATTTTTCTTCTTCTCTTCTTTGGTTTTTAAATTCTTTTAAAAACTTTTCTATGGGCTTTTAGATCTGAGTCCAATTTAGAGACTCTTTTGTGACTTCCTCTGTGAGAGATTTTTCACTGATTTCTTTTCCCGACATGGCATTATTATCATCTTTATCTGCAAAGTAGTTTTCTGTAGTGAGTGCTCTTTTATTTTTTTGCTCATTTTTGTTGTTTTAGCTCTGCTCCTGGTGTATAGGGAGTATAGATATAAGCTTGTTATGCTGGGGATAGAGTTTGATCCCTGGCTTGTCGTTGGTCAAGATGTTGTCCAGGCCTTGCCTTTGCAGAGGCTTATTTCTTTGTTTGTTTCTAGGTTCTGACTTAGCAGTGGTTTGTTCCCAACCCAGTCCTGTATTTTGCCCTGGTGTTCCCAGGGTTTAGAATTTATTTGGGGTTGGGATCCTCCCTGCTGGCTTGCTATCTAGTTGCCAGGTCCTATGCTGTTGTCAAGCTTTTGGGACCTGTACTGCACTGTGACTAAAACTTTTTCACTGACTTTTTTACCCTCGTGTCTCCTGGGCTTTATTTCCCCTTTCCCCCCCAAAGAGACAGACCTTCATGGATGATCGTCCACAATGTTTACCATTGAAAACTTTGGATCCTCTCTTTTTCATAGGGGGATCTATAACTTGAATGTCAGTGAAGAAGCTTCATTTATCTTTGGTAGGGAAAAGCTCTGGGAGCATGTTAGTCTATGCCACCATCTTGAATCTGCCCTAGTTATGGACACCTATTCTTAAAAATATTGATCAAAGCATCCCCCTCATACTATTTTTATGAGAGTATTATCATCCTAATACACAAGCCAGAAAGAGACAGAGAAAGAGAATTATATATAGACCAATTAATTAATTTCATAGAATCTATGAGAAATCCCACCACTTCTACCATCAAGACCATGAAGGTACACTCTTTACCAATGCATATCCTGCTGCACTTGCTTTGCATATCAAGTCTAGGAAATTAATCTCTAAATGACAAGTGACTTGCCCAAAGTCATATAAATAGTAAATATCAAGATTTAGGATCTGAACCCAAGTCTTCCTGACTTTGAGGTCAGTTCTCTATGTCATTCTTCCAATCTCTTAGTGAATATTGTTGTGAAGATTTTCAAGAAAATTATTTTAACAAGATTACAACATTATATCCATAAAATAATACATTCTAAGCTAGATAAAAATCAAAGATGGAAGAATTTGTCAACATTAGTAAAATAATTCACACAATTCATCATGTAAAATAGCAAAGATAAGAATGCATGACTATTTCAAGAGATGAGTAAATTGATTAAAATGTAGCTCTCGTTTTTGTCTAAATGCTGAAAGGTATAGGACTACTTTTTTAATGCTATCAAAATCATATATTTAAAATTGTCTCTATTGTTTGCAATTGAGGAACAACAGAAATTTCCAATTACAAATAGAGACTAACCAGGGATGCCTTCTATCCCTATTATTATTTTATGTACTTCTAGAAATCCTAGCTTTAACATTAAGATGAGAGCATAAAACAAACAGTATAAACATTGGCAAGAAAGAGGGTGAAAAATCCCTAGCAAATGATAAGATCATATACTTAGAAAACCATAGCTAATCAGCAAGAAAATTAATATGATGATTAAAACCTTCAGTAAGATAGTAGATATAAAATATGTGCTAAATTATAATAATTTTCATACTATATTGACAAAACACAGGAAGAAATATGAGAAGAAATTCCATTCCAAATAATTGTAAACTATATCAAATATATAGTAGTTATCCTAAGATATGAAATATATATATTTATATATATATATAAATTTAGTTATAAAGCATTCTTTATAGTAATAAAAAGTCTTAAATAATTGGAGAGCTATTCATTGCTCATGATTTGGTCATACTGATAATAAAACTAGAAAAATTTATTAATTGAATTCCATAAACATAAAATAAATCACTGTGTAGATTCTTCATAGAAGATAAAAGAATTACAGAATTCACTCTGAAAAACAAACATTCTAGAATCTTTAGGAAAGTGTGAAGGAAGGGGATGTAGCATTATCATCCTTTATAATATATTGTCATCATCAAAATATTTGGCACTTGTTGCAAAGAAGGAAAAATAATTGATCAGTGGAATGAATTTAGCTAGACTAGAAGAAAAAGGAAAATTGGAAAGCAGTTTGGCGGAAATTAGGTTCAGGCAAACAGCTTAAATCACATACTACTATAAGTTCAAAATGCCTATGCCCCATAAATATAGTCACATTATTAAAAGACAAACAGTAGAGAAGTAACTTAAGTATCACTATTACTATCACTATTACTAGAATTCTTAACTCTATAGAACATAAAGGTAAAATACATAGTTATGAATACACAAAATGCAAATTCTTTTCCATGATTGCAACAATGAACATAGACTGAGGAAAAAAGTTGATAGGACAAGAATATATTTGAATCACATATCCCTACTATGTCCAAAATATACTTAGAATTGACTCAAACATATTGATTCCATTGGCTTTTATCAAATAGTTAATTAAGTAAGAAATTTTTAAAAGAATCACAAATTAGAAATGATCATAAAAATGCTTCAAATGAAAATGATGAAGTGAAAAATCCAAATCTTTAATAATGAGGAAAATATAATTTTAAAACTTTGTGGTTTTACTTCTGACAATGGAAATAGGCAAGGGTGCCAAAATATAGGAGTTGTAGGGACTATGTCAAGATAATCTCACTGATGCACTGTTGGTGAAGCTGTTAAGTGGTTCACCCAATCTCAGTGTCAATTTTGGGATTATGCAAAAAAAGTAAGTAAAGTTCCCCTGTGCTTTGTCCCAGGAATTATATATTCCCAGGCCCATATCCCAAGGAATTAAAAGATAGAAACAGAATTCTAAAATATATAAAATACTCTGTGGTGTCAATGAACTGGGAAGAAAGGAGATATCCACTGATATTGTTGTGTAGGGAGAAATATGGGAAATTTAAATGAACTGATATAGAGTTTAATGCAAGATCAAATATAGCCAATGACTACAATAATGTAGATGAAATCATTGAAGGGAAGAAGTTTGAAAAATCAAAAAAAAAAAAACCAAAACGACTGTCTATCCTAGACAACTGATAATCAAATATACCACACTATCTCATGGCAGAAATGGGGGAGACTATATGTAGGAATGGTGTATGTTTTGTTAGATGAAATAACTATATTGGATGTTTTTGCTAATTTATTTTCTTTGTCACAGGGAGGGCTCAGAGGGTCAGAGTTGAAACGACTATAACATAAAAGTACAAGGCATCAAGAAAAGTTAAACTTAAGCAAACCATTCCTTGCCTTCAGTTCCTTCATATTTACTCATTTCTTTCTCAATCTTGTTCATTTTGGTTTCTCTTTCCACCATTGTGCTGAATCTGCTCTGCTGAGGGCTACCAGTGTTTTCCTAACCATCAGATCCAGAAATTCATTCTCTTTGAACTTCTATGTATAACTTAACTCTGTGGAGCACTTCTTTCTTATTCTTTCTTCCTTTAATTCCTATAACAGCATATTTTGTTCTGCCTTTGACATTTTCATCTTTTTCCTTAAAAATTTAAATATATGTATGTACATATATATATATAAATGAAGAGAAAGAGTTTTTTTATATTACAAACACTTCCCAGTACTCTCATGTCACCCTATAGAATTCCATACTCTTTAAAGAACAGCTCAACAAAGACCATTGAATATTGCTACCACAAGAATTTTCTATTTTCTTTGTCTCTTCCTCCTTTTGCCTCTTCAATTCAATTTAAAAAAAATAGTTACTACTGAGTATAAGACTTAGTGCAAGGCTTAGGAATAGAAAGTATCCCCAAGATGCTACCATCTTTATTTTTTCTTTTTTCTTTATGCATCATACAAGTTATGACTTCTGGAAGACAGAAGCTTTCCTTCCTCCTCTATACTATTCATCTCTCACAGCAAGTACAAATATTTCCTACTCATTCCTCCTGCAATTTTTTTTAAATTTTATTTTATTTTTAAAATTATGCATGTCTTTATGTATTGAAGGAGTCTTTTGACAAGTCTTATTTTCAGAAATAATCTCATTTAAGGGCCAAAAACATAGCTATGTATTGCAAATAAAAGCTTCCTAGGATAAAAAGGTGATAGTACCTTGGGCCTGGTCAGACTATATTGGAAATATTTTATAAATTTCTCAGTGTTTCAATTTAGGGAAGACATTGATAAGCTGAAGATAAATCAGAGGAGAATAATAAGAATAGTGAAGAGTCATATATGAGCAGTTAGTGAAGGAACTGGGGATATTTATCAGTGAGAAAAAATGACTTAACAGGACATAATAGTAGTCTTCAAGTATATGAAAGAAGATCATGTCATAGAGGGACTAGTTATGTTCTGTTTGACCTTTGAGGGTAGAACCACAAGTATTGAGTAGAAGCTGCAAAGACACAAATTTTGATTCATTTACTAGATTCTTCATAATGTGAACTGATCAGAAGGAGAATGGACTGTCTTTGGGGTAACAGAATTCTCCTTCATTAGACATATTCAATCAGAGGTTGGGTAACCACGTGACAAATATATGTAATGGGGGGCTGCTAGGTGGCACAATGGATAGAACACTGGCCCTGGAGTCAGGAGTACCCGAGTTCAAATCTGGCTTCAGACACTTAATAATTACCTAGCTGTAATAGGGATAGGTTTGGGTGTCACCGGAGTTATCCTTTAACTACAAAATTCTATGATTTCATCACCCTTGGAGATCAATGCCCTTATATTTACTACTTGCCTATTCTTTTGGCACGGACCAGACTGGGAAAATAACCCAAAAGAAAAGAAAAATGTAAACTAATGAATATGTAAACAGCAAAAGAAGAACCAATTATCACATGGAAATACCTACACATAATCTGGGGTCATCTCTGGTATTATGCCTTCTTTGTTCTGTTTCTATATAATACCAGTCCTGCCCTGGGATTGATGCAAGGATTCATCGTACCAGTCTGGCCTAGATGAAGATCTGAAAGGCCTTTCTAAGGAATGTGCCTATTATTCATGGTCACAGCACTATTTCATTCCATCATTGCACTGGTTTCCATTTAGTATCTCCCCAAATTGTTTTAGCTTTCAGAAGTCACTCTCTTTAATCTTAGTATGGACAGGAATATACCCTCTACTATATTGCCTTACAAAGAATCTTATCAGATAGAGTCACAAGAAAAAGAGACCACTTTTCAAAGAATTCTAAATCTTTTTACATTTTTCTTGTTCATAGTCTTTTTATTTAGCTTAAAATTCTCTTCTTTTTAAGTATTTTGGATTGTTTCCTTAACCTGTATATTTTTAAGATATTTGATAATTCATCTAATATGTTCTTTTATAATTTTATGTATTTTATTTTATAAAAGCAATATATTATTTATTATAAAGAATTTATATAATATATATAATATATATATATATTATATATATTATTTAAAGCATTTAAAAACATTCTGAGAAGGGGCCAATAGGCTTCCCCAGATTTCTAAGAAGATTCATGACCTAAGAGTTAAGAATTCCTGACTCAGACCAACTTCTGTATTGTCATAGTAATAGAACTCCCTGTTAAAAACAATCTTCATAAATGCTGCATATGATAATTATGATAATCTGTACAATGAATGCCCATGGTGGGGCATGAAACACGTTATAGATGTTGAAGTTTTCCAAGTGTTGGCATCGCACTTAGTTTTCCTCCTCCTTTCTCTTAAGTTCTACCTCATTCAAATCCAATTCATTTGCAAGTCAAAATATCACCCTTCTGATGTCATTGATCCTCTTCAGGAATGAAGGATAAACAACAATAACAGCAATAACAACAAAATTCCCAAAGGTAAGGTATTAATTCCAGGATAGTCCCATAGGATATGGGTGTGATCTCAGCATGAAACCAGTCCTCCTTTGGAGAAAGAAAGAATTTTTAAAGTTTCTTTCCTTCCAATAACAATACCCCTGATTGGAAAATGATACCACTCCTTTGTGGAAATTACATACATTTTCTTTTAGTTTTATTTGGAGAACATTTCCTTTTTTATGATTAAGAAATAATCAGATCCATTTTGAATGTAGACAAATGGCACATTTCTTTTCATGAAGTTTCTAGTTCTGTAATTACATCTCTGCAGCCCTAACAGTCGTGAAAGATTAGCAGTGTTTTCTCTCCCTGCCATGCTGTCTTCTCATCTGTCTGGAGCATAAGTGGCTCAAAGAATGCAGCTTTTTTGACTGTTTCTAATGCTACTGAATATTGCTATAACTACTGGGTCACTCTGGGATGCACAGGTTTGACATAAAAATCTATATAAACTATTTCCAGAAAATATATACCTTATGCTGCTGATGGGGCTTCTTTCTTCCTTTTAAGTTCCTATTTCATAATTAGAACAAGATGAACAATAGTATCCTCACAGAGGAATAAAGACATGCTCTTTGCTTTCTTTCTTCAGTTTTTGAAAATTGAATAAATGCCATTTTATTCAGTTTTGCTAAATCTTCTGTTCCCTCTCACACCTTGTTAGATTTCTGAGCATTTCAATAAGAATAAGTGAACTATTTAGATAGGAATCACCCCCAGAAAGAACTTCAAAGTTCTAGACAAGACTGGGAGAGGAAGGAACAGTCAGTAAATTTTACTAGAAGAATATGTACCAGATATTCGTCACCTTGATCACTAAGTTTGGTTACCATTTTGTCCCTCTGAGGATTTCATCTAGAACTTTCTTGTCCAGTCCTCTTAAATACAAGTGTTGCAATATCCATAGACTGAGTATTTCTTCTGTTCTCAACTCTATGCCTCCTGCCTAGAGGGGTTGGGGGAGTCAGAGAACAAATCTGCAAAATGGAAATGTGACATTTGAGTCATTTCATGTAGGGTTGAATCTTCAGGCATATCCCTAGAGAATTTAATAATAACCTCCCTGAGACATTGTGCTTCTAATTCAGGCTAACTTCCACCAAGGGTTCTCCTGCTTTGCCTTGGGAAACCCAACAAGTGATCTAATTTCCAGCAGGGCTAAAATGTATTTAGTTCTGGAGATAAGCCACTTTTAGAAAACTGAAACCATTTATTAAATCATACTATGAATATTAATCAATTTATACTCCATGAGCTTTCCTTTTTAATGGTATTCTTTCTCCCACCCTTTCCCTGCCTTTTTTGTTCATAGTCATGATTTCATGGTTATGTGTATCTTCCACTGGTGAAGATCAATTATCCATCTGTAATTTGTAGTCATAGAGTAGTGTCTGAATGCATTAAAGGGTTCCTATAACTTGAACAGCATTACTCAGAGAATATGTAGCAAAGGCCAGACTTGAACTTAGTACTTCTTCTCTTGGAGGCTAACTCTCTTTCTACTATGTTGCTCTGTTTCCTGAGTTTTAAAAAAGAAAGAAAAATAAAAGAAAATATATTTAATGTTTTTAAAATCATTCAAAGTTCCCTCTTTTAAAAACACATTTTTTTTTGTTTTTGCAAGGCAGTGGGGTTAAGTGACTTGCCCAAGGTCACACAGGTAGGCCCTTTGGACTAAGGTCCTCCTGACTCCAGGGCTGGTGCTCTATCCATTGTACCACCTAGTTGCTCAAAAAACCACATTTTTTAAAAAAAAGAGTAAATAATAAATCAATAAGAAAGTTAGAACCAGGACAGAATAGTATAGTTAGAGAGAGTCCTCCATTTAAGACCTGTATCTTAAAATATACTTGCTGTGTGATTGAACAAGTCACTTAACCTCTGACTGCCCCAGCAGTTCTTGGAAATTATTTCTTTCAGAAACATTACTGATCTTCAGTGGTGGAGAGGGATTCCTCATCAAGGGTTCCCATACATCAATGAAGACATGATATATTTCCCCCCCTCCAAAATATTACTCTATAAGAAATAGCATATGAATTTAAAATAATGAAAAAAGCATGTTTGTGTGTGTGTGTGTGTGTGTGTGTGTGTGTATTCTCAGCTCCCTGAAAAGACCCTGATTTCTGTAATATCCACTAATCAATTGATAGTACCTTAACCACGAATTGAAAACTTGTCCTTAACCTTCCTTTTCTATTTGATTGTCATTGGAGTTGTGATTCTCAGATATTTTTTATAAGCCAAGGAGTTTGAAAACTTTCAGTGAAACTACATATGCATTCTAGGCAGGTAGGTGGGGTAAAGCACTGGAATATCCAAGTTCAAATGTGACTTTAGACCCTGGGAAAGTCACTTAATCAAATTTGATTCAGTTTCTTTATCTGTCCAATAAGCTGAAGAAGGAAATGCTATCTGCTAGGAAAACCTCAAATGGAGTCACACAAAGAGTCAGACATGACTGATCAACAACAAAACTTGGATTGTTCTTTTTCAGTAGATATAAGCTATTAAAAAAAATGTGCCTGTCTTTATAAAACCTTTTCATGCTTCTGCTCCCCTACCAATACAAAATGGAAGCTATAACAAATAAAAGGTGTTGGACTAGTCCCCCCCTTTTTTTAAGGTTTTTGCAAGGCAAATGGGGTTAAGTGGCTTGCCCAAGGCCACACAGCTAGGTAATTATTAAGTGTCTGAGACTGGATTTGAACCCAGATACTCCTGACTCCAGGGCTGATGCTTTATCCACTGTGCCACCTAGCTGCCCCTATGGACTAGTCCCCTTTTAATTATTATGAATGTATAATTTGTCAAATCTGTTGGAAATTGACATGTATATTTCTAAGTCTTTTTCTTTCCTACTCCATTGGGGATATAATTCAGTTCCTTAATCATGTCCTCCCTATCTCTTTCTTATTGTTCTATCCTTTAGATACCTTTTCTGATTCTAGAAATTTGCAGAAAGCTGTTTCAACTCTAGAAGAATTCTGTATAAATCTGAAAACAAATTCTAGAGTTCTTGGTCTGCTTAGGAATCTGGTGGGAGTGGACTTTTGAAGATATTGTCAATAATATTCTCCTTTTATACCTCTTTACAAAACTCTCCCTGCAGTCTCATTACAAAGAAAGGGGGTAAAGTGAATCAATTACTCTACTCCACTTAAAGTAACTCACAAGATGCACCATTCCCTGATACCTTTATCAGCTGAAAATACTTCTACTGATTCAATCAGAGACCTTACTTTGATAGAAATAATTTTTTTTTTTGTAAGGCAGTGGGGTTAAGTGAATTGCCCAAGGTCAGTCACACAGGTAATTATTAAGTGTCTGAGGTCAAATTTGAACTCCTGATTCCAGGGCTGGTGCTCTATCCACTGTGCTACCTAGCTGCCCCCATAGAAAAAACTTTCAATCAGTTTGGAGAGAGTGAATGGCATTGGACAAATGAACCAAGACTTAATAGGAAGTGTATTTGGATAGCTTATGAGTTAGTCCTACATTGGGACTTGAATAAACATAACAGATTTAGAATTGAGCATTTATTTCAGTATTAGAACAGTCTTGCATTTAAAGTACGATTCAGTCAAATTCCTAACCTCTGAAATGTAATGGTTTAGAGGGTAGGGGCATAGCAGTGGAAAACCTGATCTTCACTTTCTTCCCTATTGACCAGAGCAAAACTTTTAGAACTTAGAAAGCTTAAAATATTTGGAATTCCTCCTTAGCTATGGCAAAAGTATCTCCAGTGAGGACAGTCACTGGATATAACAATGAAAAGCAGTTTTAGTACTCTATGATTATCTTTGGATCCCCAGTATAAAGCTCCTTCATGCTTAAGGGGGATTTCCCAAAGATCCCATAAAGAGAAGCAAAGGATTTCCAGCAACCAGGAACTGCGTTACCTATTTCCAACTCTCTCAACCTGAATTCCCATTGTCCTGGAC
This sequence comes from Macrotis lagotis, assembly GCF_037893015.1. Taxonomy (NCBI): domain Eukaryota; kingdom Metazoa; phylum Chordata; class Mammalia; order Peramelemorphia; family Peramelidae; genus Macrotis; species Macrotis lagotis. Next base: position 172,355,983 of record NC_133662.1, on the reverse strand, counting down.
TCTGTATGTATTTTTGGGTGAGGATGCCCCAGACATGGCTTGTATATTCTTTATCAACTGCTATTATTGTAGTAAGTATATTTTCTGCTCTAATTTAGTCTGTCTGACTAATTGATTTCAATTGATAATAAATGAGGGAAGACATTAGTAGGGGTTCATAAATCACAGCATTAAAGTAAGCTCCCCAAACTCTCAGGAGTACCCCTAGAACACAGAGGGGAGAAATAGGTAGCCAAATTCTAAAGATAAACCTGCTAGTCTCAAGGTGTGATAGGGAAGTGAGCCCAGATTGGTACACTGCTTGAACCAATGTGGTATGATCTAAAGATCCAGAATCAAATCCCAGCTGTGCTACTTAATCCTTGTGTTATCTTGGGGAAATTACTTTTCTGCTTCTGAATTTCCTTATCTATAAAATGGAGTTGAACCATTAGATGATTTCTCAGGTCATGTTCAACAGATGTATATTGTTTCATAGGATCTAGAATCAGAGGATTTATATCAAATTTTGACTTTGTCTAGGACAATTCGCTTACGATCTCTGGGAGTCAGTTTTCTCATCTGTAAAATAAGGGTGTTGAACTAGATGATCTCTAAGAATATTCCCAGTTCTAAATCCATGATTCTATAAAAGCAGCAAACACTTTTTTTCTCTCTCTTCACAAAGGAAAGGAAGACTAAAGAATAACCTTTTATTTCAAGATTCCACTCTTATCCTAACTTAGACTTATTAGTATTATTAATAATACTAGTAACAATATTAGATTTAGTTATTTTATAACTATAGTGATAATAATAATAAACTGGGAGATTTCTGACCTTCTAGAGGTATTTTGAACAGGGGCAGGAGGTAAGGTTTGCTATTTTCCAAATCCTGACCTTGTCTTTGGAAAAAGGCAACATTTTGTTAACGTCTTTTACTGCCAACATCTTTTGGCACTTGTACGTTACTTCAAAATGATGACATCAGTCATCCTAATTCTTCCTCATATCCCTGAAATTATCCCCCATTCTATGGGCTTTTGCCTCTCCCAAATTTTCTCTTTTTTTTTCAAACCTATGCCCCAATCCTACTTTTGCAAAGAATCCTTTTTTTCTGAATCAATTTGGCTCTCCAGAATTTTCTCTATTTTGATGTCTTGCCTTCAGTTTGACATTCTGCTGACAATGAAGATGTTTGTGTTTGAGTAGGATTTGCTTGAGGCAGATTGATATTTGACACATATGGTCCAGGCTATCTTGGGTTGATGTTCTTGTGGATGCAACAGATACATGCTGTACAGCACTCCTGTGATCCCTTTAAATAATGTTAAAACTCCTTTGGTCAGTCTTTCAGATTAGACTTTTAATTGGAGACTTTGACAATTTTTTGGCTTTTGACTTTCAGGAAATAATCTTCATTTATCTGAGTATTTTTACACATATGCACCCATTGCTGCTTCATTATAATCTCCTTAAGGTTCAGAGAATATAATATAATTTAATCTAGTAAGTATTTATTTGGTAATTGTCCTATATAAGACACTATTCCAGGAATAAGGAATTCAAGGACAAAATCAAATATGGTCCCTGTCCTCAAAGAGCTTACATTCTACAGAGAGGATTCAACATGTAAATAGGTAAATATATATATATATATATATATATTCAAATAAAGCAAGTCATATGGCTACACTTCATTTTTGAAGAGGCCAAAAAAAGACAACACTATGTTGGAATTATGATGCATTATGTACAACTGTGACTGATCAATATGACCAAAATGAGTTCAGAAAACTCTGCCATAGGTTGATCTCCACAAATAGACCCTATGAACATTTGGGGTAGAGATATCTCTAAATTTGCTCAACTCACATTTCTTTTGAGCTACTGCAGTTCTGCTTTGCTCATAGAACATAGTCCTTCTTTGGTCCAGGCATGCTAAGCTCAGCAGTCCTTTGTTAGAGTTTCCCATGTCATGTAATAGAATTCAAATTGCTTCAGGGAGTGTTCTTGTATCTCTTCTTCTGATGATATATATGTATATGTGGGTGTATATATGATAATATAGGTAAAAAACTTGCAAACTTAAATACTATATAACTGAGTTAAGATATATATATATATATATATATATATATATGATGTTTACTCTATGTGTGTATATACATACATATGATAACATAGATAAAACAGCTTGCAAACTGAAAGTACTACGTAACTGAGTTAAGATAGAGATTCAGTCTGGTAATATGTATATATATATATATATATATATATATATATATATATATGTATGTATATAATGTATGTGTCCTTATGATTATATATGTAAAACAGCTGCAAACTTAAAGTACTATGTAACTGAGTTTAGAGATTCAGTCATCCAGTCAACAAGAATTTATTAAATATATATTGTCTGGCAGATACTGTGTTAAGGACAGGAACAGATCCTGTCTTCAAGGAATTCCCACTCTAATGGCAGGAGACAATGTGTAACATAGAACATAGTATTGGAGAGGAAGGCAGTAGCAGCTTGACTAACTGGGAAGGACCCCCTGAAGAAGATGGAATTCAAATTCTCTGGAAGAAAGAGAGATAGGTGGAGAATCTGAAGAGAACAGTTCAATTAGCCCTTCCACATCATGGCTTTTCCTATCCAGTCTAGAAATGTTGTGGCTCAGCCTAAGAAATTAAATGGGAATTTTGGGGAGTTTTGTAGAAACTGCAGACAATACATGAAGACCAGCAGATAACACAAAAAAGTTAAAAAACTCAGAAAGGCATAAAATATATGTATAGTATTATAAAATATCAACATATTTATTTTTAATACTATAATAATTCAGACTTCTCTGGTATGAGAATTTTATTTGGATTGTCCAAATCACAGAGGGCACCACATCTCTAAACCCCAGTAATGTGGTTCATTATACTGTATAATGAAAATTAAGAGGAAAGAGAGTATCCAGTTCAAGGAAAAGATCAACAGTGTTAAACAATGCAGTGTATTCAAGGACGATGAGCAATACACAAAGGCCATAAACTAGAGTAATAAAGATATATTTGGAAATGTTGGAGAGAGCAGCTTCAGTTGAAGATGTGATCCAAAGACAGAGTGTAGAGGGTTTAGGAGAGAATAGGGGAGAAATGTAGACACTTCAAGTTTCTGGTTGTATCAAGAAGTTTAGACACAATGTAGAGATAAAGCAATGACTAGCCCGACTGATAGAATCAAATTAAGGTTTTTCCAAGGATAAAAGAGACATGGACAGTTTGGGGGATATTGGGGAAGGAGCCTTGAAGAAAGCCAAAACCTCTGAGAGGTAGAGGTAAAGAGAAAGCATCACAGGAATCAAAGGCAGCTTAGGCAAAGGTAATGAAAGAGGAGATGTAACACTGAGTTGGGGAGCAGCAGGTAGGCAAGCCTGGGTGGAATAAAAGGAAGTAATGTATAACTAGTTTAGAAAAGGTAAAGTTAGAGCTGGATTGTGAAAGTCTTTAAATGGCAAGTTGAGACACTGATATTTTATCCTTCAGGCATTGTCAGGTTTCTTAACTAGGAGATTGACTTACCCAAACACCTAGCAGTAGCTATATCTGCTTGGATGAATTCCAACAGAGACCTATCTTATGCCAAATTCTGCTGTACAGCAAATAGTGTCATACTGAGAATCCAGTTTATCTCTAATGTGTGGAATGAATAGTACTTACAGGAATGTCATCCTTGACTCAGAATAAGAAAGAATTCCCTGTTGATTAAATTTATATAAAAATAGAATAAGAGGCAGTGAGTTCCCTGTCTTTAAGTAGAGTCTGAATGATCCCTTCTTAAGGAGGAAAAGAGAATACAATCCTTAGGTGCAATTTAACTGGATAAGCTCTTCTAACTTTAAGATTTTTATAACTTTATGACAATTCTTTTAGATCTTTAAATCAAATCTGACAATCCATTTGTGATGGTTTAAAACCAGTAGCAACACTACACAACTATATCTTGTAATTTAAAGTAATGAACAGGCTTTTTTTATATTTATTGGATCTTTATGTCAATTTTTCTATCTCAAGATGTTGCTTTTAAAATATCAAATATGAAAAATTTTAAAAGAGGAAGAAAACAGTCAGGTACCTTGTTAAGATGACTGGCTTTTTGTGGTACTAATCCACTTCCAAAAGTTAAATTGAGGTAGCGACTGACAAATTTCAGTTTGTGGGTCCAATCTACGCTACTTTCTGTTTTGGAAGGGTATGTGAACTACCATTATTAGCTCAGAGGACCATACCAAAACAGATGGGGGATATAGTTTGCTGATCCCTGTTTTAGCCCACATTCTATTTGATGTCATATACCATGGAGCAAAAATGTGTCACAAATCTCCTGGGCAGAGAGATGGGTATACATGTGTGGACCTCATTGCAAAAGACACAATATTGGGAGTCTATGGTCTTTTGTCCAGTTACCTTGTCCTTTCATGACATTAAAAGGCATGAAAAGCCTACTTTAGGAGATTCTTTCAAATGGCTGTCTTTTTTTTAAACCTATAATTGTTAAAAAATAATGTAATTGCTTAATTAAACCAATGAATTGAATTCAATTAAGCAAACTTATTAAGAGTTTAGGAAAAGTGGTGATACTGCAAAAGAATGCTGTCTTTGATGCCTGAGGACCTGGGTTCAAATCCTACTTCTGGTACCTTAGTAGCTATTATCCTAGGCAAATCACTTTATCTTCCTCAGCTTCCATTTCCTTATCTACAAAGTGGAGAAGTTGGTTTAGATGGAATTTGAGTCTCTTCCAAACTAGTTCTATGAGCCTATTTTGTGCAGGTCACTCATGTACAAATCATCTCATTTAAGCCTCAGTATAATCCCTTGAAGTAAATGCTCTAATGATCATCACCTCCATTTTACAAATAAAGAAATTAGGTAGACAGAACTAAAGCGAGTTGCCTTGGCTAACAGAGCCAATAAGTGTCTGAGACAGAATTTGAACCTAGGTTCTTCTTGACTTCAAGTTAATTCTCCCTTTGAAATGCCAAGCTACTTCAAAGCAGTTTGCGTATAATGCTCAGTTTTTAAATATATATTATATTGAAAATTCTATGATATTAGGCATAACACTAAATTTTTTAAATGAAGTTTTATGAAGGAAAATAGATCTGTTTTCTACTTACTTTCAGATACATTAAAGATGCCATTTAAGCAAATGAAAAAGGGTACTTTTGAGTACCTTGAGGAGAAGCTCTATATGGGGTTATGGTATCCTATCAAGATACTTTGTTCTGGACCACCTATGAGGCAGAGAGTTGGAACCTGCAAAATATGGTCAGCAAATGGCTGTTCCTTGGCCCCTGGTGCTAACTCGGGTGTCTATTTTTTATGTGTTCTCCATATAGAAGGGCTTTAGGTCACTCATCCCCCCCCCCCCCATTTACATGTAGAACTTGTCTTCTTTTCCACTACTGGTGCAAAACACAAAATATTTTTTTTTGTATCTACTCATTCAAAAGGGCACAAGGCTTCCATTTGGACATTCATGGGCTTAGGAAACTCTCCAATGAGGAACTTCTTCTGCCAATGAAGGTTGACACCCTCTCTGCAACTCAAAGAGACTTGCCAAAAGAACTGAAATTGTAAATAACTTACTCAGGTTCACACTGCTCAGTCATACAAATATTTGTGATAAAATTTACTAGCCTGCTAAAACTTTCCATGAGGAGTCAACATTTGCCTCAGAGACATTAACATACTGTAGGTAATCAGCTGAAAGAAATGAATCACCCATGAAATGGAGCCCAATATATTACAGTGAAAAATATACACCATACTTTGAACCAAATCAGAAATAGCTAGTTTTACCCAGTGCATAGCTCCATTTATTTAAGAAATGCCTAGCCAGAAATTCTTCACTTAGTACTTCTGAGCTTTAAAAGACTTTGATAATTGTATTTCAAAATAACTGGTTTCCTTTGCAATAGTCATGTAAAAATATTATTTTGAGGTGGGATTCATAGACTTTCCCACACTGCCAAAGGGGTCCCATGACATGAAAAGGATTGTTAAGAGCCTATCTGTAGGATGGGACCATTTTTTTTGTTTGGTTTTTGCATTCTTTGCTTTTTTTGTATTTAGCACAGGGCCTAGCCTACAGTTTAATAACTGCATTAGGACTAGATCTGTAAAATAGCCTCTCCTCCCCATTTTACTTCCCCACCATAGTCTAACTTGAAAAAATAAAGAATTATGGGATTATTTGGTGATTGACTGGAATTATGGGAGGTTCTAAAGGTGGTAGTGGGTGGCCAAAGATAGGAGTGTTACAGGGGTAGCATTGGGGAGAAACCCCTATTGCTCTGTTGACAAGCTGGGTGACTTCTATCAACAGGTGTCTTGCGTTGTGCTGGGACTGCTGCCAGGAGAGGGTTGTTTCCTCCTGGCAGGCATCAAACTCCCATCACCTTCACCTGCCTACTTAAGTCTCTGGTCAGACAGAGGTTCGCAAGTGACAGGAGCCTGCTGGTGTTGCTACAGCTACAGATGGGGGGGAGGTCTTTCCCTTCAAATGCTTAGACTCTGACATTGGGATTAGGAATTAGGAACTTGAAACCGATTTTAAAATTTCAATGGGGACTAGGAATGTGACATACAAAATACACATGTACATGGAATTTGAAAAATATACATAAATTCATTTATACAATTAAAAAGGACACCTAAATAAAGCCTAATTCTGATACTTATCTATTTGTATTTAAAAAATTAGAAATCAGGGTGGCTAGGTGGTGCAGTGGATAAAGCACCGGCCCTGGAGTCAGGAGTACCTGGGTTCAAATCCGGTCTCAGACACTTAATAATTACCTAGCTGTGTGGCCTTGGGCAAGCCACTTAACCCCATTTGCCTTGTAAAAAAAAACCTTAAAAAAAATTAGAAATCCCCCCCCCACACACACAGTAGGAGCACAGAAACCATCAAAGATGTCATAAAGTTCTTCAATTTTATTTTTATACTTATAATTTGGAGAACAGTCTTAACAGATTTAATCCAAATTTAGTGCAAAAAATTGCTCTGGGGCTGCATTGTGAATGCCAAGTTTCAATCCAGAGCAAATTTTTTACAGCTGAGCTGGCAGGCCTTAAAAAGGTGCTGTCAAAATAGAAACCGTCATTTCCAAAAGTTCATACCTGTGTTACTACTAATGCCTCTGGGTGTGAAAACTGAGAAAAATATTAATGTTCAAGAATTTGGAAAAAAAACATTGTTGTCTCTTCTGCACCATTCTACTCTTCAGTCTTCTAAGACTTGGAGTGGTGTGCATAAATTCTGCCACTGATTGGAAAGGAAGAGTCTGATCTGATGTTTTCTGAAAAAAAACAACATGGAAATGAAAAGTCTGCAAAAGGAAATTAAGTCTGTCCATTTTTTAAATATAATATTTTATTTTCCCCCTATTACATGTTAAAACAAATATTTTAGTCAATTCATTTTTGATAAATCTCTAGGTCCACTTTTAGTCTGTTCTACAAAATCTAAAATTTGTACCTAAACTTCCTAAGCATATTTCCTACTCACCTTTCTCTGAATTAAGAAAAACAAGTAAACTATTCTTTGTTGTAACTGAGCCACACTCTAGGAGTTAGTGTCTGCAGGCAAAGATTTCAGACATTCTACCTCCACTCCCTCTTTTAAACTAACAGGACCTTTCCCCTTCTAAAGAACTCTCTTAACTCTTTGTTCCTGATGTTTTGTCTTGGTAGCATTGATTCATTTCAGAAAAGAAGCTCCCTGTCCTCATTTTTTCTCCCATTCATTACTCTACTTTTCTTCCCCCCCCTCCCCTAAGTCTCCTTTGCTCTTTAGTCTAATATCTCTGGGTGCTTAGTTATAATGGTGTTAGGGGGCATTGGATGCTTGACAGGATAGGCAGGTGCTCCAAGTCTGGAAAGAGTCCTGGAGCTATATGGGACAGACTTGACAAACAAATGTCCACTCCTTGTCATCCTTACTGCCTGGTTTCAAATATATGATCCCTTGTGCAATGATTTTTACAATGGCTTCCTAGGCATTCTATGAAAGTCTTAATCTTGTAATGAACATAAACCTGTCTATCTTCTAGACTTCCTCCGCCCTCAAATAATTTAACTATTTGCTTTCCTGTATCCTTGGTACTTTCTAATATATATCCTCAGAGGTAAATGAATGATGAAAACTGCTTTAGTGAGTTAAATCTGTGTGTGGAGTAGTAAGTACAGCCTAGCTCCCTCACCAAAATTCTTCCATGAAGATCTAGAAAACCACCAGACTGAATTCTAATTGGTAAACCTAAGAAAAAGTCACAGAGATTTCTTTTTCTAGACCAGTGAGGTTTGGGGAAAGACAGAGACACCTTTAATTATAGACAACAGGGGTGTGACCAGGAAGAAGTCAAACAGCATTTTAGCAACCAGGGTCTGAAAGAGAACCAATATCTAGCACCAGAATAGAAACCACTGGGGCAAGAAGAGATCTCAGGGGGTCCCTGAATTAAAACAATGTGCGGGAATGGGTGCTTGTAGAAACTCTGTCACCATTTAGTTCTGTATCATATATCCAGAGCAGAGAGGAGTGGTCCCATAGTGTGGGTTGTTAGTGGGCCCCTGTCTACATATTGATATAGGAACCCATTCCAATCAAGAGTTGTATGGCTCTAATCATAGAAGCAGTCCAGAAAGTTATTTCTTTCCTTTAGTACAAGTTGGAAACCTGTAGTGGAGTAACCAAGAGAGAAATCCCAGATGAAAGAGAAGTCTTCATTCCAGGCACTCTGAATTTACAGAACCTCCTAATTGGTTAATAGTGACTGAGTTCAGTCTACTGAAACTCCCAAACAGGGATAAGCTGATAGACCCAAACCTAGACCTAGAATTTACAGAGCTCAGACCAGGAGGGCAATAATAGACTTTACCTCGGATCATTTCACTTTTGGAGCACTGAAAGTTTTCAGACACCCCCCCCCGCCCCAGCTAAACTACAAAAGCAGAATACTTTTTTAAAAAAGTAGAAAATTTATAAAAGTAGAATTTATATTATATTATATAAAATACTCTATACAGAGTTCAGAGATGGGACCAAACATCCCGTCTCAGAAGAACACAGAATCCAACACTTTTATAAAATACAAAGTCATAAAGTTGGTTGAAAGAATGAAAAAAGAAACAAAAAATAATCCTACTATGAAGAGCTGTTATGGCAATAGGAAGCTCATGAGTAACATAGAAGAGAAAGAGTTCAAAACATTTACAAGCAAAGACTCAAAGTAAAACAGAATTCCTGAAAGAGTTGAAAGAAAATTCAGAAGAAGAGCTTAAAAATAATTTTTAAAACCATATGAGACTGTTACAGGAAAAAAATGTGTAAAGAAGTGAGAGCTATGGGAAAAAGGCATGAAAAGGGTTACAAAACCCTACCCAAGAAAATATCCCCCCCCCATTAGAATAGATCAAATGGAAGCTAAAGATTTCATTAAGGATCAAGAAATAATGTCTTTTGCAAAAGACTGAAAAATATAAAAATACTTCATAGTAAAAATAACTCACCTGGAAAAGCAGACTGAGGAAATATAATTTAAGAATATCTGCACTAACTGAAAGTCATGCTCAAAAAAGAGCCTAGAAAGAAGTGATCAAGAAATTATAAAAGACAATGCAGAGCTTTTAGCACCAGAGGGAAAAGTAGAAATGGAGAGAAAATTAACTATTAACTCCTAAAAGAAACCAACAACTAAAAATTCTCATAAATATTATAGGCAAAATCCAGAGTTCCTAAGTCAGAGAAAAAAGTATTGCAAAAGGCGGCTAAATGGCGCAGTGGATAAAGCACCGGCCCTGGAGTCAGGAGTACCTGGGTTCAAATCCGGTCTCAGACACTTAATAATTACCTAGCTGTGTGGCCTTGGGCAAGCCACTTAACCCCATTTGCCTTGCAAAAAAAACTAAAAAAAAAGTATTGCAAGGATCAAGTACTGAAGAACAGTAAGTCACACAAGATTTAGCTTGAAATGTGATATGCCAGAAAACAAAAGACCCTGGCTTATAACCAAGTATCAACTTACTCAGAAAAAAACGAATATAATTCTATAAGGGAAAATGGATATTTAATGAAATAGAAGACATCTGAGCATTCCTGATGAAAAGACAAGGGAATAAATGGGGTTAAAATTTATATTGTAATGGGGAATTGATATATGTAGCCTCTCACAACTGTGTCATTATGAGGGAGTCAAATTTGACAGAGGGCCCTGGCAGTCACTGTTATATTTTAAGTATATTAAAAAAAAGAATAGTAAGGGGAAGGAGAAAAATACACTGAAAGCAAGTGGGAGAGGAAGAATGTGGGAAATTATCTTAACTAAATGGTGGCACAAGTAGAAATCTAAAGAAGAAAGAAGCAGTGTTAGAACAGATTATATTTGTACCTTAGTCTTATTTGAGCTGATCAAAAGGAGGAAAAATAAACAAAATCATATATGTTTGAGATAGAGATACATTTTCCCCAAGAAAGAAGTAAGAGGGAAAAGAGGTAGGGGAAAGGGGAGATAAAGGAAAAGTAGATCATGGTAGGGATTAATCAGAAACAAAATCTCTTAAAGAGGGGATAGGAAAAAATAAAAAGGAAAAGTAGAAGAGAATAGGATGGAGGGAGATATACAGCAATCATAACTGTGAATGGCATGACTCACCCATAAAAATGAAGAGAGTAGAAGAATGGATTAAAAATCAAAATATAGCAATATGTTGCTGACAGAAACCATACTGGATCAGAAAAATACACATATAGTATTAACACAAGGGCTGGAATAAAATCTATTATGCTAAAGCTGAAGTAAAAAGGATAGGGTATAAATTATGATGTCAGACAAAGCAAAAGAAAAAAATGAGCTTAATTAGGAGAAATAAATGGGGAAGCTGCGTTTTGCTAAAAATTACTATAGGCAATAAATTAATCCTAATGCTAAACATATATGCAACAGATGTCATAGTATCTAGGGTTTTTTTTGCAAGATGTTAGGTGACTTGCCCAAGGTCACACAGCTAGGTAATTACTAAGTGTCTGAGGTAGATTTGAACTTGAGTCCTCTTGACTCCAGGACCAGTGCTCTATTTGCACTACTTAGCTACCCTTAGCATCTAGATTTTTAAAGGAAGATTTAAAAGAATTTTAAGGAGAAATAGATAATAAGTATTATAAAAGTAGGGGATCTCAATTTATCTCTCTCACATTTAGATAAACCTAGCCTCAAAATAAACAAAAAGGAATAAGAACTGAATACAATTATAGAAAAATTAAATATGAAAAATTACTGGAGAATATTATACAGGAATAGAAAGGAACATACCTAGTTTTCAATAGCACATAGCATCCTCACAAAAATTAGCTATGGATTAGGACATTAAAACCTTACTAACAAATAAAGAAAAAACAGAATTATTCAATATATCTTTTACTGACCACAGTGCAAAAAAATTCTATTCAATATATGACCTTTGAAACAAACATTTAGTATTAATAGGAAATTATGGGCAGCTAGATAGTGCAGTGGATAGAGCACTGACCCTGGAGTCAGGAGTACCTGAGTTCAAATCTGACTTCAGACACTTAATAATTACCTAGCTGTGTGGCCATGGGCAAGTCACTTAACCCCATTGCCTTACCAAAAAAACCCCTAAAAAATAGGAAATTAAATAACAATCCTAAAGAATAGGAGGGTCACAGAATAAATCATAGAAACAGTAAATCATTTCATTAAAAATAATTATTTCATTGAGACAATATTAAAAAATGAATTGTATCCAAAGCAGTACTTAGGGAAAAATTATATATCTAAATGTTTTCATCTATAAAAGCAATACAAATCAGAGAAATGAACCTATTCTGAAATTAACATAGTCATAGAAAATCAACCAAACACAAAAACAGAAATTTTGAAAATCAAGGGAGATATTAACAAATTTATTTATTTATTTTTGAATTCTATCATTTTTACCAAGTCTCACTACCCTCACCCCACTCCCCACTCCCCACAGAAGGCAGTCTGTTAGTCTTTACATTGTTTCTATGCTGTACGTTGATCTAAATTGAATGTGTTGAGAGAAAGCATATCCTAAAGAAAAAAATATATAAGAGATAGCAAGATTACATAATAAGATAATTTTTTTTAAAATTAAAGGTGATAGTCTTTGATGAAACTCCACAATTCTTTCTCTGGATTCAGATGGTATTCTGCATCACAGATACCTAAAATTGTCCCTGATTGTTACACTTATGAAATGAGCAAGTCCAATGAGATTGATCATCAGCCCCATGTTGCTGTTATGGTAGACAATATTCTTCTGGTTCTGCTCATCTCTCTCAGCATCAGTTAGGCTTCTCTGAATTCCCATCCCTCCTGGTTTGTAATAGAACAAGAGTGTTCCATAATGTACATATACCACAATTTGTTCAGTCATCCCCAATTGTTGGGCATTCACTCAATTTCCAATTCTTTGCTACCACAAATAGGCTGCTATGAATATTATTATACAAATGACGTTTTTATCCTTTTTCATGATCTCTTCAAGATATAGACCCAGTAGTGGTATTGCTGGATCAAAGCGTATGCACATTTTTCATTGCCCTTTGGGCATAATTCCAAATTGCTCTCCAGAAAGCTTGGATGAGTTCACAGCTCCATCAACAAGTGTCCCAGATTTCCCACATCCCTTCCAACATTGATCATTGTCCTTTCTGGTCATATTGGCCAATCTGAGAGGTATGAGATGGTACCTCAGAGATGCTTTAATTTGCATTTCTCTAATAAGTAATGGTTTAGAGCAATTTTTATATGACATGGATAGTGTTGCTTTCCTCATCTGTAAATTGCCTCCACATATCCTTTGACCATTTGTCAATTGGGAATGGTTTTTTTAAAAATACATTTGACTCAGTTTAGAAATGAGTCCTTTGTCAGAAATACTAGTAAAAATTGTTTCCCAATTTACTACATTCAATTCATTTTGTTCTTGGTTACAGTAGTGATATTTACAAATTTAAAACCAAAAAAATGCCACTGATTTAATAAATGAATTTATTTCATTGTTGTTCAGTCATTTAGTCCTGTTTGGCTCTTTATTAGCTCATGGACCAGAGCATACTAGATCTTTCTATTCTCCATCATTTCCCAAAGTCTGTCCACATTCATTCTTATTGTTTCCATGCCTCTAACTATTCATCTCATATTCTGCCATTCCTCCTCTTTTTTTTTTGTCTTGAATCTTTCCCAAATCAGGGGCTTTTCCAATGATACCCATCTTTTCATTATGTGGCCAAGGTATTTAAGCTTCAGATTCAGTATATGATCTTTCAATGAATAACCTGAATTAATTTCTTTAAATATTGACTACTGTCATCCAAGGGACTCTCAAAAAAGTCAGTACCACAATTCAAAAGCATTCATTCCACAGTTCTCAGCTTTCTTTATAGTCTAACTCTCATAGTCATATGTTGTTACTGGAAAAAACACAATATTTACTATATTGACCTTTATCAGTAAGGTGATATGACTCTTGCTGTCCAGATTTGCTTCCAAGGAGCAAGTGTCTTTTAATTATATGACCATAGTTTCTCTTTCTCTTCAGTTATCTTTGAACCCAGGAATTTAAAAATAAGACAATTTTCATTTCTTCTCTCTCTCTCTCTCTCTCTCTCTCTCTCTCTCTCTCCCCTCCCTCCTTCCCTCTCCTTTCATAGATCTCTCTCTCTCTCTCTCTCTCTCTCTCTCTCTCTCACTTTCTTTTTCTTCAGGAGACTTCTTAATTCCTTTTCTCTGTCTATCATCAGAGTATCTGCTTATCTGAAATTGTTGTTATTTCTCCTGGCAACCTTATCCAGCCTGGAATTTTCCATTACATATTCTGTGTGTAAATCAAATAAGGTGATAAATATACAACCTTATTGTACACTTTTTCCAATCTTAAACCAATAAACTGTTCCATGATTGTTTTTGTTGCTTCTTGACCTACATATAGGTTCCTTAAGAGACAAATAAAATAATCTATCATTCCCATCTTTTTGAGGACTTGTGATTCACGTAGTCAAAAGATTTTGTGTAATCAATGAAGCAGAAATTGATGGTTTTCTGGAACTCTTTTGCTTTCTTCATAATGCAGTGAATGTTGGCAATTTGGTCTTTAATTCCTCTGCCCCTTTGAAAACTAATGTGTTCTTCTGATAATTCTCAGTTCACATATTATTGAAATCTAGCTTGCATAATTTCAGGCTTAACCTTATTGATGCGTGAAATGCTCAATTGTTCAGTAATTGAACATTCCTAGTTGTTACCCTTCTTTAGGCATTACTGGTGATGTGACCTTTTCCTATTCAATTACTATTGTTGAGTTTCCCAGCATCACCTTAGCACATTATTTTTTTAGGAAAAAATCTAGGTAAGTCATTAGCTACTTTGATTTTTAAAATGAAAGAAAAAAAGTCAAATTTCCATTATCAAAAATGAAAAAGCCTATCACAATCAATGAAGAAGAAATATGAGAAACTATTAGGAGCAATTTCATTCAACTGTGTGCCAATAATACTAACAATCAGTATTTTGTAAATTGCTCAGATTAACAAAATATGAAATACATTACTAAAATAGCACCATCTTAGCAAAATAAATTGAGCCATAAATTAAATCCTAAAGAAAAATTTCTCACTCAGAAGGTTTTATGAGTAAATTCTACCAAATATTTAAAGAATAATTAATTCTAATATTACATAAAATTTTGAAAAATAAAGAAGGGATTTTACAAAAATCCTTCCATGTATGATACAAAAATGGTTTTCAAACAATCAAGGAAGAGTCAAAAACTGAGGAAAGAGAACAATAGAGCAATATCCCTAATGAATATTCATGCACTATTTTAATCATAATATTTACAAGGATACTACAGCAATATATTACAAAGATTATCCACTATTGCCAGACTGGATGAATAGAGTCAGACTGATTCAGGATGAGAAAAAATATGAACAGTTCATCAATTTAATAATGAACAACAAAATATCACATGATTATATTATTTAATGCAGAAAAAAGCATAGGAATAAATTAATTGTTTTCCTTAAAATGAACCAACATTGTTTGTAATGGAGATAAGTTAGAGATCTTTCTAATATGATCAGAGATTAGACAGAGATGTTCATTATCCCCATTATCTTGGATCATTATGCTAACTTTAGCAATTAGACAAGATACAGAAATTGAAAGAATAAGCTTAGCCAAAGGAGAAACAAAATTAAGACTTTTGCCAGATAATACGATGAGTTACTTAGAAAACCCTAGAGAGTCATCTAAAAAGAACTAAGTGAAACAATTAAATTTTTAAAAAACTTAGTGTTTAAAATAATTAAAAAGCAATTAAAATTTCAGCAAAGTTTAAGCATATAGCATAAACTCACCAATCACAAGAATTTATATTACCAACAAATCTAGCAGGAAGGGTTAGAAAGAAATTAAACTTAAAATAAACACAGATAGCATAAATCATTTGGGAATCTACCTGTCAAGATATATACAGAAACTAAAAGTACACGATTATAAATCAATCCTTGAACAAATAAGACAATTAGAGAAATATTATGCTTATATAGTCTATCAATAAAAATGACAATGCTCAATAAATTAATTATTCAATGCCATGCCAATTAAACTACCAGGAAATTTCTTTATAGAACTATTAAAATAATAACAAGATTCATCTATAAGGATAAAAGAATATTAAGGACATTAATTTAAAAAAGTTTGAAGGAAGAGGACCTCTAAGTACCAGATCTCAAATTATAGTACAAAACAAACATCAACATATTTTGATACTGGATAAGAACAGAGAGGTTGATAATGAAAGAGAGTCAATATATGATATACAGAAGTGCTATTTGATAAATCCAAAGATCCTAGTTATTAGTTCAAGAGTTCACTATTTAACAAAAAAAACTATTGGGAAAATGGCAAAGCAGTATGGCAGAAATTAGATATAAACAAATCTCATGCAGCATCTCAAGATAATCTCCAAATAAATACATGAGTAGGACACAAAGGGCAGCATCATAAATTAGAAGAGAATAGAAGAAATTGCCTGTCAGATCTATGAATGGTGGAAAAATCATTACTAAACTAGATATAAATTCATAGCAGGCAAATGCACAAATTTAATTACATAAAATTTAAAAGTTATTTGCACAAAAGCTCCAATGCAGCTAAAAGTAGAAAAGAAGCAGGGAATTGGGAGAAAATCTTTGCATTGTTTTTTATTAAAGTTCTTACTTTTAAGATATATAGGAAAGTGAATCAAATTTATAAGAAAAAAAGAATTACTGTTCAATTAATAAAAGGTAAAATGATATAATCAGTTTTTAGAGAAATAAATCTAAGCTATCAATTCACTAGTGATAACTGCTAATTAAATAACACTAATTATACTCATCAATCTGGAAAAGTTGACAAAAAAGGAAAATAACAAATGTAAGAGGTACTTTAGTGCACTGTTGATGAGAATATGAACTGATCTAGTCATTCTT
Organism: Macrotis lagotis; assembly: GCF_037893015.1. Classification (NCBI taxonomy): domain Eukaryota; kingdom Metazoa; phylum Chordata; class Mammalia; order Peramelemorphia; family Peramelidae; genus Macrotis; species Macrotis lagotis. The sequence goes on along the minus strand of NC_133662.1, from coordinate 172,339,416 downwards.
GAAAGTAATTTGGAACTATGTCACCAAAACTATTATCTGTTCATCCCCTTTGGGTTTATACCCCTTCAAGAGATCAAAGCAAAAGCAAAAGGATCCATATACTCAAAAATATTTATAACTTTTTTCATAGAATTGGAATCAGAATAAAAAAAGAATGGGAAACTGAGGGGTTGCCTGTCAGTTGACAAATGTTTCATATATATGTGTATATTTCATCATATATATATGTATATTTCATCATATATATATATATATATATATATATATATGATGAAATATTGTCCATTAGGAAATTATGAAGGGGTTGCATTCAGTAAAACCTTATAAGACTTATATGAGTTGATGCAAAGTAAAGTGAGCAGAATAAGGAGAATAATTTATAAAATAACAATACTAGAAAGACAATTTTGAAAAATCTTAGAAATTTTGATCAATACAATAGAAGAAACCACAATTCCAGATGTTTCATAATGAAACATGCTACCAACAATTAGAGATGTAATGAACTCAGAATGTAGAACAAATTATCTCTATCATTGGTGCTATCTCTATCTGAATGAATACATATATGTATATATATGTATTCAGACATGCATGGATACACATATGACATGAACAAGAAGGATTTTGTTTTGTTTGACTTTACATATTTCTAATGTTATTGCAAGGATCAAGTACTGAAGAACAGTAAGTCACACAAGATTTAGCTGAAATGTGATATGCCAGAAAACAAAAGACCCTGGCTTATAACCAAGTATCAACTTACTCAGAAAAAAACGAATATAATTCTATAAGGGAAAATGGATATTTAATGAAATAGAAGACATCTGAGCATTCCTGATGAAAAGACAAGGGAATAAATGGGGGTTAAAATTTATATTGTAATGGGGAATTGATATATGTAGCCTCTCACAACTGTGTCATTATGAGGGAGTCAAATTTGACAGAGGGCCCGGCAGTCACTGTTATATTTTAAGTATATTAAAAAAAAGAATAGTAAGGGGAAGGAGAAAAATACACTGAAAGCAAGTGGGAGAGGAAGAATGTGGGAAATTATCTTAACTAAATGGTGGCACAAGTAGAAATCTAAAGAAGAAAGAAGCAGTGTTAGAACAGATTATATTTGTACCTTAGTCTTATTTGAGCTGATCAAAAGGAGGAAAAATAAACAAAATCATATATGTTTGAGATAGAGATACATTTTCCCCAAGAAAGAAGTAAGAGGGAAAAGAGGTAGGGGAAAGGGGAGATAAAGGAAAAGTAGATCATGGTAGGGATTAATCAGAAACAAAATCTCTTAAAGAGGGGATAGGAAAAAATAAAAAGGAAAAGTAGAAGAGAATAGGATGGAGGGAGATATACAGCAATCATAACTGTGAATGGCATGACTCACCCATAAAAATGAAGAGAGTAGAAGAATGGATTAAAAATCAAAATATAGCAATATGTTGCTGACAGAAACCATATGGATCAGAAAAATACACATATAGTATTAACACAAGGGCTGGAATAAAATCTATTATGCTAAAGCTGAAGTAAAAAGGATAGGGTATAAATTATGATGTCAGACAAAGCAAAAGAAAAAAATGAGCTTAATTAGGAGAAATAAATGGGGAAGCTGCGTTTTGCTAAAAATTACTATAGGCAATAAATTAATCCTAATGCTAAACATATATGCAACAGATGTCATAGTATCTAGGGTTTTTTTTTGCAAGATGTTAGGTGACTTGCCCAAGGTCACACAGCTAGGTAATTACTAAGTGTCTGAGGTAGATTTGAACTTGAGTCCTCTTGACTCCAGGACCAGTGCTCTATTTGCACTACTTAGCTACCCTTAGCATCTAGATTTTTAAAGGAAGATTTAAAAGAATTTTAAGGAGAAATAGATAATAAGTATTATAAAAGTAGGGGATCTCAATTTATCTCTCTCACATTTAGATAAACCTAGCCTCAAAATAAACAAAAAGGAATAAGAACTGAATACAATTATAGAAAAATTAAATATGAAAAATTACTGGAGAATATTATACAGGAATAGAAAGGAACATACCTAGTTTTCAATAGCACATAGCATCCTCACAAAAATTAGCTATGGATTAGGACATTAAAACCTTACTAACAAATAAAGAAAAACAGAATTATTCAATATATCTTTTACTGACCACAGTGCAAAAAAAATTCTATTCAATATATGACCTTTGAAACAAACATTTAGTATTAATAGGAAATTATGGGCAGCTAGTGTGCGTAGTGGATAAGCACGCCCTTGGAGTCAGGAGTACCTGGTTCAAATCGACTTCAGACACTTAATAATTACCTAGCTGTGTGGCCTGGGCAAGCACTTAACCCCATTTGCCTTCCAAAAAAAACCCTAAAAAATAGGAAATTAAATAACAATCCTAAAGAATAGGAGGGTCACAGAATAAATCATAGAAACAGTAAATCATTTCATTAAAAAATAATTATTTCATTGAGACAATATTAAAAAATGAATTGTATCCAAAGCAGTACTTAGGGAAAAATTATATATCTAAATGTTTTCATCTATAAAAGCAATACAAATCAGAGAAATGAACCTATTCTGAAATTAACATAGTCATAGAAAATCAACCAAACACAAAAACAGAAATTTTGAAAATCAAGGGAGATATTAACAAATTTATTTATTTATTTTTGAATTCTATCATTTTTACCAAGTCTCACTACCCTCACCCCACTCCCCACTCCCCCACAGAAGGCAGTCTGTTAGTCTTTACATTGTTTTCTATGCTGTACGTTGATCTAAATTGAATGTGTTGAGAGAAAGCATATCCTAAAGAAAAAAATATATAAGAGATAGCAAGATTACATAATAAGATAATTTTTTTTTAAATTAAAGGTGATAGTCTTTGATGAAACTCCACAATTCTTTCTCTGGATTCAGATGGTATTCTGCATCACAGATACCTAAAATTGTCCCTGATTGTTACACTTATGAAATGAGCAAGTCCAATGAGATTGATCATCAGCCCCATGTTGCTGTTATGGTAGACAATATTCTTCTGGTTCTGCTCATCTCTCTCAGCATCAGTTAGGCTTCTCTGAATTCCCATCCCTCCTGGTTTGTAATAGAACAAGAGTGTTCCATAATGTACATATACCACAATTTGTTCAGTCATCCCCAATTGTTGGGCATTCACTCAATTTCCAATTCTTTGCTACCACAAATAGGCTGCTATGAATATTATTATACAAGTGATGTTTTTATCCTTTTTCATGATCTCTTCAAGATATAGACCCAGTAGTGGTATTGCTGGATCAAAGCGTATGCACATTTTTCATTGCCCTTTGGGCATAATTCCAAATTGCTCTCCAGAAAAGCTTGGATGAGTTCACAGCTCCATCAACAAGTGTCCCAGATTTCCCACATCCCTTCCAACATTGATCATTGTCCTTTCTGGTCATATTGGCCAATCTGAGAGGTATGAGATGGTACCTCAGAGATGCTTTAATTTGCATTTCTCTAATAAGTAATGGTTTAGAGCAATTTTTATATGACATGGATAGTGTTGCTTTCCTCATCTGTAAATTGCCTCCACATATCCTTTGACCATTTGTCAATTGGGAATGGTTTTTTTTAATAAATACATTTGACTCAGTTTAGAAATGAGTCCTTTGTCAGAAATACTAGTAAAAATTGTTTCCCAATTTACTACATTCAATTCATTTTGGTCTTGGTTACAGTAGTGATATTTACAAATTTAAAACCAAAAAAATGCCACTGATTTAATAAATGAATTTATTTCATTGTTGTTCAGTCATTTAGTCCTGTTTGGCTCTTTATTAGCTCATGGACCAGAGCATACTAGATCTTTCTATTCTCCATCATTTCCCAAAGTCTGTCCACATTCATTCTTATTGTTTCCATGCCTCTAACTATTCATCTCATATTCTGCCATTCCTCCTCTTTTTTTTTGTCTTGAATCTTTCCCAAATCAGGGGCTTTTCCAATGATACCCATCTTCTCATTATGTGGCCAAGGTATTTAAGTTTCAGATTCAGTATATGATCTTTCAATGAATAACCTGAATTAATTTCTTTAAATATTGACTACTGTCATCCAAGGGACTCTCAAAAAAGTCAGTACCACAATTCAAAAGCATTCATTCCACAGTTCTCAGCTTTCTTTATAGTCTAATCTCATAGTCATATGTTGTTACTGGAAAAAACACAATATTTACTATATTGACCTTTATCAGTAAGGTGATATGACTCTTGCTGTCCAGATTTGCTTCCAAGGAGCAAGTATCTTTTAATTATATGACCATAGTTTCTCTTTCTCTTCAGTTATCTTTGAACCCAGGAATTTAAAAATAAGACAATTTTCATTTCTTCTCTCTCTCTCTCTCTCTCTCTCTCTCTCTCTCTCCTCTCCCTCCTCTCCCTTCTCCTTCTCTCTCTCTTCTCTCTCTCCTCTCTCTCTCTCTCTCTCTCTCTCACTTTCTTTTTCTTCAGGAGACTTCTTAATTCCTTTTCTCTGTCTATCATCAGAGTATCTGCTTATCTGAAATTGTTGTTATTTCTCCTGGCAACCTTATCCAGCCTGGAATTTTCCATTACATATTCTGTGTGTAAATCAAATAAGGTGATAAATATACAACCTTATTGTACACTTTTTCCAATCTTAAACCAATAAACTGTTCCATGATTGTTTTTGTTGCTTCTTGACCTACATATAGGTTCCTTAAGAGACAAATAAAATAATCTATCATTCCCATCTTTTTGAGGACTTGTGATTCACGTAGTCAAAAGATTTTGTGTAATCAATGAAGCAGAAATTGATGGTTTTCTGGAACTCTTTTGCTTTCTTCATAATGCAGTGAATGTTGGCAATTTGGTCTTTAATTCCTCTGCCCCTTTGAAAACTAATATGTTCTTCTGATAATTCTCAGTTCACATATTATTGAAATCTAGCTTGCATAATTTCAGGCTTAACCTTATTGATGTGTGAAATGCTCAATTGTTCAGTAATTGAACATTCCTAGTTGTTACCCTTCTTTAGGCATTACTGGTGATGTGACCTTTTCCTATTCAATTACTATTGTTGAGTTTCCCAGCATCACCTTAGCACATTATTTTTTTAGGAAAAAATCTAGGTAAGTCATTAGCTACTTTGATTTTTAAAATGAAAGAAAAAAAGTCAAATTTCCATTATCAAAAATGAAAAAGCCTATCACAATCAATGAAGAAGAAATATGAGAAACTATTAGGAGCAATTTCATTCAACTGTGTGCCAATAATACTGACAATCAGTATTTTGTAAATTGCTCAGATTAACAAAATATGAAATACATTACTAAAATAGCACCATCTTAGCAAAATAAATTGAGCCATAAATTAAATCCTAAAGTGGATAAAGCACCGGCCTTGGAGTCAGGAGTACCTGGGTTCAAATCCGATCTCAGACACTTAATAATTACCTAGCTGTGTGGCCTTGGGCAAGCCATTTAACCCCATTTGCCTTGCCAAAAAAAAACCCTAAAAAAAAAAAAGACTAATTACATCAACTACCAGACCTTTACCTCCCACTCTAATGACTATTTTTTTGTTATATATTATATATTAATTCTCTGTTTACATGTTATTTTCCCCAGCTCCAATAAAATATTTCTTGAGGATACAGATTGTTATGTTTATCTTTTTATCCCCAGCATACTGTCTTGTTGCTAGTAGGACAGGGATGCTTAACCTAAGGCCCGGAGATTTTTAAAAAAATGTATGTAAACAAATATATAATTATGTGTGTGTACATATATATATATATATATATATATACATATATATATATATGTGTGTATATATTTATAAGTGTATTTCAAAATAGTTTCCTTTGTAATTCTGTGTATTATATTTTATACTTTTAAAAACATTATTCCACTAGGAGTAAAGAGGCTTCATCAAATTGCCAAATAAGTCCATGACATAAAAATGGCTAAGAAAACAACATCTAATAAATAGTCATCGGATTGAACTGAATTGGATCTGTAAAGTGAAGATCTTAGACTAGATGAGTTCTGACATCCCCTCCCAGCTCTAAATTTATGATCCAATGGTAACTGTAGTCATAAAATATGAGTTAATAATCAGAGACAAGGCTTTTTTGCTGTATCTTGATGAATTTATTTGCATGCTTTGTGTCATTTCGTGAATGTTTGCACTTGTATTTGTTGCCTGAGGTTCTCCAAGAAGTGTACTTCTCCCCTCAGAATGGAGAGAAGTAAATCCTTTTTAAGAATCTCATTACTGACATATAAACTAAGGGAGGGGAAATTAGTGAATTCCTCCTAGTAAGTGAGGGAGAGATTCATTAGTCAGGACATGAAAGTGCTGACTTCATAGGCTTTAAGTGATTTTTTTTTTGCTTGACTTGTTATGCCTCATTTGGAGTTTGTTTGGCAAAGAAACTGGAGTTTGCCATTTCCTTCTCCAGCTCATTTTAAGATGAAGAAACTGAGGCAAAAGGGATAAAGTGACTAACCCAAGGAGCTAATAAGTGTTTTAGACCATATTTGAGCTCTTGAGGTTGAATCTTCATCTCCCTCCATGACTCCAGACCTAGAGCTCTATCCACTGCATCACCTAGATCCTTCATTCTTTATTTTCTCAGTGAGTTTCAGAGCAATGTTTATCATAGAAATGTAAGACCAGACTTCAGAGATCTGGTAGACCAGTCCTCTCATTTTACAAATACAGAAAAGGATTCAAAGAGGTTAAATAATTTGAGTCCTTAACAAACCCTTACTAGAGTTTGATATACAGGGGTATGCCAAAAGTCTTGGTGACAAAAGACTTTTGGGACCCCCTGATAGGGTTTGAGATAAATGATGTGCCTTTATCAGTAATTCAGTATTACTTCCTACCTGCCCCCCCAAACAAAACATAACAACCCCCACCTCGTTTTTGAAAGAAGGGGTTTGTATAACTTGACCTACCCAGTCCTTAAGAGAGTAAGGCGTAGCAATAGAGAGAAAACCTAGCATACTTTCTGGGGTACAGAGACTGGACAATAATTCAAGAGGTTTCAGTGGGCAGGAACTGTGCTATTTTTTTTCACAGTATGTGCTCAAGGCTGCATGGTGCAAGGCTTGTACTCCCCAAAGGGTTCCCCGTTTTATAATCACTGAGTTTTTGGCATGCATGCCTCAACAAAGGAACAGATGTTTCCTCCAAGAACAAAAGAACAGGGCATTACTGTTGGCCTGACGGTTTGCCACTAATAACACTGAATGTGGAAGCAACAAGTCCTAAAGAGAGTGTCCCCACAGGATCACAAAGCCTATGCCAGGGAATTAGGGCTTAGGCAAAAGATCTCATGATTGCTTTTAAAATTTTTATAAGCTGCATATTGGAGTTATTTTCCTTCTTCTGAGTTGTAACAATGGACCACTTCTAGATTTTTATATTTTATTCACTAAAGTGTGACAGCTGAGCTATTTTAAATGTACCAGATGAGTTTTATTTAAGGGCCATCAGCTGTGTCCATTTCAAATAGTGCCTAAGATACAACTTCACCTGTCCCAGAAAATAGAGTTCCCAGTAGAAGAGAGACCTACACATGGATTAATTTTGGGACAGGCTTTTTGAAAATTGTAGTTTCTTGCCAGACTGGAAAACTCACTGCAACAATGGGTTGGCCAGAATTTCAAAGTGCAAAGAGCACCCTTCCCCCCTCAAAAAAGCAAAATCAAAACAAGATATAAAAGGTCCTGAAGTATGCTACAGCCTGAGAGACAACTCTCTCATTTAAATTTGTCGTGTGTAAAATCATCCAATCCATCACATTAGAGCATTGCATATGATTTCAGACACACTTTTATTATAACTCCTAGTTTTTGATCTCTGGAAAATATTTACTTTATACTTGGCCTCAACCCACAGGTTGAGGGATTTTTCTATTTTGTTTTTCCTTTCATTTTCCCTCTTGCACTTCTGACTTTTTAAGATCTGGAATTAAAGATAATATTTTTTCAGCCTCTTTAAAAAATGTTAATGATATTCTGACAATCACCCAAACAGATAAACATTCAATGTTTGTTTTGAATGTGGGAATATTAAACTGAGAAAAATGTTTGTTAGCAGCTCACTTAGAAAATCATACCTGGGATATGTATATTTTGAAAGTTACTATTATTAGCACATTATGACTCAGCAAGAGTGAAACGAGCATGCTTATTTACTAATATTACTATCACTTATAATATGTTCTGATTTTGAAGATGAGAAACTTTAAGTTATTAAACTATGAAATTAGAATCTAGACATTAGAATTGGATGAGAAAGGAGTGATTATTTTCTCAAAAGAAAGAAGAGCACAGAGGATGTTAAATACTTGCTAAGGTCATACACCAGGTAAAATTTGAAGACCAATCCTCTGATTTTTAAATACATGTTTCTTTGACATTTCACACCATTTGGTTCTTTTTTTTCTTTCTTCATTTACACATTACTACAATAGTTTTGGTAAAAAAGTAAACACAACCCCCTCCCCCCCAAAGATAGAGAAACCTCATGAAAAATAAAATGAGAGAAAAAAGAAAAAAAAATTGTACTTCAGCTTTTCATACATCTTTCAAATTGTTGAAGACACTATTCCATAGTATAGGGTTATTTCCATTGACCTTCATCTTTCTTCTTTGGGAATTATTTCCATGCTATGACTGTTATATGCAGTTAAACAATATTTGAAGCTAGGCTTATAAAGTTAAGTCTAAGTTCAGATGGACATGGTAGTTGATTTGGGGAAATCTTTCAAGTACTGAAAGCAAATGTAAGAGATACTAAAGATCTCAAGGTAAAGAACATACAAAACCAAATTATTCATATTGATTGTAGGTCCTAGAATTCTATACTCTTCTGGTACAGTATTATTATCATCTTTTAATACACCTCTAATTGACTGATAGCAGAGCTACTAGCAAATATTCTTTGGAAGGTATCCTGCATTTCAGAAATCTCTCAGTATGCATTGTTTATTGAATTTTCTATGTATGAAGTGTTTTTTTTTCCCAATGGAACATTAGCACCTTTGGGGTAGGGACTCTCTTGCTTTTGTCATCATAACTGAAGAACTTTGTGAATTACCTGAAATACTAAAAGCATTTACTAAAAGCTTCTTGAATTGAATTGAGAGGAACTGGACTACAAATCAGATAAAGATAGGATCTGCTGCCAGGACCACCACTAATGAATTAAACTAGTTAACCACTAACTCATTAAGTTCATATTGTCAGATCCCTTAACCTTTCTGTGGCTCATTTTTTTTTAACCTCTGAAGGGAGTATTATTACATCCTCTATTTAGTTCATAAAGTTGTTAGGAAAAAAGTATGCATATGCCCCTTATGTGCAAGCTTGCCTATTTTGAAGAATAACAAGCTTACTCAGGCTGCTTTGACCAGGTTCCTTCTTTTTGAGGGAAGAGGGAAGATGAAAGCAGAAATAATTAGAATAACCAATAACTCCATAAGTAAAGCTTATGACACCAAAGTTATTCCATCAACTCCTGTTTATTCTTATCTGACCTCATTGTGATTGGTACATACAAAGGTACCTGAGGTCTCTTTATTCTAGGTTGGTAAAAAGGTCTGGTTGCTTTTGTAAAACAATGCTGTCCCTAAGCACAGAAGGCCATCATGAATTTGTCAGTTATTCTGGGTGTTGTGATTATTTATAAAGTTTCATTTTCCAGAACAAGAATGATGGAGTGACCATGCCTTCTTGTGTCTTTTTTTTTTTGTGAATGAGTACTCCACTGCTATTAATAATAAATTCTATATTCAAACTAGAATACAGATTCTATTCCTTGAGAACTCAAAGCAGAGTAAGTCAAATTTCAAATACAGGTTAGGGTTATAGCAGCAGTATTTGATATTGCTACTGGAAAGGACATAAATCTCTTCTCCTATATGACTCCATTTACCATCTCTTTTACTTACTCACTTAAAATACCTCTCTCTGACTTCCTCTACTTAGAAGACACCTCTCCTAGTAGAATATAAATTCCTTTAGGGCAAAAATTGTCTTACTATTTTGCTTGCTTTTTACTTACAAAATGCTTGGCAGCTGGTAAACAATGGCCATCCATCCATCCATCCATCCATCCATCCATCCATCCATCCATCCTTTTTCAACCAAAACACCAAGATCTATATGTACTATATAGTGATAAGGTGAACTCTAGGGGTTATTATGTATTTAACCCTAGCTAAATAAATCAAATAGAAGGTAATGTTGGAAAGGTTCTAAGACCAAATAGATATTTCCAAGTTGCAAATTATAGATATTAATTCTTTATTATTTTTTTTTAGGTTTTTGCAAGGCAAATGGGGTTAAGTGGCTTTCCCAAGGCCATACAGCTAGTTGTCTGAGGTAGGATTTGAACTTAGGGACTCCTGACTCCAGGGCTTGTGCTCTATCCACTGCGCCACCTAGTGCCCCTATAGATATTAATTCTGAGGACCAGTCTAGCAAAAGTTCCTGAAAGGATTATCAATTGGTCTGGTTGAAAGTGATGATGATTTCAATCACAGCATTGAGCCTATATTTCCAATCTCTTTTATCCCTGAACCCCTTGACTTTCTTTAAATCTTCTTATACTCCCATTCAAATATGAAAGAAAATAAATGTCATAATTTACTTTGCATTTAAACACAAAAATTATTTTCTTTTCTTAGTATCACTTTATCATTTTATCATTATATCATATGTGTACTATTAATATTGATATCCTTTTAAGAAATTAATTTTTAGCCAAGAATTTATATTCATCTTAACATTATAAATTATTAAAATGTTTATCAGTACACAATCAAATTCAATATACCCTTGAGTGTTTCTCTCATTTTTATTTAGAGTATAGTTTTTACACTTATTTTTTAACTTTTATTCTTAAATTTTTAAAATTTTATTTTAAAATTTATCTTTTCCAATTACATGCAAATGTAGTTTTCTACATTCATCCTTTCATAAGCTTTTGAGTTCCATTAGAGTATAATTTTTGAAAGACATACCCAAGTACCATATTCACCTCAAGTTTGTTTCCTGCCTTGGATCTGATTAAAAACAGGATAGAAAATCCTGGGATATATAAATAGAAGTTGTAATAAATAGAATTTAGGCATTGTAAGCATATTTAATAGGAATGGGAACTACATTTCCAAGGATTTTGCATATAATGTTGGAGTTTAATTTTTGAAGTAAATAGTGATCAGTTTTTCTGATTTTTTTTCTTTAAAAAATTCTTTGTTATAAGAAATGGCTCTCTGGGAGAAATGGGGAAAGGGTTATGGGGAGGAAGGGATAAAAGCTATATAAAACAAAACATATCAATAAATATATTTAAAATTAAAAAAGAAATGTGTTATTCATTTATGAAAATATAACTATTGTTCATGTACCAATAGGACAGATATTTTTAGTTTATAGTGGGGTTTTTTTTGGTTTGTTTTAATCCTGCTCTGTTGCCTCATCATAGCATAGGAAATGCTCTGGGTTTTAAAGCATAATCTCTGGCAAGCTGTTTCAAGTTTTCAAGTGTAGATCTAATGTGTGTTGTTCAAGTATCTAGCTAGGTCAGATATGAGAAAATGTCTTTTTTTTTACTACAGGAACCCTTTGAGGGTTCCTGTAGTAAAAAAAAAAAAGTTGTAGAGGGGTTAGGAGCTACATCAGTGAAGGGAATATCCACTCTGACCAAATCTCAGAGTCCTGAATCACTGACTCATTTATAGGTTTGCTCCCAGTCTTTCTCATCTATTCTTCCTTATAACATTTTCTCACATGGTTTTAAAACATCTGTTCAGGGTTAGCAGTGTAGCCTGGAATTGATTTTTTTTCTTTGTAAGGTTTTTTGTTATATTTTACTTTTTAAATATTCTTTTTAATTTATTTTATTTAGTAAATAGTATTTCATTTTTCCAATTACATGTAAAGATAGTTTTCAACATTGATTTTTTATAAAATTTTCAGTTCCAAATTTTTTCCCTCCTTCCCATACCTTTCCCAAGATGACAAGCAATTTGATATATTTTACATGTGTACTCATGTTAAACATATTTCTATATAAATCATATCCTAAATAACGAAACCAAACAAAAGGGAAAAGTCACAAAAATAACAAAAGCAATTAAAAAAGTGAGAAAAGTATGCTTTGGTCTGCATCTAGGCTCCTTGTTCATTTCTTTGGATATTGATAGTATTTTCCATCTTGAGTCTTTTTGAATTGTCTTGGAGTATTATATTACTGAATTGTGAGAAGAGCTAAGTATCATACAGTTATTGTATACAATGTTCTTCTGGTACTGCTCACATCATTCAGCATCAGTTTATGTAAGTCTATCCAGGTTTTCCTGAAATCATCCTGTTCATCATTTCTTATTGCACAACAATATTCCATTCCATTCATATACCACAACTTGTTCAGCCATTCCCCTATTGTTGGGCATCCCTTCGGTTTCCAATTCTTTGTCACCACAAAAAAGAGTTTTATAAATATTTTCCTACATGTCCTTTTCCTTTTTAAAAAATGATCTCTTTCGGATATAGTCCTAGAAGTAACATTGTTGTATCAAAAGTTATGCACAGGGGCGGCTAGGTGGCGCAGTGGATAGAGCACCAGCCCCAGAGTCAGGAGTATCTGAGTTCAAATTCAACCTCAGACATTTAATAATTACCTAGCTTTGTGGCCTTGGGCAAGCCACTTAACCCCATTTGCCTTGAAAAAAAAAAAAACCCTAAAAAAAAGGTATGCACAGTTTGATTGCCCTTTGGGTATGATTTTCTGAAGGAATAACTAACTGACCTAAATGAAGGACTGAACACATAGCTAGGGCCTTAATAACACTATATGCTAACCAAAGGGGCTAATGCCCCCAAAAGAGAAAAATCTTGCATGGAAAAAAGTCGGATTAGTAGACATCTCTGTACCAAGGGACAATAGCTTAGCCAGTCAGAACACTCCTTCTTTAGTCCCTATTGTCAAACTAATTGCCCTACCAAATTCTCTAAGTGCATTTTCTGGCCGTAAAATTCTTAGATAGGAGAGAGGTGCCAAAATCATCAGCCTGTGGAGGCTTCAGTGCTTTCCAGGCCAATTTGCCAAAAAACATCAGAGAGAGTTATTGATCTTTTTCCTTGTGCTCGCTCAGCTAATATTTTTTTTCAAGCTCTCCTCCTTTCTTTTCTTCTTCATGAGCTGACACCCAATAAAAGCGATTTCCTCCAGGTGCCAGCAACATGTCAGCAGCCAGAGCCATTCACAATATGAGTTGCAGTTCCTCCCTTTTCTCTATAAAGATACTTTTCTCAGTTCTATTGACTGCCTGGGTATCCGTCAAACTTGCTTATTTTCTGCATTTATTTGCTTGGTGAAGAGGAATTTTGACTGGCAGGAGAAGCTTACCATCTTGCTTCATTTGAAAGTCACTGCATTCTGTACCACAATTTATCTCCCAGTATATATGAGTTCTCAGGGCAATCTTACCTTCTGTTTGCTTTTATAAAAAGAAAACCTGTATGATGAGGGAGAACTTGGTTTCTTCACAGGAGTAAAGTTTGGATATGACCTTCAGAGATATAAACAATCCTTCTGATAGCTCTGTCCTTGAATGGTTTCAATGTCTCTTGCTGACAAAACTGGTTATTTAGCATCTCCTGAACTGGAGGTTTTGTCTAATGGACTGAGAGTTAAGACAAAAGAGTCTACTTGGGCAAACACAAGCCTCACCACTGTGCAGGAGGAATAGGACAGAAAAGATATGCTAGAATATATGTAAACTCAGAGAATTTAATTCTAGTTAGTCATTCATCACTAGCCCATGATTTGTAAAGTATGTTGTTTTTTTGCTTGAATTATCCTGATAATAAAGATAGTATTAGGTCTGGAGTCAGGAAGACCTGAATTTGAATCTAGACTCAGACACTTGTTAACTGTGTGATCCTAGGCAAGTCACTTGGCCTCCATTTCATCATCTATAAAAATAAGGAGAATAATAGTACCTGCCTCCCAAGGCAGTTATGAGGTTAAAGTGAGATATTATTTATAAAGTGATTTGTAAACCTCAAAGTGCTTTATAAATGTTAGGTATTATTATTACTCTAGTGATGGTATAATTCTTGTATGATTATTTTCATTATTCAATCATTTCAGTCTTGTCTGACTCTTTATGACCTCTGTTTTTTTTGGGGGGTGGGGGGGGGAAGATACTAGAGTAGTTTGCCATTTCCTTCTCCATTTAACAGATCAAGAAACTGAGGCAATTAGGGTGAAAGAAATTTGCCAGGGTTACCGAATTAGTAAGTGTCTGATATTTGAATTCTGGTCTTCCAGACTCCAGGGCCAGTGCCCTATAGACTGCATCATTTTCCTACTCTGTCTGATCACACTTGAGTGAATCATCACATTGTGAGAGTTTTTTACAGAGCACAAATTTTATGCTCAAAATGTAATCACAGGTGATTTAACTCTTTTCTCTTTTTGGATGAGCTAAATGTCATATCCTCATTTAGCACATCTGGCTAGTTGACAATGGGCAGATCATTTCATCTCTCAGTGCTCTAGGACTACATGTAACAGAGGAAGTGCCTAACTGAATAGTAAGAGGGAATTTTCTCATTTAAGAGTTTCCTATAGCAATGAAATCCCTATCAGGGTCTATCCCATTCAGTGCTCTATACACTGAACCACCAAGCTGCTTTCTGATCAAGGCAGAATAGAAAATATAATGATTTTAGAGCTGGAGGACCTAGTTTCAAATCTTACTTCTGTTATTACCTAAAAGGTCTTCAAAAAGTCACTTGTCATCTCTGAGTCTTAGTTTACTCCTCCATAAAATGATGGGGTTAGACTACATGGTCTCTAAGACATTTTTTGATTTTAATTCTTTGATCCAAAGAGTTAGCTTTGCAGCTATTTGAGTTCTTCAGTTTTTTCCTATGGACCATGTGTAAGACTGGGAGAGGGTAGATGTCATTTCATATATATATACATATATATATTATAATATATATTAAAATAATACATATATTAGAAACTTCATAATTCAAAAATGAAGCTGATGGCAAAATTTAGCTAGCAACATTTTCACCAGTTCATTAATCCTTGTCATTTATTTTCTATGGCATGATGTTAAGATCTCTTTATTGATATATGAGAAAAAAATTTGAGTTTCTTAACTTTTCAGGCATTAATAATTACAAAGGGTGATTTTAGGATGTAAAATTTTTTTTCTACGTCAACTGCTTTGTTTATGCCTTCTCTGATCGTACCACCTCTTTTTTTATGCAGTCAGTCTCATTTTGTCATTTGTTTAAAAAATCAAGGAAAACATTTTCCCTCTTTTCAATAAATTTCTCTGAAAGAGATCTATTTCCAACATCTATAAGGATCTGATTCAAATTTATAAGAATAACATTTATTTCTCAGCTGACAAATGATCAAACAATATGAATAGATAGATTTCAAACTATTAAAAACATGTGAAAATTATTCATAATAAATCATTAACAATTATAGAAGTATATATGAAAGTAATTCTGAAGTTCAACTTCATACCTATCAAACTGGAAAAGTTGATTCAAAAAAGGGAGAATGACAAATGTTGGTGAATCCACAAGAAAATAAACACATTAAAAGAGGTATTGGTAGAGTTGTGAACCGGCCTGACCATTTGGGAAAACAATTTGGTTTTCAAAATTTCTATTTTGACATTTATTTCCAGGAGCCAAGATGGCAGAGTAAGCAGTAAATCACTGGAACTCTCCCATATTCAAGTCAAACAGTCGTAAAATAGCATCCTTAAACAAATCCTGGAATAATAAAACCAGCAAAAAGAAAAGGTGAAGCAATCTTTGGAAGATCAGCAGGAAAGGTCTGTTCAGGTAAAAGAGAAACTTAATCTAAGTCAAGAAGCATTCTACTAAGCCCCACCTCAGCAAAATAAAAGGAGATCTTGAGACCCAGTGTAGTGGAGTAGGCAAACACCAGAACCAGGATCCCTGACATGCCTTAGCTGGGGAACTGACAGAGTCCAGTTCTGAGAACTACCACATCCTTCAGCATATCCCTGGGCAAAAAGGCAACCTTCAATAGCCAGAAATATACCCCAGCATCAGCACATATCAGACACCAGCATTAAGACCCTGGTTCAGTACCAGATAACCTGAGACAGTTTCCCTTCTATCTTGGGAGCAGAACTCAAATTTAAAAGAAAGGAAAAAAGATTAAAAAAATTAACAAAAAGCAAAACAAAAAGGAATCTGACCAGAAAAAGTTGTTATGGTGTCAGGGAAGATCAAGCAACAAATTCAGGACTACAGGGTTAAAATACCTGTGGGCAAAGTGGTCTTCAGCTCAAACAAACATAGGAAGTGTTCTTAAGCCAAAAAGAACTCATGGAAGAGCTCAATAAAGGCACTTAAAATCATATAAATGAGACATAGAAAAAATTGGGGGAAAATGAAAGATGCAAGAGAATTATGAACAGTTTGGAAATAGGAAAAAACTGCTTAAAAAGTACAATTGTCCATATAGAAAGTAAAAAGCTAACTGAAGAAAACAATTCATTAAACATTAGAACTGGGCAAGTGGAAACTAAAGATTCTACAAAAATATCAAGGATCAATCAAACAAATTCAAAAGAATGATAAAAATCAAAATATTAAATACCACATTGGAAAAAAACAACTGACCTGGAAAATAGATCCAGGAGAGAAATTATCAGAATCACTGGACTATCTGAAAACCATCATCAAAATGAAGACCTGGACAGCATCTTTCAAGAAATTATCAAGGAAAATTGTCCTGATATCCTGTATCCTGAGGGCAAAATAGATTTTGAAAGACTCTATCCATCACCTCAGGAAAGAGATCTCAAAATAAAACTTCCAAAGAATATCATAGATAAATTTCAGAACTATAAGATCAATACTGCAAGCAGTCATAAAGAAACAATTAAAATATCAGGGAGCCACAAGCAGGATTACATGGGATTTAACAGCTACAATATTAAAGGATTGGAGGTCATGGTTCATGATATTCTGGAAAGCAAAGGAGCTAGGACACAACCAAGAATCTTCTACCCAGTGGTATTAAGCAATACTTCAAGGGAAAAAATCATTCGAGAAAATAAAAAGGATTTCTAGCTTTCTTAATAAACCAGAACTGACCAAAAAATTTGACCTCTAATATCAAGACCTATGTAAAGCATAAACAAATAAAAAGAAAAAAAACCATAAGGGATTCAATGGAGCTGAACTGTTCATATTCCCATGTGAAAAGCTAATACTTGTATTTCTTGAAAATAGTACCATTAATAGTACATTTAGAAAGAATAAACATAGACAGAGGGTGCAGGTATAATAAGGTATGAGGGAATGACATAAAAATAATTAAAGGATGAGAAAGATGTGGCCACAGGTGGAGGAGAGGAAGGGAGTGGTTGATGAGATAAATTATTCACATGGAGAGTGTGGAGAAACCTATTGGAGTAGAGGGTAAGATAAGAGGGTGGGTGATGGGCATTTTTTGAACTTGACTCTCATCAGTATTGGCTCAAAATGATATACAAAATCAGTTGAATACAGAAATCTATCTTACTTGACATGAAATTAGTAGAGGAGAAGATTAAAGTGGGTAGGGACTGACAGGAATGAGGGCAGGTGGAAGGAGGCTATAATGAGAAGAAAACACTGTCAAGGAGGGGAAAGAATGAAAGAAGGCAAACAGGAGGAAAAATAGCATGGAGGGAAATACATAGTAATCATAACTGTGAGTGTTATTGAGATGAACTATCCCATAAAACAGAAGTTGATAACAGAGTAGATCAAAAAACAGAATGTTTTGTTTATAAGAAACACAAGAAACAGAGACAAAGAGTATAGGTAAGAGACTGGAGCAGAATCTTTTATGATTCAGCTGAAGTTAAAAAATGAATAAGTTGGGATAGCAATCCTGATCTCAGATAAAACAAAAGCAAGATTTCTATTTTGATATTTAATAAGGTATTTAACATTTGTTTGTATTCTTGTTTACTATCCACAAATCAACCTTATCGATCTGTTGTTTTTCTCTTTTGGTCATGAAAATACTTAAAGATACATATTTTACCCTAAGGAATATGATTGCCTTTGCAGAAGGTAGAATTAAGGTCAATAAGTTGAAGTTAAGGAGACATTTTAGGAAATATATTATAAAAATAAATGAAAATCTATATTCCTAACAACTAAAGTTATTCCAAAGAAGAGTAAATTCTATTCTCTGGAGTTCATCAGAGTCTCAATGACCAATTTTCAGGGATGTTATAGAGAGGATACATGTTTCAGCTATGATTTAAATACAACAACCTCCCAGACTTCTTCTAGATCCAAAATTCTGTGATATAATGTCTTAGTTCATTATTTGCTCCTAAGATCAAGTCTTCTAGTGTTGGATCTGTTGGGGGTTTTTAGGCAGCTCAAACTATAAATTGTTAAGATTAGTATAGACAATTTCCTTATCGAAGAGTTCCACATATGATCAAATCATAGGTCCAGTCCCTAGCCCTAGCCTTACATATGGGTCTTTAAATTCATTCACATTAAATTCCATCTTATTCAGTCTATTGAGATTTGGTAGTATTATAATCTGTAATTAAACATATCAGTTTTACAAATTATAAATCTGATAACTTTGGCTTCTTCATTTTCATGACTTCATTCTAGTTGTGCATAAAAAATGCTTAAAAGAACAGACCCAAGGACAGAAACTAAGGACATATTATTAAAGTTCATCCTCTGAATTGACATTTATCCATTAGTGGATACCTTTGAATTCATCCAATTGTAAGCTGAGTCAGGTTAGATTTTTTTCTGTTTTATCAAAATTAGAATTCAAGAAAAAAAAGATATTGTAGGAACCTTAGAGATTATCTAGTTTGACCCCTTCATTTTAGAAATCAAGAAAATAATTCCCAGGAAAGAGGTTATAACTTGTCCAAAATTACAGCGAATTTATGATAGAAGCAAGACTAGATTCTGTATCTCCTGATTCTCCTGTTCAACGCCCTTTCCACTATATTACAGAACATTTCATAAACTTTGCTAATACTTTACTGAAATCTCAGGTCACTGTCTAGGGCATTTCCCTGATTTAAGAATAGTGAGGAGGAAGTGTCAATTAATGAATAGAGAGCAAACCTTGAAGTTAGAAATGGTTCAAATCTTGTCTCTGATACATGTTAGCTCTGTGACCCTGGGTACATATTTTAACCTCTTCAAGTATTTTCATTGACTGACTCTTATGACTAGAATTTTTTCTTTCCTTATTTCTCCTTCCTGTCTTCCCTGACTTCCCTTAATTTCCAGTTAAATTCTCATTTTATATATAAAGCTTTTTTAAATTTTCTTTCATTCTAGTTTTTTTTCTGTCTATTGACTATCTTTAATTTATTCTGTATATATTTTGTTTGAACATATTTTTTTTTGCTTGTAGTGTCTCCATTAGACTGTGAGTTCCTTGAATACAAGTATTGCCCTTTGCCTTTTGAATATCCCAACAGATTTTAACTTCATAAATAGGCTATAAATACTGAATTTATAGATTAAATTTTAAAAACTATTTTTAGACATTTAAATGAAAAAATGTCCAATCTGCATATCTACATAAAACATTTAAAGTACATTGGATCTTTTTACTTTGCCTCTATGTATATAAATCTTTGTGAAAGAAGAAAAAGGAGAAAAGCATCGGCCAATTGGACTCATATGTGTAAGTGTAGAAGAGCAAGTATGGATTTAGTTGAAAGAGAAAAGAAGCTTAATTTTATAAAGGAGCTTACACCTTTTCCAACATCTGAACAACAACATAGGTACTTCATCCCTTAAAAAGGCTCTGCTCTGAACTCACTTGGACTTGGTTGTTTGGTCAAGCTTCTTTCAATCTCTGGCTCATTTTGACTCCACTTTAGAGTAATTCTAAGGAATCTTTGAAACAGAACTTAGATATGGCACATGTCCAGGACCTTTACTACATAAGGATACTATAGCACCTGTAATGTTAGGGGTGGTTTAAAGAACCTTCTATCCTCATACTCCTACCTGTATGTTTTGGGAGGGAGATGACAATCTGCCTTGTAGGAACTAGGGAAAAATTATAGTATTTTTTTTGATATTTCATTCTATTGCTATAAGATTTTTCTAAAAAAGTCCCACTTTGATGCTTCCATGTAATGTGAAAATAACACTGTGATTTGCAAAGGTTACACCCCAGATTTTGCAGATTCTGGACAGACTTACATGAACTGTTGCAAAGAGAAGTAGCAGAACTAGGAGAACATTGTATATAAAATCAGCAACGGTGTAGAATAATCAACTTTGAATGACCTAACTGTTCACAAAAAGTGAATCAAGACACTTTCAAAGAATTTATGATGAAAAATGTTATCCACATCTATAATTCCCAGGAAAGAGGTTATAACTTGTCCAAAATTACAGCGAATTTATGATAGAAGCAAGACTAGAGTCTGTATCTCCTGATTCTCCTGTTCAATGCCCTTTCCACTATATTACAGAACATTTCATAAACTTTGCTAATACTTTACTGAAATCTCAGGTCACTGTCTAGGGCATTTCCCTGATTTAAGAATACACTAGTGGGGAGAACTGATGGAATCTTAATGGAGTTCAAAACACTGTTTTCCATTTTTTTAACCTGTTTCTTCTTTTACGACATGACTAAAATGAAAATTATTTTTTGTGATTACAAAAACATGATTTATATCAAATTCCTTAGGGAATATACCTTAATTGAGGCAGAGGGGGGGAGGGGAGGGGAGAGAGAGAGAGAGAGAGAGAGAGAGAGAGAGAGAGAGAGAGAGAGAGAGAGTATTTGGGACTCAAAATTTTTAAATTGAATGTTAAAAATTGTCTTTACGTGTAATTGGAAAAAATAAAATACTATTTAAATGGGAAAAAAGAGATGTTTGCAGATTCCACCATGTTGTAGGTATTATTATTTTTACCTATGCTTAGAAGATGTTCTTTCCCATCTTGTCCTCCTAGGATCCCAATTTTCTGCTAACTTCTCCTTAAAGCCTTTCCTGACTTAGGACCTAGTTACTCTCTCAAAGTATGTTTTTGCTTGATCTTAACATTCATTTCCTTTCTTAGCTCATTTTTTACTTTAGCATTCCTGATACAATTCTAAAATTCATTTTCTGTTATTTACTCTGATTTCATCTTCTATCCATATCTTGTGTTTGTTGATCAATAATTTGGCAACTACATCTGTCTGTTTAGGCACATTTCCTCTTCTTTCTCATTAGAATCAATTGTTCATCCATCTTAAAAAATGCCTTTCTTAGCTGCTTGGCCTTGGGCAAGCCACTTAACCCTGTTTGCTTTGAAAAATCCTAAAAAAAATGCCATTCTTAAGCACTTTGAATCCCTTGTGGATTGAACAGTCCTTCAAATTATTTGACCAGTGGATGCTATCTATCCTTTTTTTCTGGATCTTCTGAAATATGTTCTTTCAAAATCAGGGATACACATCAGACTATGACAGAATCTCCTCTATTTCTCTTTTGCAATCACATCACTTTTTGGATTTTACTTTATCATGGTTTCTATTCCCATGAATTCTACTTCAGTCAATGAGTTTCTTCTTTTTTTTTTTTGGTTAGAATTAATCTCTAGGAGGAAACATGAATCAGTAATTAGAAGCTATAAGAACATACATTTTAGTTGAATTAAAGGAAAAGTTTTCTATCATAAAAGTACTCCAGTAGGATTGTATCTTTAGTTACTGTGTTAGTTTTATGTTCCCCAGTGGATTGTTAGAACCTTGAAGGCAGGGATGATCTCCCCTTTCTATTTCCAGTGCTTAGCACAGTGACTGATTCATAGCACTTCCAACCTTTTGGCTATTCTGGGTTGCATAGCCCAACAAAAATTTGTCAAGGGCCATACAGAGAATTTAATATTTATTTATGGCTACAATATAATCCTTATTAACAATGAGTATAATAATATATGCTATGTGGGCTGCATGAATGAGTTTTGAGCTGGCTGCAGGTTGGATACAACTGCTTTAAAATGTTTGTTGATTCAACTTTGTGGCTGAGAATATTCAACCAGAGGATTTATGGCCACTCATTGGGAAATACATAAAAGGGAGTCTTTCATGGAGTGGGAAAGTAGAATAGATAAGCTCCTTTTTAATTCTCTAAAGCTTAAGGACAAAAGTACAGAATAGAGATTGTAGCACCTATTCATATAGCACATTAGAAGATAGCCTTATAGTCTTAAAAATATTTTGTAAATAAGTCACAATTGGCTATATACTATGCACAGTTTTTTTCTCTGGCTGGTATTTTTTAATATTCAGCACTGGATTTGGAATCAGAAGAGCTTTTGTCAAGACCCAGTTGCAATATTAATTAGCTGAATGACCAATAAATAATTTAATTTCTCTGATATTCAGTTTTCTCCCCATAACACAATGAAATCTATATACTTCACATGGTTATTGTGAGGCTACCTTTTTTTTTTGCTTCACTGAAGCAGAGAGAATTTAGGAAAGATTATTTAAAATTTTTTAAAAAATGAGAACTTCTGGCTAAGATGGAGGAGAGAAGACAGGCACTGTGTTAAAGTCTCCTGGTTTCCCCTCAAAAATAGCATGAAAGAAATCTCTTAACAGAAATTCAATTGACAAAACCCAGAAAGAGAAGCTAGGAGAAGAACATCTACCTCAACATCTGTCTCAAGGGATCGTGGGTGAACTGGGAACAGAAAGCAGATAGCTAGAGCAGGGGTAGCAGCAGGGTGAAGCCAGAGGACTGGCCTTAGCTGTGGAGGCTTTGGTGAGTGGCAAGTCCAAGGAACAACTTTAGCCATGGATCCTTTGGTTAGGGGAGTGGAGGTCTGGGGAGTCCAAGCCAGGCTGGAGGGTAAGTTCCAGTACAGAGAGTTATAGAGCATGGCTGGACTTCAACCTGTTGGGCTTGGGGGTCTGAGCTGCATCTTTTTAGGGAGCCCTCTTCCCAGAAAAAACAGTAACTGCCCCTCCACCTCCCTCAGGCTCAGGCATGGGTGACAGAGCTCCCTCAGCTGAAAGGGAGATTAACTCCCTCCCCCAGGGCCTAGCCCATTGTTCAAGGACAATTCAGACCCTGCTGCTGAGGGCCTCAAACACTCCAGAGACAGCAAGCAGCACCTCCTATTGGCTGGCCCACTTGGAACTACTAAGCCAAATGAGCAAAGCCTCTAGGGTATTCAAAAGCAAACCTCTGAAAGCCAGCCCCTCCCCCAACACAAGATCCAACACAAGAAAATGAAGAAAGGCCATTGAAAAGGGGGGGGACCATTGAGAATTAGTTTGAAAGTACAGTTTCTAACCCAGAGAGATCTAGAAATTCTGAGGAGAATGTGAATTGGTCTCCAGCCCAGAAAGACTTCCTTGAAGAAATCGGTAAGGAATTTGAAAATCAATTGGAAAAATTGGGAAAAGAAACTCAAGAGAAAATTAACGCGTTGCAAGAGAATCTTACCATTTTGCAACAAGAAAACAAATCCTTGGAAAATAAAATTGGACAAATACAAAATGAGAATAATTCTCTCAGATCCTCAAAGGGGAAAATGCAGAAAGAAAATAATTCTCTCAAAACTACACTTGGGCAAATGGAAAACTCCTTCAAAAATAGAATTGACCATTTGGAAAAGGAATTGCAAAAGGTAAATGAAGAAAATTCTTCTCTAAAAGGAATGGAATCTATGGAAACTAATGACTTCATAAGATAACAAGATTCTATTAAACAAAAATCAAAAGATTGAAAAAAAAATAGAAGAAATGTAAAAGACCTCATCAGCAAAACCACTGACCTCAAGAACTGATTGAGGAGAGACAACCTAAGAATTACTGGTCTTATTGAAAACACTGAAGAGAAAAAAAAAAGCCTGGACTTAATATTAAAAGATTTAGAGATGAAAAACTGCCCTGATATCATGGAACCAGAGGGCAAAATAGTTATTGGAAGGATACTTTGATTCTCTCTGGAAAAAGATCCTAAAAAAGAAAAAAGCAAGGAATGCTGTAGCCAAATTCTAGTACTATCAGATAAAAGAGAAAATCCTGTAAGCAGCCAGAACAAAAAAAATTAAATACCAAGGAGCCACAGCAAGTATTACACAGGACCTGGCTATATCAGCATTAAGGGATTGAAGGGCTTGAAATGAGATATTCCAAAGAGCAAGGGAGCTTGGAATGTAGCCAAAAAATCCACTATCCAGCTAAGCTGAGCCTTCTCTTCCAGGGGGAAAAGATGGACATTTAATGAAATGGGAAACTTCCAACATTTCCAGTTGAAAAGATCAGAACTAAATAGAAATTTTGCACATCAAACAGGAAACTCAAGAGACACATGAAAAGGTACAAAAAAGGTAAAGAAAAAAAATTATCCAATAAGATGAAACTGGCTATAACCCCACCTGGGAGAAAGATTATCATAACTCTTGAGAATTGTAACTCTATTAGAGAGACTATACTTAGCCAAAAGTGATGGTCACTCATGACTTATCCATGAGACTGTTATACAGTAAGATGAAACTGGCTATACCCCTACCTGGGAGAAAGACTCTAATTAAACTCTCGAAAATTGTAACTCTATTAGAGAGAATATACTTAACCATAAGTGAAGGACTCTTCTGTGTCCTTCTGTGACTGTGATTTTAAAACAATACCTCCTTAAAAAGGGGGACAGTAAGGAGATGGGAGGATGGAGGAGTTTGAATGGGGTAAATCTCATTACATTAAGAGGTACAAAGGACCTATTGCAACAGCGGGTTAGAAGGAAAGATCTTACTCGCATCCGATTTGGCTTAAAGTTAATATATATATATATACCCAGTTAAGTTAAGAAACTTATCTTACCTTTCAAGTATTAAAAGGGGAAAAGGGGAAGGGGAAGGAAAAGGGGAACTAATAGAAGCAAAGGAAGGATGAAGGGACAAAGGAAAAGGGGATTAGATAGAGGAGGGCAAACACACTGAGGGTGGTAGTATTCAGAAACAAAATATTGGGGAATATGGATAAAGTGAAAAAAAGCATGAAGGGCAATAAAGAATTAGTAATTATACTGTTGAATGTGTATGGGATGATCTCTCCCTTAAAACATAAGCGAATAGCAGAGTGGATTAAAAACCAGAATCTTACAATATGCTGCTTACAAGAAACCCTTTTGAAGCAGAGAGATACATATAGAGTAAAGGTAAAAAAGCTGGAGCAAAATATATTTTGCTTCAATTGAAGTGAAAAAAAAGCAGGGGTAGCAAACCTTATCTCAGATAAAGCAGATGCAAAAATAGATGTTATTAAAAGAGATAAGGAATAAAGTAATTTTAATACTAAATATGTATGCACCCAATGTTATAGCATCAAATTACTTAGAGGAGAAGTATGAAGGAGTTACAGGAAGACGTAGACACCAAAACTCTATTAGTGGGAGACCTCAACCTCCTGCTCTCAGATTCAGATAAATCTAACCATAAAATAAACAAGAAGGAACTTAAGGAGGTAAATAGATTGTTAGAAAACCTAGATATGATAGACTTATGAAGGAAATTGTATGGGGTTAGAAGAAATATACTTTTGTTTCTGCAGTACATGGCATGTACAAAAAATTGACCATGTACTGGGGTATAAAAATCTAATGATCAATTGCAAAAAGGCAGAAATAGCAAAAACATCTTTATCAGATCATAATGCAATAAAAAAAATCATATGCAATATTGGGCCAGGGAGATATAGACCCAAAACTAATTGGAAACTAAATAACATCATTTTGAAGAATGAGTGGATCAAACAGCAAATTATAGAAAGAATTAATGATTTCATCCTAGATAGTGAAAATAATGAAACAACATACCAAAGCCTATGGGATTCACTCAAGATGGCTATCAGGGGATATAAATGCTTATATGAATAAATCAGAGAAAGAGGAAATCAATGAACTAAATATGCATCTAAAAATTAGAGGAAGAACAAATTTAAAACCCCCATTAAATACCAAATTAGACATTCTAAACATTAAAGGAGAAATTAACAAAGTTGGAACCAAGAAAAATTATTGAATTAATAAACAAAACCAAGAGTTGGTTTTATGAAAAAAAAACCCAGTAAAACTGATAAACCTCTGGTCAATTTGACTTAAAAAAGAAAGAGGAAAACCGAATTGCTAGTATCATAAATAAAGAGGTGAAATCACCACCAATGAGGAGAAAATTAAAGTAATAATTTAGAATTATTTTACCCAACTCTATGCCAATAAATTTGATAATCTAAGGGAAATGGATGAATATTTACAAAGATATAAATTATCCAGGTTAAATGAAGAGGAAATTACATACCTAAATAACTCTATCTCAGAAAAAGAAATTCAACAATTCATAATTGAACTCCATAAGAAAAAGTCTCCAGGACCAGATGGATTAACAAGTGAATTCTACCGAAAATTTAAGGAACAATTGCTTCCAATTCTATATATAGAAGTTTATAAACTTTTTGGAAAAAATAGGTGAAGACTGAACTCTGCCTAACACTCTCTATGAGACCAATATAGTGCTGATACCTAAACCAGGAAGAGTTAAAACAGAAAGAAAATTGTAGACCTATCTCCCTGATGAATATAGATATAAAAATCTTAAATAAAATCTTAGCAAAATGGTTACAATAAGTTATAACTAGGATAATACATTATGACCAAGTAGGATTTATCCCAGGTATGCAGATTTGGTTCAATAATAGGAAAACTGTTAGGATAATTAATTATATCAATAACAAACCTATCAGAAATCATATGATTATATCAATAGATGCTGAAAAAGCTTTTGACAAAATACAGCAACCATTCCTACTAAAAACACTAAAGAGCATAGGAATAAGTAGATTGTTCCTTAGAACAAGAAGTAGTAGCTATCTGAAACCATCAACAAGCATTATATGCAACAGGGATAGGCTAGAAGCATTCCCAATAAGATCAGGGGTGAAACAAGGATGCCCATTATCACCACTACTCTTCAGTATTGTATTAGAAATGTAGCTTCAGCAATTAGAGAAGAAAAAGAAACTGAAGGAATTATAATTGGGAAGGAAGAGACAAAACTCTCATTCTTTGCAGATGACATGATGGTATACCTAGAGAATCCCAAGAAATCATCCAAAAAACTACTGGAAACAATTAGCAACTTTAGCAAAGGCACAGGATATAAAATAAACCCCTTATGAATCTTCAACATTTCTATATATGACTAGCAAGATGCAGCAAGAAGAACTTGAAAGAGAAGTCCCATTCAAAGTAACCTCAGACAATATAAAATACCTGGGAGTCTACCTTCCAAGGCAGACTCAGAAACTTTTTGAAAATAATTACAAAACATTTCTCACACAAATAAAATCAGATTTAAATAACTGGGCAAATATCAACTGCTCATGGATAGGCTGAGCTAATATAATAAAAATGACAATTCTATGAAAAATAAGCTACTTGTTTAGTGCCCTACCAATCAAAATTTCAAAAAATTACTTCAATGAGTTACAAAAAAATTGTAAGTAAATTCATGTGGAGAAATAAAAAATTGAGAATTTTTGGGGATTCAATGAAAAAAGCACTAAAGAAGATCTAAAATTATATTATAAAGCATCAGTCATCAAAACTGTCTGGTATTGGCTAAGAAATAGAGGGATGAATCAGTGGAATAGAATAAGTACCATAGCAGGAAATGATTATAGTAATCTTCTGTTTGATAAACCCCAAAAGTCCGGCTATTGGGATAAAAAAATCTGTTCTATAAAAACTGCTGGGAAAATTGGAAGTTAGTATGGAAGAAACTCGGATTAGACTAACACCTCATACCTTATACCAAGATAAGATCAAAATGGACACAGGATTTAGACATAAAGAACAATATTATCAGCAAACTAGGAGATCGAGGAATAGGTTACCTGTCATATCTATGGAAAAGGAAGCAGTTTATGACTAAGTGAGAGATGGCAAACATCATTGAAAACTAACTAGATAATTTGGATTACATTAAATTAAAAAGCTTTTGCACAGACAAAACCACTGTAACCAAGATCAAAAGAAGGGAAACAAACTTTAGAACTACTATTTCTGACAAAGGACTCATTTCCTAAATATACAGAGAACTGAATCAAATTAAAAAAAAAAACAAAACAAGTCATTCCCCAATTGAGAAATGCTGAAAGGACATGCAAAGGCAATTTACTGATGAGGAAATCAAAGAGATCCATAGTTATATGAAATATAACTCTTAACCTTTACTTATTAGAGAAATGCAAATTAAAGCATCTCTGAGGTACCACCTCACACCTCTCAGACTGGCCAATATAACCAGAAAGGACAATGATCAATGTTGGAAAGGCTGTGGGAAATCTGGAACACTAATGCATTGTGGATGAAATTGTAAACTCATCCAACCTTTCTGGAGAGCAGTCTGGAACTATGCCCAAAGGGCAACAAAAATATGCATACCATTTGATCCTGCAATACTACTACTGGGTCTATACCCTGAAGACATTATGAAAAAGGGTAAAAACATCACTTATACAAAAATGTTCATAGCAAGCCTGTTTGTGGTGGCAAAAGAGATGGAAACTGAGTGAATGTCCTTCAACTGGGAAATGGCTTAACAAACTGTGGTATATGTATGTCATGGAACATTATTGTTCTATTAGAAACCAGGAGGGATGGAAATTCAGGGAAGCCTGAATGGATTTGCATGAACTGATGCTGAATGAGATGAGCAGAACATTGTTCACCCTAACAGCAACATGGAGATGGTGATCAATATTAATGGACTTGCTCATTCCATTAGTGTAACAATCAGGCACAATTTTGCACTATCTGAGATTAAGAGCACCATCTGAATCCACAGAAAGAAATTGTGGAGTTTGAACAAACACTAAAGACTATTACCTTTAATCAACAAAACAAAACAAAACACTATCTTATGTAATTTTGCTATCTCTTATACTTTATTTTTCTTCCTTAAGGGTATGATTTCTCTCTCATCACATTCAACATAGATCAATGTATCCCATGGAAACAATGTAAAGACTAACAGACTACTTTCTGTGGGGAGTGGGGGAGGGAAGCAAGATTAGGGGAAAAATTGTAAAATTCAAAATAAAATCTTTCTTTTAAAAATTTTTTTTTAAAATTCAAAATATCCAAAATGTTTAAGTTTAAACTTTAATAGCTAAAAACTAAACTAAAACTTTTTTTAATTTAATATTTATTCTCATCTTGCACAAATCATGTTTTTTATACATTAATAAAATATTCTTGTTTAAGAGCAAAGGAAATACCCCCTTCCCCCATAGAGACTCACTTGAGTGATAAGGTAAAGGGGAGAGAAAAAAAAATTTAAATTTAAAAAAAATAATAGTAATAATTGTAGATATGGCCAGGTACATAATGGACGGAGCACCAGCCCTGGAGCCATGAGCACCTGAGCCCACATCTGACCCCATACACCCAACAATCACCCAGCCGTGTGACATGCAAGCCACCTGAACCCCACTGCCCTGAAAAACCAAAAAGAAAAAAGAAAAAAAGACCCAAAATAAAACAAAATAGTAATAATATTAGTAGGGGTGGCTGGGTGGTGGACAGACCATTGGCCCTTGAGCCAGGAGCATCCGGGTCCAAATCCAGCCTCAGACACCCAACAATCACCCTGCTATGCAGCTCCAGGCAGGCCACCCAGCCCCATTTGCCCTGCACACCCCCAAATAATAATAATAAAAAATGTGCTTCAGTCTTTGTTCCAACACCAACAACTCTGTCGTGGGTGGATCACATTCTTTATGATAAGTCCATCACAAAAGTTACTTCCATATTTTTTCCACTGTTGCCATTGCTGATCGCAATGCCCTCCTTTCGTATTTCTCTACTACCATGTACTATATTTTCGCTCTCCTTTCACTCTGACTCTGCTGTAGGGTAGCTGAGTGGCACAGCAGGAAGATCCCTGGCCCTGGAGCAAAGAGACCCCGAGCCCCCATACCACCCCTTAGGCCCAGCATCCACCTGGCCCTATGGTCTTGGACAGGCCTTCCAATCCCAGCCCCTTGCAAGAAGTAAAAAAGAAAATGTGTTATATCTGACCACTCTCCCCCCCATGGTCCATCCTCTCCTCCATCACTCACATTCCCCCCTTCCCCCTGTCCCCCGCGCCTTCTTACTTCAGATGCCTGTTCCCCATTGAGTATATATGCTGTTTCCTCTCCTAGCCACCTCTGATGAAAGCAAAGATTCCCTCATTCCCCCTTGCCTTGCCTCCTTCCATATCATTGCAATAGCTCATTGTAATAAAGAAAAATCTTATTATATGAAATATCTTGGCCTACTCCCCCTCTCCTTTTTCTTTCTCCCTTTACATTTCCCTTTTTTCTATTGACTCCATTTTTACACCATATTTTATCTTCAAATTCAGCTTTCTCCTGTGCTTCAACTATAAAAGCTCCCTCTACCTGCTCTGTTAACTGAGAAGGTTCATATGAATATTATCAGTGTCATTTTTCTATGCAGGAATACATGCAGTTCATCATCAAGTCCCTCATATTTTCCCCTTCTCCTCCAATCTCTATGCTTCACCTGAGTCCTGTATCTGAAGATCAACCCTTCTGTTCAGCTCTGGTCATTCCAACAAGAACATTTCAAATTCCCCTGGTTCATTGAAAGTCCATCTATTTCCCTGGAAAAAGACATTCAGTTTTGCTGGGTAGTTGATTCTCAGTTGCATTCTAAGCTCTTTTACCTTCTGGTATATTATATTCCAAGCCCTATGAGCTTCCAATGTAGTTTCTGCTAAGTCCTGAAGCTCCATGATATTTGAACTGTATCCTTCTGGCTGCTTGTAATATTTTCTCTTTGACTTGGGAATTCTGGAACTTGGCTATAATATTCCTAGGGGTTGGTTTTTTGGAATCTCTTTCCAGCGGAGATCGGTGGATTCTCTCCATTTCTATTTTGCCCTCTGCTTCTAGAATATCAGGGCAATTTTCCTGTAGTAATTCTTTGAAAATGATGTCAAGGCTCTTTTCCTGATCATGCCTTTCAGGTATTCCAATAATTTTTACATTATCTTTCCTAAGTCTGTTTTCCATATCAGTTGTTTTTTCAATGAGATGTTTCACATTTTCTTCTAAATTTTTCATTTTTTTTTTTTTGGTTTTGAAGTATTGAGTCCTGGTTTCTTGTAAATCCAGCAGTCTCCCTGAGTTCTATTCTTTGTCTGAAGGATTTGTTCTCCTCAAAGAGTTTTCTTATCCCTTTTTCCATCTGGCCAGTTTTGCTTTTTAAATCATTCTTCTCCTCAATAACGATTTTTTTTTGTTTTTGTTTTTGCAAGGCAAATGGGGTTAAGTGGCTTGCCCAAGGCCACATGGCTAGGTAATTTTTAAGTGTCTGAGACCAGATTTGAACCCAGGTACTCCTGACTCCAGGGCTGGTACTTTATCCACTACACCACCTAGCCGCCCTTCCTCAATAACTTTTTGAACTGTTTTATCCATTTGACCTAAGCTGGTTTTTAGCATGCTATTTTGTTCAGCATTTCCCTGGATTTCCTTGACTAGGCTGTTGACTTCATTTTCATGTTTTTCCTGCATCTCTCTCATTTCTTTTCCCAGTTTTTCTTCTAACTCCTTCATTTGATTTTCAAAGTCTTTTTTGTGCTCTGTCATAGCCTGAGCCCAATTTCTGTTTTTCTTGGAGTCTTTAGATGCAGGAGCTTGTACTTCCTCATCTTCAGACTGAGTATTTTGATCCTTCTTGGGCTCATGTGCAAAATATTTCTTAATGGTGTTCCTCTTGTTTCTCTGCTTGCTCATTTTCCCAGCCTGACCCTGGTTTGGGGGTGCTTCCTGAGCTTTTGGGACACTCCCACAAGGGTCTCAGTGTGTGAGGCTCTGTCCTCCCTCCTGGTCTTTGGATGACCATATGTGCCCCTCCTCTGCCACAGGGCTGAGGTGGGGGGGGCCCTGCTGTTCCATGGGGTGGGGGGGCTAGACTGCGATCAGGATCTGAATGTGGTCAGTGCCCCAGAGTCCTGTTCCAGGGGCAGAGGACAGAGCTCTGTAGTCTCTCTCTCTTCACTCCCCTCCCTAGGTTCAATGGGTTCATGCCCTGGGGACTCCTGCTTATGGGCTCTGCCTTCTTCTGTTTCCTGTACCTGGAATGCAGTGGCCAAGCAGCTTGCTGTGTGCCCTGAGGGCTGAGCTCCATGTGCTCACTCTGGCAGAGTTCCCCCGCTGTTCCCCCAATTTATGCCCGGTGCTCCCCAGGGTGTAGCTCAGGAGACTCCCCCACTGCCGTGGCTCCCAGCACCTGGGTCTGCCTCTGGGAGGCTAAAGTTCTTTCCCTCTGGCCGGTCACTCCTCTGGCGGGCCACTCCTCTGGCGGGTCGCCCCTCCGACCTCGGGGAGCAGAGCCTTTCTGCTCTTTCCAGGTTACCTTGAGTAGGAGAACTGCCTCAGTGGGTCCCTCAGTGGGTTCTGTCTCTGGAAAGTTTAGTTAGAGTCCTTAGCTTGTAAGTTTTATGAGGACGTGCCTAAGACAGATCCATTCTTGTTGCCATCTTGGCTCTGCCACCTAAACTAAAACTTTTTGGAGACCCTGTATTAATTAAAATTTGATCATTGATTTTTACCTACTTGAGAATTCAGTACAAGGTAGAAATTTAGCAATCTTCATTATTCATTACAGAAATGAATTTCAGACTTAAGAATTTGTTTCCTGATGAAAGAGGTGCTAAAAAATTCAAACAATTAACTTCACTCTAGTGAAATAGTTGAAGCCAATTAATATCTAATTAACAAGCAATTGTTGACCATTCAGTTTTTAATAGTATATGGTTCTCTAGTACTTTTAATGCTTTCAAAGAATTTTTGTCCATACTACCTCATTTTAATGAGAAGCTTCTTCTGTAGGCACTGAAATAATGGGTTCTACCTTAGGACTAATTCATTTTTAAACTAATGAATCATTTGGGAATTGAAAAAGCAGGAATGTCTTTTCCTTTTCTTTTTACAGTCTAGTAGTAAATAGAGGGAAAATTAAAGATAATTTAGTAGCACAATCCAATATGTAAACTTTCTCATTTTGGCCTGAATTCTGTTCTATTGAAGTTTTCTTACAAAAATAATTTTAACAATTATTTGTAACCTGATACTTTGTGAGATCCCTTATTTCACCATAAGTACTTCTTCCATCAAGATAGAGCATAATGTCTTTTTATTTTTTCTTCCTAAGCATTTTTTTTGTCTAAATCTTTCCATTTGCAATGGATAAGGGCTGTCTATTTGCCTCTCAATTTTTTTCCTTGTTTTTTTTTTTTTGTTTTTTTGCAAGACATTGGGTTTGAGACTTGTCCAAGGTCACATAGGTAATTATTTATTTTCTGAGGCTAAATTTGAAATCAAGTCCTCCTGACTCTAGGGCTGGTCTCTATCTGCTGCACCACCTAACTGCCCCTTGCCTCTCATTCTTAATATATAATTGGTTTATTTCCTTGCCTGGTCATGTACACCCTCAATAATGTGTTTTATGCTACTTCTTGGTTCATTGTTGACAATTTTCAGCAGCTCACTTATGACTACCATGTAGCTGTCTATTGCTCTTTGTTGGTATTTAATCTGCCAATTCTGATTCTTCTAGTATTATTATGACCCATGATGTGCAGAAATACAGCTTTCCTGGAAGAATAAAAAAGATAGAGATAGGCTTTTATAATAGTGCATAGTTTGGGATTCTCCAAATATGGTCCAGCCCAATCTCATTTTATGCAAGTCTAAGCCTCATTCATTCTTTATCTTTAACATCTATCTAATATATACAGCTTAACTAATTTACTGGGGTATCTATTCAACTGGATATTATAAGATGAACATAAGCCTCTCATTCACCTTATTTTTCGAAAGTGAATGATTAGGTAAATTTCTTTTGCAATGTATAAACTTTACTAAAGAGATTTTACAGTGTTCTAGTTCTCAAGGAAATTAGCATGATATCCACAAATAGGAGCATTTGCAGAAATCTGTCATCATTAGAAATACTTTCTTTTTATCAGTCCTCTATATAGTCATTTTTCATGATGGGGCATGTGCCTTAGATGAACATATTTCTCTTTGTAAAACTTAAAGCCTTAAAAATTATATATATATATATATATATATATATATATATATTTGTGCATGTGTATATAGGTATAGATAGGCACATATATTGGTAGATATACTCTTCATTTGTTATAATATTTATCTGTAGTTCTTAAATTAAATATGCAGAATTTATCATTTGCCTGAGTTAAATAAGACTATTTAAATGTCAGCTGTGTTTGGCAATGATAGTTATCTTCCTAATAAGAGATTAGCAAACATATCCATTATTAACCTGTTGGATTCAACAAACAATTCATTCAACAAATATTTATTGAGTATTTACTATGTGTAAGACATTTTGTTAGGCACTGGGAATAAAAAAAAAAGAATAAGAAGACATCGCTCTTTTCCTAAGTATCTGTTTCAATTAGCTTTGTAAATAAAATTACCAGTTCATCACTTTATTTTCTAATATAACAGCAAGTTTAATCTGAAAATATATCAAGGTACATTACTACTTCAACATGTAAAATAGCATGTGGAAATTTAGTACATATTTTTCTTCTTTGGGTTCTCAAAATCCTGTTCTGAGCTTTTTTTTTTTTAAACATGCTCTTTTAATCATACTATATGCTATACAAGTAATGCCTTCCTGAATAACATTTACATGTTGAAATCATATTCATCCCTTTATAACCAAATCAAATTCCATCTTCTCCAGAAACTCTCTCTTAATTTTCTTAGTTAGATGTGACCCCTTTTTTCTATTAGGTTTTATGTTGGCATAATGAAAGAAGTGCCAAGTTTGGATTCATAGGACTTCAGTTTAATTCCTACTCCTGCCGATAATTATTAGGACTTTGGGTCAGTTTCTAGGTCTCAGGTTTCCCATGTAAAATAAGAGGGTGGGATTAGATGTCCTTCAAGGTCCTTTCCAGATAATTGTTCTATAAACTTGCCCTTGCCTCTTTTATATACTTATTGTATTCTATTTTAAATTTTAATCATGATTGTATATGTCTAATGTTCCCTACTGAATTTTAAGCTCCATGAAGACATAGATCAATATGCTTTATTTATCTTTGTATCCTTCCCAGTGCCAAAAATAATTCATTGAACTTATTGGGAACTTAATATACTTCATATATGTTTAATGAATTAGTAATTAATACAGAAGATATTTTTAAAGTTTTGTTTTAACTAGCTTATCTTCTTCAACACAGTCATTAGTAAGTTGCTGATTGTGTTTATACATATTTCGTTAAATATAGAGTTCTCTTTTTGATAGGGTTCTCTAATTATGAAAGCATTCTATGTTATCTTTGACATGACTTTCCCAAATTATGACCATGATACTCAAAAGAAAATAGCCTATGGATTTCTAATTTTACTACTTAAAGCCTATAAAGTGAGGAGAAACATCATTGCCCTTTTTCTGTCCTGTTCTTCTATCTTCTCCTCACTCATCTCCTATATTTGATTCTTCCCCAGATAACTGAAAGAATAAAAATATTTTTATATACCATAATAAGCATCACTGCCACCAAAAGATGATGTTCTTCTCTTTCTCTTTCTATTTACTGCTCTTCCTTATATTTTTTTTATCTTATTTCTTTTGACAGGAGCAATACCAAAAAGAAAGAACAAAGCTTTTATTAACACAGTGAAAATCTTTCACAGTTTACAAAAGCTAACCCATTATTTTCTTTTCGGAGGATCTAACATAGCACTAACATAGTAAAACTGTTGAAAGAGACAAGAACTAGTTTGCATTTCTGGTACACAGTTACAGTTCAAGGCTAAGAGAAAGATAATGTCCCACATTCTTCTGAGGGTCTGGCTAAAGTTCAGTGTAAATTAAGATCCTTGTTTTAGGTATTAATCTCAAATTGGTGACTGTATCTTTGAAGATTGCTTTGCTAAATTAAATATTTCATAACTGAAAGGACAGGATTGTTGGATATGGGGTTTTCTTGCATTGAATCGTGAACATAATATAGGCACTCATATTGTAGAACATTACCCATTCCTTCTCCTGCTTCCTCTAACTCCCACCCACACATGTACATTGAATCAAAGGCTCATGGAATTTCAGAATTGAAAGAGAGCTCAGGGGCCATTCAACATATAACCAAGAAGTCCCCTATACCACAAACCTCCTCAAATGGCCATCCAGAAGAAACTTTCTCTGTTGGGGAATTTACTTCCTCCAGGGGTCCATTCCACTTGTGAATAGGACTAATTGTAAGTTTGTCCTTAAAATCAAATTTAAATTTGTTGCTGCATAACTATTACTTATTTCTCCTATTTCTTACCTTTGGGTAAGCAGAATGAGGTTAGTTACTCTTTTGAATGACACCTTTTCAATATTGAAGACCTCCCATGAATCTTGACTTTTCTAGGCTCACATTACTTGGCTTTAAAATCTTTCACCTTGTGGTTGCCCTCAGATGGAGGTTCTCCATCTTACTAATGTGTTGTTTAAAAATATAATGACCAGAGCTTGATATAATATTCTAGATATGAACTGAATGGGGCAGAGTATAGTGGAACTATGAATTCTTTATTTTTGAAAGATTTATTTCTCTCAATGTAGCCCAAGTTCAAATTTTTCTTTTTTGTCTTTTTTATGTCACACCAGTCCTAGAAGGACAGAATCATAAATGTATGGCCAACTATAGGGTAAGGCAATTGTAAGATCAACACTATCTACAGCATTCCTCTTGGCTTAGCCCACAATTCAGAACTCTATCAAACAATGTCACAAAGTTAGTCTAGCATGATCTCATGACTTTTATATAATAAAACAAATTCTATTTCTTTGGGATTGCTACTTCCCTCTTTAGACATTCACTAACCTTTCTTGAATAATCCAATTTAAATCCAAAATAAATCCAAGATAAAATTTTTGCTATCAATTAAGTTCATTGAATAATAGTTGATAAGTTCCATTCTCCTCCTTTTTTTGAAAGTCAAAACAAACTCTTCTTTAGTCTTTTGTTATCTCTTTCAAATACCACTATTGGTAGTTGAGAAATCACACCTACTATTTCTTTTAGAATCTGAGAATGTAACTTGTCTGGGTCCAGTCACTTGAAGTGAGATAGATAAACAAATTCTTACTATCTTTTTATTTCTCTTGGGCATTAACTCCATGATCATCATTTGTTGTTCTAATGTACACTTCATTCTCCTTGACAAAGGAAACTGAAATAAAACAAAACCCAGGGAAATGCATTCTTTCTGTTATTGATTATCATTAATGTCCCACCCTTATTGAATTATCTATTCATTTTTGAATGTTTTCTTTTCTTTAATATAGATTTTAAAAAATTGAAAATTTTGTCAGCTTTCTTTGCCAGCTTAAACTGTATCTGTACTTTGGCTTCCCATACTCTGTTCTTAGAGGACTGCTAATTTGCCTTACTTCCAACTTTTTATGTAACTTTAAAAAACTCAATTTGATTGGTGAATTTGCCATGAATCCAAATCATTTTAGTCAACTCCTTTTCCTAGTTATTGAAATATTCTTTAGTTCTTCAGATTTTGTTCTTGAAAGTTTTCTATCTCTCCTAAGTTGACTTCCCTCTAAAAATTTTAGACAAAAATCCTTTATTTCTATCTCAGTCTTTTCAAATGTACTCTCCCAAAATGTAGGATGCATAATAGATCTTACCCAGGTCTCCTTTGTTGCAAGTGCAGGAGTGAGGGTTACCAGAAGGTTACCATAATTTCCCCATAATTTTTTCTCCAGTAACCAATTCCTTTCTGCTGGCAACAATCAGGAATTCCAACAATTCAAGATCCTACCATATTTTTAGGGATGAAATGATCATTTAGGGACATTAAGAAGTTATTAGCTGCCCTGCTCTAGGCAAGAAGAATTCTTACTAAAGTCTTGGAAATAAATAAAATTTCTTTTTTATTACTACATCATCAATCTGTGCCAGGTTTATGATTTACTTCCTAAACTACTCATTTGCTTCTTTCAGGAGCTCTCCATCATGCTTCCCCATTGATTCTTGAATGTTCCAACATTAACTCCCAATTTTTCTGCAGTGATCTTCTTTATTTTTCAGTAACAATTTTCCTACATTTCAGCAACTTTCTGTGCTGTGATTCAGCAATTTCTTTTCTTTATTATTCTTTTGTGATTTAAAGTTCTTTCATTAGATTTATAAGATGCAGATGAAGAAATTAAAGATACATATAGTCATATAAAAATGCTCCTAATCATTGTTGATTAGAAAAATGCAAATTAAAACAACTATGAGGTACTACTTCACACCTATCAAATTGGCTAAGATGACCAAAAAAAGGGAAAAGATCAATGTTGGAGAGGATGTGGGAAAATTGGGACATTAATGTCTTATTGGAGGAGCTGTGAATTGATCCAATCATTCTGGAGAGCATTCAGAAACTATGGCCATAGAGCAATAAAACTGATCATACCTTTGAACTAGCAATGCCACTACTAAGTCTAATCCCTAAGAAATCATAAAAAAATGGGAAAAGTCTCACATGTTCAAAAATTTTTATAGCCGCTCTTTTTGTAGTGGCAAAAAATTGGAATTTGAGAGGATGCCCATTAATTGAGGAATGGCTGAACAAGTTATTGTATGTGAATGTTATGGAGTACTATTGTTCTATTAGAAATCAGGAGCAGCCAGACTTTTGAGAAGCATGGAAAAAATTATATGATGCTGAGTGAAGGGAGCAGAACCAAAAGAACATTGTACACATTAACAATAAGCATTGTGAGTTGATCAGCCTTGACTGATGCACTCCTCTCAGCAGTACAGAGAGCAAGAACAACCCTGAGACACCAACTATGGACAATGCCATCCATATTCAAAATAAAATACTA
Organism: Macrotis lagotis; assembly: GCF_037893015.1. NCBI lineage: Eukaryota > Metazoa > Chordata > Mammalia > Peramelemorphia > Peramelidae > Macrotis > Macrotis lagotis. Next base: position 172,300,358 of record NC_133662.1, on the reverse strand, counting down.
CAGTCTGAATGCATACTTTGTTCACTTTTTGAAAACTTCTTTTATGCTTTTTCTTTCCTTTTTCATGTTTTTTCTTTCTCCTTAGTTCTAATTCCTCTTTCAAAACATCACTAATATATAAATCTGCTAAACTTGTAAAAACACAACAGTTACCAGTGTTTGCTGCCATGGGGTGGGGGGGGGAGGAATGGGAGGATGGTAGAAAAATATTGAAATCATAAATTTGTAAATGGATTAGTGTTGCAAAATTTCCATTGCATATATAATTGAAAAAATAAAATTTTAATTAAAAAAACTCATACAAGATGCCAGACAAATCATCCTTGCCCATCTGTGTTAGGTGCATTCCACTCTTGATCAGGTACTTGGCAGTCCTTTATTTCATTTATTTATTTACTTTTTTAGGTTTTTGCAAGGCACATGGGGTTAAGTGACTTGTTCAAGACCACACAGCTAGGCAATTATTATTAAGTGTCTGAGATCAAATTTGAACCCAGGTACTCCTGATTCCAGGGCCGGTGCTCTAGCCACTGCTCCACCTAGCCACCCCACAGTCCTACATTTTAAACCAAGTTCAGAAATCAAAATTATATCAACAGACCATCGTCTTTTTGTCCCTATTCTCTATAATTTTCTTGCAAGATTGTAGTCTTTGGCAATTTTGTAGGATCTTTCTAGTATTATCATTTTCTGGAATTTTTATATATTTATTTATTTTTGGTTTTTGTAAGGCAATGGGTTTAAGTGACTTGCCTAAGTTAGCTTAGCTAAGTATTATGTGTCTGAGGCTGGATTTGAACTCAGATCCTTCTGACTCCAGGGCCAGTGCTCTATCCATTGCATCACCTGGCTGCCCCTGGTAGTATCGTTTATGTCAAAGTGAGCACTTGAAATAGGTATTAGTTATCCATTTTGAAAAATAAAATTGTAGTATGTCATTTCTATCTTGGATACATATCTGTGAAGAAACAGACCTTTCTATTGTTTTTAATCAATATAGACTAATGGATAGTGAGTTTGACTTGGAAATATATGATTTGTATTTAAATTTTGCAGCTAATAAATTTTTGCTGTTAGACCTTAGACAAATCATGTCCTCTCTTCATGTCACAGGCAACTCTCAAGACTGTAAATTGTGGAATACATACAAAACCCATTCTTTCCCCCTCAAAAATCTTTCATAACACCTATCTTCCCTATTTCTGTAGAGGTCATTGCCATCCTTTGGTTCTCTCAGGTTCACAATATAGGAGTTATCCATGATTACCTCATTGCCTCTGTCCTCCCCCAACCCCCATATTTAAGCTGTTGCCAAGGCCTATAAATTTTATCTCTGTGCCATTTTTAAAAAGTGAATTTTTCTCTCCTCTCTGCCACCAGTCTAGTACAGTCCCTGATCACCTCTCACCCGGATGACTGCAATAGCCTGCTGGTGGGTCTATCTGCCTCCTCTCCTTCATCCTCCATTTAACCACTAAAATGATTTTCCAACTATGTCCCCCCCTTACTCAAAAACTCCTTAATACCTCTAGGATCAATTTCCAAATCTCTGCTTGCATTAAAGACCCTTCATAACCAGTCCCCCTCTTACTTTTCCAGTTTTTTTTATGCCTTGTTATCCAACATGTACTCTTTGAACCAGGGACAATGGCATCCTGTCTGTTCCACAAACCATCTCTTGGTTCTGTGCATTTTCTCAGGGTATCCTCCATTCCTGGAATACTCTCCCTCCTCAGCTACACTTACTAAATTCCCTGAGTGCCTTTAAGTCTCAACTTGAAATCTAGTATTTTGCAGGATAAATTCCCCATGCTTCTTAATTTTAGTGCCTTTTTTCTGTAAATTATTTTCTATTTATCATATATAATTACTTATTTATTTGTGTTTCATGCTGTTTCTCCCATTAGATTGTAAGCTCCTTTAGGGCAGATATTTTTTGCCTCTCTTTGTATCTACAGTACATAACACAGATTAAGCATTTAATACATGCTTATTGATTATTGATTGTTATCCATCTATGTTGATGGGAGAGTTTTCTTCTTAAGAGTTATTTACACTAATGAAATGACAAGTTTTAATATCCTCAGTTCCTCTCAGCAAGGAGTTGACAATTAAAAGTACTTTTCTTCATCTTCTAATTCGATCAATCCATCTTTTTGGTTATCTATGTAGTAGTACCTGAAAAACATTTAATCAATCCTTGGAAGATGAGCAATTGCATTATTTTTCGGTAAGCTCTCCCTTTTCCCCCTTGCTGTTGTTCAGTTGTGTCCTACTCGTGATCCCTTTTGGGGTTTTCTTAGCAAAAATACTGGAGTGATTTGCTCTCCTGTTCATTTTGCTGATATGGAACCTGAGGCAAACAGGATTAAGAGACTTGCCCACAGAGCTAGTAAGTGTATCTGAAACTAGATTTGAACTCAGTTTTTACTGACCCTGGAATGTTCTATCCACTAAGCCATCTTTTCAAAGATATACTACATATGTATAAACAAATAAAATGGAGTAAATCAATGAAGAACTTTAAACTCTAAAGAGAACAAAAGTTCATTATTCTATAAAGGGAATAAAAGGAAGTAAAGATATAAGGAAGTGATAAAAGGATATAAATTTTCAGGAAAAAGGGAGAACAGGAAGCATGTTTCAGTTATTTTCATCCATCAATAAGCTTTTTATTCTATACCTATTATGTGCTAGACTGTGAAGTATTAAAGAAACAAAGGCAAAATTTGAGACTATTCACCACAACTGAAGTGTCTACTTTTTATGTACAAAGCTCTAACTGGGGACCCTTCTAGAGGAGAAGGTGAAGGGAATCAAGGAATACCTCTTTGAAAGATGGATTTTCAGAGACAAAGTCTCCTTTTTAAAAAAGATTTAAAAAAAAAACTAAAAAGGTCCTTCAGTGTGAAAATGAGGAAGAAAAAGAAGCTACACAAAGAGTAATCCAGGGGCAGCTAGGTGGTACAGTGGATAGAACACTAGCCCTAGAGTCAGGAGGACCTGAGTTCAAATCCATCCTCAAACACTTAATAAATGCCTGGCTGTGTGACCTTGGGCAAGTCACTTCACCCCATTGCTTTAAATAAATAAAATTTTTTTAAAAACAGAATAATCCAGACCTGCACTATAAGTTTGGAGATTTGAAAAAAGTCCCAGAGAGGAAAGAAAGAAGAAGAAATATTTAGGTTAGAATGAAGAAACAAGTATTTAAGAACATCTCTGTTGAATCATTTCATCAAAGGCAGTAAACTCAGCCTGTCACACCCTGTGTATCTTCTATAAAATAGCATGCCAGTTCAGAACCTGCCACTTCATTATCTGGCAGAACAGCTGGGAGGGAATCTTTTGCGGGTAGGTGGAGCAGAGCCTCTTTCTCCTCCTATCTTGAAAGAATTCAGCTGTGTGAAGGTCAAACAATATGGTTTTCTTATTAGCACTCTCTCAGCATCCCAGGAGTAGCTATGCCGGTTGCTTCTGTATGTATCAGGAGTCAAAGACAGATAGACACAAGAAGAAAAAGTAGCATTAAAGATCCCAATAGAAAGTGGCACCATGCTTAAAGGGAGGTTCTCAGGATCCTACAAAGGGAGAAAGGGGCTTCCAATAAGTGTAAGTAGTTAATTTTTTTCCTTTTGCCACATGAACTCTATAAGTTTGAAACCACTTTTCCCTAGACTCTGTGATGATGATGATGATGATTGTCCTTCATTCTTGAAGAGAAACATGACATCAGGGAAATGATATCATGCCAAGCACATGAACTGGATGTGAGAGAGGCTATGCTAGTTCACCAGCCTCACTTTCTCCTCTAAAACCATCTGAGTCCAGTGGTTAGATATGGATCAGGGCAATTGGAGATGGCCCTGGATGGAAGGCAATCAGGGTTAAGTGACTGTATGTACTTGTGGGAGGGTGTGTTACAAATCTTTGAAAGGTATGTTTCTGTCCCCTATTACTACTTAAGTAAATACCCACTCCTAAAAGCTAATTATTCTGGCTAAATAATTGATACTGCTATTCATTGGTGTGAACATATCAGAGGGGGCTTATGAATTATAGTATTGTATTATCTTAAACCCTAAAGGGAGGAATTAGAACCAGTCTCTGATAATGCTACCTATCATTTATTTAACTTTTTTAAAGAAATAATTTATTTGTATATTTTTATTTTATTTTATTCATCCATATGCAAATGTATATTTTTAAGTTACAAAATTTCCTTCCACCCTTCCTTCCCACCCCTCTCTCCTCAGGGGCAAATAGTCAGGTTAGAATTACATACACATATTTTTGATAAATATGTTTACAGATTCATCATTTTTGGTTTGAGGAATTAGGACTAAGGGAAAGAAATACATAAGAGATAACTTTTATAAAGTGTTCATCAGATTCTGAAGGGCTACTTTTTCATTTTTGTTTTGTTTTGTTGTTCTTCCTCTGGATAGGGATAACATTGCCCATAGCTGGTCTAATATGCTTGTCATATTCTCTAACTACTGAGAGGAGTTAGAGTCTGACCATTATGGTTTCTTATAGAATAATAGCATTCCATAGTATTCATGTACCATAGCTTCTTTAGCCACTCCCCAATTGATAGGCACATTTATTTAACTTTTAAATTTAGCATTTAAGATCTGCAAAATGCTTTATATGTATTCTCACAACCACTCCATGGTTATTATAATTATTCTCATTTTTCCAAATAAGGAAATGAGGCTAAGTGAAGGTAAATGATTTGCTTTGGTTATACAACTCATCATTTGCTTTGGTTATACAACTATTATAGGTTGGATTTGAATCCAGGTCTTCTTATCAGTAAATCCAACTTTCATTCCTCTACCAGCTACAATCTACTATTCTATCTAGCTAGAATTACAGATGCTACACTGTGTAAAAATCTAAATTTGCATTTGGGATGTTATACGATGAATTTCTACCTTATTAAATAACAATATGCTTTATAAAAGAATTCACTAAGGTCCTAGAAACATATTTCAAAAAGGAAACTCCTTTACAATCAAATCTCCTACACTATAATACTATATAGAAAACCTGAAGTCCAGGTTAGAAATGAAACAATTTTTTGGGAATACAAAGGTTATAGAAACCTTTTAGAAATGTGTATTCCCCAACATGGATACCCCCCCTGCATGGGTTGACAAGGCAACTGACAAAATCTGAGCAGAAGAGAATTATTCAATATTGAGAACCCAAAGAATTTACTAGTTATATGGATAATACCTATTGATATTAGAAGATAAAATTGATAATTTAAAATAAAATATTAAAATGTAAAATCATTACATTTTAACAAAATTAACATTTTTTTGAAAAAATTAAAAAAATTTAATGTGGAGTGGTATTGCTATTTTTGAAAATCTCTTTATTGCCTGATTTAATCTAAAAACAGTTGAATTCTCTTATCTCATTCTGCATTTAATCTGTTGATATATGTTTTGGTTGAAGTATATGAAGAAAATCTGACCTCATAGATATACTATTAGAAAAGAAGAGGTATTTTCTTAGCTTTCTCAGATATTTGTGCATATTCTTCTTCAACACCACAATAAAATCTGACAAATGGTGTTCCCTTAAAGGTTGGTATAATGTGGAAAACCATATCAATGAAGTTAATGAAGGTAAAAGAGGCAAATGGCATCTTAGTATTATTTTGAAAATAGTTTTGATCTTGATGTCCTAAAAGGATCTCTGGCATTCCCAGAGGACTGCAGACCCCCCCCCCCCACCCTTTTTTGAGTGCTGACGATTTAGGAGGTCCAAATTCTTGGGCCAGTGGATGAGTATATCCTTCACTATTTGTCTCCTATAAATAGAGAAAGCCCTTTTGTTCCATTCACAATCCTCTTGACTTTCTAGACAAAAATATATGATCTTGACCTTCTGGTATGTATGTCATTTTCGTCTACTAGAAGGTATCTTTAGAGGCAGATAATACCTCATTTTTGTGTTTTTATTCTGAGGACTTAGCACAGTGTGTAGAATTTATTAAGTTTTAGTCCACATTATTTCATTCATTCATTCACAAAAATGAAAGGGCATGAAGACATATATTTTTTCTGAACTATATTATTTTTTAACTGAATGTATCTATCAGTATGATATTCAGCTGGAGATCCTAGTGTCCCAGGTAAGAATAGGAGAGAAAAATGTAGTATGGGGCCTTCACTTGGCAAAACAGAGGAATTCCCTGAATCCCAAGTCAACAATCTATAAGACTGTTGGAGAATGAAGTCAGTAGAAAAGATAGTTTTCCCATCAGGTATAAAAGTGATTCAACATTATAGATCTGGCTGAATGAACAGGAAGAGTTAAGGGATTTAGGGAATCTCTTCAAATTTAAGTGCAAAACAGAATAAGTGTTATATTCTGGGGGCCAGTTCTATCCTTTTAGGCTTATGCTTTGGTTAATTTTAATTGTACCTAAGGAGAAATTTTACTCTCAAAATTAAGACGATCTTTTCAGTTCATGGCATTAGGCTGAAGTAATTTGCTAATCCACATGACTTTATTTCCAGGAATTGGAAAAGGAAGGGAAATGAAGGACATTCTTCCTATTGTTGATATTTGTAATGGAAATTAAATCACAGGAAACAGGACTGAAGGGAGATTGGTATTGAACTATGGTCCTTTACTGGAGTTTCCCAGTGTACCCACCTATGTAATTTAAGCTTTAGGCTTTCAAATAAAGAAGCTCCAAATCGTTCAGTTGTGCTATTTGAAGTAAAATTCCCACTCTTGAAGGAATCACAGAAAAGGGATATATTCGAAATACTCATCTTCTCCCAGAACACACACATGGTCTTCCTCCTTTACAGCAGGATAAAGTAGTTAAGGAATCAAATGGCTTCAGGGGAGTTTATAAATGAAGAGTCTTTGTGCTAAGGTAAGGAGCATGAAGTCCTCCAGATAAGACTCCATGCATGTAAAAGGTGGAAAGGCTAACAAGATAAAGAAGATGGTCTAGATGAGGGGGGTTAGGGACTAGTATTTAGAATTACAGTGCACAGCTGGAAGCCCAGAATGCCCTAGAACCTGGGAGGAAGGCAAAGACATTATCTTCAATAACTGATATCCAGTTTCTATCAACTCTTGGGGCCAGTGTTTGGGGATGAGAATACATTTATCATATATTTCTGTATCTCTGTCTCTCCATTACTGAGGAATTGGAGCTTTTCAGAGAAAGTATGCTTTGAAGAAATTCAGATGTTTTCTAAAGTGAAATCTTAAAGAAAGAACACAAGCATAGTAATGGAATGGAATGCAGATACATTTGGGGGGTTAATTGGGGGATAGGAATTTAAGCCATGGCATACATAAATGTCAGAGATTCTGTTTAATGTTTGAGATATTTGAGTACCTATAAATATTTGTTGTATCCATGTATCCATGAAGTCCTTTTGAATATTATATCAAGCACTATTTTAAATATAGTTGAATTATTACATTAATATGGATTTGAGATTTAGTGGATTTGAGACTGAGTCTCAGAGTCATTTAAGATCTGAATTCAAATCTGGATTCTTGACATATCCTGCCTATAGGACACTTAATGCCCCAAGGCAACTCTCAGGCCACAAATTTCAGAATATGAACCCCTATGCATTTGTAGAGAAAACTCCTTCCTCCATACTTTCTTATATCAATGAAATCACAGATTTCTTCTCCCCCAACCCCAACAATGGTCTCTGTTCTTTAAATGACTTAAATAAAAACAGTAGTTGTAAATTGACCACAGAATATTATTAGTGATGACTTGGATGCTGCAAGACATGGCATAAAAGACATAAAGATTTGGGGGGGGGAGTGAGATTGACTATAACAAAAGTGAGAATTCATTGATATCCATGGAATATTAAATGGATTAGAGAAATCCCTCTATTGTATTAGGTCTATTTTCCAAATAAGATTTACAGAATAAAACATAAGCAAGAATTACACATATTCGGATGGGTGACATTCTGTACCATTTGAAGGTACAGTCACATTGGGATCCATTTACAGACCTATCAAAGTATTGATGGCATTTCATGTTCACACAGGAGGGAGCTTACCACCTAAAAGGTCAAGACTTACTAACAGACTGGATAACATTTACAAGTATATACATATGAATACATCTCTAGATCTATATCTACATAGAGGTTCACAGAAGCAGAGTTATAGAGTTTAAAAAAAGTTGATCAATGGACCAGCTTAGAGATATTCTGTTAGAGGTATCAAAAAAACCCAAATGTAGGTGATAGAGAATGGATGATAATGGAGCACTTGGACTGTATGATGTCAGTCAATTCAAAATTGTGAAGCCTGTGATTAGGAAGGTAGTCTGTTTGGTTCAATTTGTGTAGGAAAACCTATGTGAAAAGGGGAGGTTGCAATTTAGCAAATAGCATGTTTGGCCTCACCAACTATTTTAAAGTCCTCTGTGATCTTCAGATAAAAAAACTACAATGTGTAAATAAAGTCCTAGATTTAGTGACTGCCTTTGTTTCTTTCCTAGGCTAAAGAACCCAACCCATAACTCATTTTATGTATAGGAAACATATAAATGTATTGCACTTCAGTATTGTGCCACACAACTGATTGGATTTTATGTATGCAAATAGAAAATACTGTGATTGCAGGCACAATAGGCTTAGGTTATTTATGGGCTTGTATTTGTTCCTCATTAGTTTTTGAGCTTGGCTTTAGGCCTAGAGTATGTTTTTAAAGTTACACAAAATCAATTTGCCTATTTGACTGATTAGAGTGGAAAATAACCTTCTTCTAACCCTGACTCTAAAGTTCACAAAGTAGTTCAGTTTACCTGATTTCTTAATGATTTGCACATGACCAAAAACCACCTAGAATTTGATACATGTATTTAGAGGTAGTTTCCTTACTAAATTCATTTAAAAAGAAAATGGAAAAACCAAAATGAATGGAAATTTGATTTGGGACATGAACACTGAGTTTGATTATTCTAAGGACCAAATTGATGGCAAATTATGTGTTTTGTAGACATGTTAGGTTTTTCAGCTTTAGAAAGGTCATTTCGAAGGACATTTCTCACACTGAGGATTCATACCTCCTTCTCTCCACTGTGTTCCTACAACCCCTAGTGAGTATAGCTTTCTAATTTCACTGAGTAGAACACTGGGGAGGGAATATTATCTTTTTAGCTCTTAAAGGGTAGACAACCTACTATTTTCCCAATCTTGCCTTTTTTCTAAATAGTCACATTAACTGATTAATTTAGGTATTGTCATTAGGGTAGATTTTCCCAAGGAGAATAAATTGCAAGCCCCCATTCTTCTAGAGATTCCATTTTGTTCCTGGATAAGGCATATTTTATGGAACCCCAGTCATAAGACTGGAATAATGCAGTTGATCTAAGTAACAGACAGGAATACCCTCAACTATATATGGTGTTTTACTCTTGGCATAAGAACAACGAAAGAAATGAACAAAACATGAGAAAATATATGCCACATAGCTTATAGCAATCCTAGATTTACTCAATCCATTGATAGTGTATAGATCTTCCAAATGTAGGAGTTCTAGGAAAGAAACAGTTCAGTTTACTTAGTCCTCCTGGTTGTACTTCCTATGAGTGAACAGAGAAACAAAGGCAATTCAACAGTTCCCAATGTGTATTCAATTCACATGACCATTGGTCATATAATTGTCAATATTCAGAAATTCTAAATATGCTACTTCTCCTTTTCCTCATAATATAGACATGGATTTGGAACCCAGTGCTTGTTCATTCAGTATCCTGTCATTGGTTGAGATTTTCCATTACATCTTTCTGTGGCTGGCTTGTCATTGTGCACGGAGCAGAAAGAGTGAACTGAATAGCAGATCGGAAAGAAGAGCCTGCTGCCATTGTGCCCTGGCATCTCTCTAACCTCGAAACCCTCTGTGGCCATTTCCAGTAGGTAAGGGGTATGGAGCTTCTCTTAAACTCTAAGTTCTTGCCCTTATCTAGGACAGGTATTCCCATTTGCACTTTTCCTCTCCACATTGACTGCTCCATATATCAGGGGAAAGGCAGACTGTGGGGTGCTACACTGTCACTCAATAAGCAGGTATTGATTAGTTGGTACTGTCAATGTGAATTGTTAGCACAATCTTGTCTGAGGAAAATTCTTATTCTCTCTCTTTCTCTCTCTCTCTCTCTCTCTCTCTCTCTCTCTCTCTCTCTCTCTCTCTCCCCCTCCCCCCTCCCCTCCATCTTTCTTTCTCTGTCTCTCTCTCTCTGTGTCTATTTGTCTCTGTCTCTGTCTCTGTCTTTGTGTGTGTCTCTCTCTATGTCTCTCTCTCTCTGTGTCTATGTCTCTGTCTCTGTGTCTCTGTCTCTGTCTGTCTGTCTGTCTGTCTTTTGTCTGTCAACCTTTCTCCCTACCCTGGTCTGTCTGCCTGTTTCTTTCTGTTTCTCTCTTCCACCCTCCCTGACTAGCCAGTCTCTTTGTCTCTCTCATTCTCTCCCCTTGATATTGCCTCTTATTATTGCATCTCTCAGTTATGAGGCTTAGTTGCTTGGATACATGATACTCTTGAGCAAAAGGTGGGCCACATGTGCCAGACCTGGAATTAAAATCACACAAAGATAGGTTGAAGGAACTTGGAATGTTCAGCCTAGTGAAGAAAAGATTGTATTTGAAGAGTTATCTATCATGGTAAGAAGGGTCAAAAGCTTTTTGTTTTATTTTGTTTTGTTTTTTCTGACCCTGGAGCATAGCACTAGAAACAGTGGGAAAAGAAGCAGAAAGGCAGAGTTAGACTGAATATAAGGAATAGATTCCTAATAATTAAACCCAATTAAATGAACAACAAATAACCTTTGAAAGGAATGTTTCCTCTCACTGAAGTTTTTCCAACAGACCCTGGATGTGGGTGCATTAGATATGGTAAAGGAGATTCCTGTCTAGGAACTAGATTTCTCTGAATTCCATCTGATTCCAAGGTTCTTTAATTTGATACTAAAAGGTATTTTTCCCCCTTCAGTCTGCTTCATGGGAAAAAAAATTATTTTCCATGGCCATAAACAGCATTTTTAGTCCATCTTATTGTTACAAAAGTACTTGAAGAAAAGCATAGTAATGACCTCTAAGATCCCTTTCAGCCCCAAATCTAAGATCCTATGAGTCACTTAATATGAACTCCCTGATGAATATTTTTTAAAAAAACCTGAAAATGTGCATTCTTCTGAGTAGAAGGTGACCTTTCCACAACCCATCAGACTTTATAAATTTAATTACAAATGTGAGTTATTGTAAATTGGTACTATGATGAGGAGAAAGATAAAATATAGAATTTAATCAATACATTTCTAGGTGTATTGGGAAATAGAAATATTTTATTATTTTTTCTTTTATTGATACCATAGAAATCTTATTAAAATTTTGTTTTTGAAGGATTAGTAGAGTATGGAACATTCTTTTCTTGGAAGTGGTCTGGGAATGGCTAATCTATTATCATGTGGGAGAGAAGATGTAATCTGACTGTCCAAATGCTTGATCCACAGAAAGAAATTTGGGACTTATGGAAGAATCAAACTCATTCAATGAATAAATTAACTGTCTAGATAGAATGATTATTTTTCCCTTGGGGGGGAAAAAGTTGTTGATGTATAACAGGAAGTGTATTGATCTAGAAGTCATAACAATTGTCTTCATCACTAACTCACCATATAACCATATGATCACTTTCTTTTCTGTGAACATTATTTCTTCATATGTTAAAAAAAGTTGGCTTAGTGATATCTGGGCTTCTTTCTGGTTTAAACATTAATAATAATAATAATAAATAATTAATAGCTAACATTTTATATGATCCTTACTATAATTCAGACCGTGTTAAATGCTTTATAATTATGTCATTGATCCTCACAGGGAGGGACTATTATGATTTCCATTTTATAGATAAAGAAACTGAGCAAACAGATTAATTAAATTGCTCAGAGTCATAGAGGTAGTAGTTATTTGAGGTTGGATTTGACAAGCTCAGGTCTTTCTGTTTCTTGACGTGGTGTTCCATCCACTTTGCCATTAGACTGCCTCAATATATGATTTTATGACCTTAGAGAGTTGTACATTAGAATTATAAAATAGTAGAATTGGTGCAAAGAGAATAAGTATAAAAAAATGGTGTGGAAAAGGGGAATAGAGATGAGATCATTTGCCCAAGGCTATCTACCAACCATGATCAGAGAGCTAAATCATTGTGATATAACATATAGATAATAATTATTAAACAAGGCAATTATTATACAAAGGATATATATATGTGTATATATATATATATATATATATATATATATATTTTTTTTTTTTAGGGAGGACTGAAACCTTTGCCCTGAGGACTTGCCAAATTCTTTTCAGGGGTCTCACCCCATTTAGTATCCAGTTGATCATTCAACTCACTTGTGGCTCCAAAAAGCTGTAGCATGCTCATTGGCCACACCTCAGTAAGTTTTCTTGGCAGATGGGCTAAACTAGGTTAAGGGTAACTGATGGTCTTGACACCCATCCATGAGTTAAAGGGAAAGAGGGAGATGTCTACTCTATACGTGTAAAGACTTCCCTGACAGAATGGATAGATAATAGCAATTTGTTCCAATGACCATGAAGGTGACTGAAGCACAGCCTGTGGAGTGTATAGAATTTAGACCTCAAAGATGCCAAAGTTATCCAATGGCCATCTCCATTCAGCTTGACTTTTGTCCTGCTACTGGACTTTGATGTCTCAGGAAGAGAGAATAAGATTGATGACTTTGTGAAGCTCTGTCTCACTTAAATTCAATTTAAGTGTGAATCAAGATATCATTCTGTGATGTCATTGGCCCTCTTTGAAAATGAAGGCAAAATAGACAAAAACAAGGATACAGGGCAATATATAATAACTGATATAAAGATTTATATAGAGGGCTAGGAAAGAAGCTCATATCACAAGAGGAAACATGTGGATTGTGAAGGCACTTATCTTTGTATGTAACAACCAAATAATTTGTTTTGAAGACACATGAAAAGTCTGTGCCTGAAAAAACATCAAAGAAAAAAATCAAGAATTCAGTTGTAAAATATGCATATATTTAGTAAGTAATACACATTTCTAGCATTCCAAGTCATGACTTATTACCAGTAGGAATTTTGCAATTCGAATTATTACTACTGGTAAGTCCAATCTATATCTACAGGGTAAGTGAATAAAATTACTTCTCTTAAAACAGAAATTGCAAAAGGAAAGGCAAATAATGTGAGATATTTCTTAATTACTTATTTTGTGAAAGTCCATATTAATTGAATCAGGATTTTTATTCACTGACCTATAAATTCTATAGAGATTAATTAAGGGGGTAAGAGACCTGTGGACTCAAAACTCAAATAAGCACAATAAATTCAATCATTTCCATTTGTTTAGCAGCTCAGACTTTGAAGTTTAAAACTGAAACTTGTTTTCCACTAGCTTCCCTTTTGGACCATATTGTGAATTTCTCATGTTGACTCTACTTCTGCCTTTGCCACCTGTTCCTCCCTCTGGGTGTTTCTTGCTTATTGATCCTGGACACTGAGCACTAGGTTTGGGTGGTACCAAAAGAGAAGTTTTTGATAAGAATATTGGATATAAGCTGTTTCTATCTCACAATTCTGCCAAAGGCTAACCCTGGTTATTTAAACTCTTAACTGTGTTCTCCTAAAAGTTGTTGGGTGTGATCTATAGAATAGATTAGGTAAACAATATACAGAAGTAAATGACTTCAATAACTTTGATAAAGCCAAAGATTCTAGCTATTGGGGTAAGAACTCACTGTTTGATGAAAAAACTACTGGAAAAACTGAAAAGCAGTCTACCCAAAACTATGTTTTCATATCACACACCAAGATAAACAAAAAGTAGACACATAATTTATAAATAAAAGGTCATATCATAAACACATTTTAGGAACATGGGAAAAATATCTGCCAGATCTATGAATAAGGTAAGTATTCAAAACCAAAGAGAGAGATGATCATAGAGGGTAAAATGAATAGTTTTGATTACATTAATTTAAAAGATTTTGCACATAAATCCAATGTGGTCAAAATTAGATGGAAAGGAGTAACCAAAGAATGAAGTGAGGTGGGGTAGATGACATCGTTTCTCTGATATAGTCTCAATTCAGAAATATATAGGGAATTGAGCCAAATCAATAAAAATAAGAGTCATGCCCCAATTAGTGAATGATCAAAGGTTATAAACAGAAAGATTTTAGAGGAAAAAAAACTATCAATTATCATATGAAAAAACTCTTCAAATCACTAATAGTTAAAAAAATTAAAATTAAAACAATTCTACCGTACTATCTCCCACCCATCAGATTGGATAATATGACAGAAAAGGAAAATGTCAAATGCTGAAGGCGATGTGGGGAAAAAAAATATACTTTTGGTAGAGCTGTGATCTGATCCAAACATTCTAGAGAACAACTTGAAACTATGCATAATATTGCTACTGGTTCTGTACTTAAAGAGATCAAGGGCAAGGACCCTTAAGTACAAAAAATATTTATAGCAGTTCCTTTTGTGGTAATAAAGAATTAAAAACTGAGGAGATTGAGGATCAATTGAAGAATGTCTGAACAAGTTGTGGTATATGGTTATGTTGAAATACTCTTGTGCTAAAAGAAATGATTAAGGGAATGATTTCAGAAAAAATTGGGAAGTCATATGTATTGATACAAAGTGAAGTGAGTAGAATCAGGAAAACATTCTAAACCATAGCAATATTGTTGACTACTGTGCATGACTTAGCTATTCTGATTAATACAATGATCTACAGTTTCCAATGAGTTCATATGAAAAATGCTATCCACCTCCAGAGAAATGATGAATTCTGAATATAGAAAGAAGCATATTTTTTCACTCTTTTTTTTACTTTTCTCCCTTACAACATGGCTAATGTGGAAATGTTTTGTGTATCTTCATTTGTATAATGAGTATCACATTTCTTGCATTTCATTGAATGGGGGAGAGGCTAGAGGGAGAGAGAGCATTTGGAACTGAAAATTAAAAATAGAAAAATGTAATATAAATAAATGAAAAATAAAAGTACTTATATATTTAAACAGATGTATAAGCTTACTACACAGATCTATAAATGAGTCACTCAGCATATTATAAATGGCTATGAATTCTTTTAATATATCTAAGTAGTAATGTAGCTTTCAGAATATATATATATATACATATATATATATATATATATATATATATATATATATGTATAGTCATTCATCCTCACTATACAATCTCTCTTTTTGGGCACACATGTTCTTAATGATAGCTTTGATGCCACACCCTCAGGAAAGTCATTTTTGTTAACATGCTACATCTCACTTATATTATGTGTCTTGTTTTTTATTCTTTGAGTTAATGGCTATATTTATTCTCTTAAGAGCATTATTTCTGTTGATTCACAACTATATGCCATCATTGGGGGAGTATTTGTGTTAGGTAAATGAGCTTTTGAGGCAGTGGGCATCTTAGGTTCTCTAAATATACAGTTTTCCAGATCAAATTGAGACAAATTTTCATTCAATTTTGAGACCAGTTCATTGGGCAGCTGAAGGGAGTGCAAAGAGATAATCACAAATCACAATCTTTATTTCCAATGAAGAGATAATACCAACAACTATCAGCTTATATGCCTACATTTACATCTATAAAAATGCATGCATTGAGAGGTTTTTTAATTAATGAAGACATTAGCAGGGAAGAGGTATTTCATAGGCAGTAATAACTATTCACTAACATCTTTAATATTTTACAATTGTCTGAAAAATGGAAACCCTATGAAAAATCTTCCTTTCAAGATTTTTCATAAACTTATTGTTCATTTTGAAAAAGAGCATGATTCAGTAGATTAAAATTCCATCATAAAGGCTCTCTTCTGAAAAGCATCTGTTCACAAATCAAAGTTATTTGAGATTTCTCAAACATATGAGATAACCTTATTAAACAATTTTTTCTGATCACAAACATTAGGTGAGGTACAAAATAGGGAAATTTATTCTTGCCAAAGATTTTTGCCATTGTGATGGAGTAAATCAAACCTACACAGTAAATTGAAGGATTCATTGTGGTTGGTCATGCACCTGTTTGCAAATTACATCAAACCATGTAACATTTCAGAGATTCCTGGAAGAGATCCATATGAACACCAGAGAGTTCAGCCTAACCATTGACAGAGGATAGAACAAGTGCATGAAAAATGATTATTTTTCAGATTATGACATCCAACTAGAAGGACAAGTTAAAATTCAGTATATATTATATATATATATATATATATATATATATATATATATATATATATATAGAGAGAGAGAGAGAGAGAGAGAGCGAGAGAGAGAGAGACAGACAGACAGACAGACAGACAGACAGGCAGTACAAATGAAAGAGTTGGACCCACAATAAAACCATTGGATTACCTTCAAAAATAGGATCACTTTTTTAAAAACTTAAACTTCTCCCAGAAACAGAGACCTATCTTTTTAATACTAATATTCTATTGTTGGTATTGTAATTGTGAGGCATGAACCATAATAGTCTCTGAAGAACTGAAAATAAGTTTCACACAGAGAATAATAAGGAAGCATAGGGTCGATGATAGAGAACTGAAAAAAAAATATAGCCAATGAGAAAAGTCAATGAGCAGTATCAGGGGAATAATTGATGACTTGGTCACAAGCAAGGAGCAAGGATGGATAGCAAGTTTTTCAGTGATATCCTTGCAAAGTCAAGAGAATTTAAGCAATGTATTCAGCATATTGAGGGCTACTGGTGGTGGTGGTGGTGGTGGGGATTTAAGGTAGGGCACAGATAAGAGCATAGAGGATAGGAGTGATGAAGGGGATGTAATTTTCATCTTTAAAGGTTAAAGTATCCAATATTCAAACTGATGAAATCAAAGGTCCATTTAAGTCTTTATGTACCCAGTATGAGAAGAGTTTTTTAAAATGCGTTTTCTTTCATCAAGTCCATTAAAAAACCAACAGGCAAAAGATACAATATAATGGCAATTATTTGTACCTCTTCCATCAGTTGTCTTTCAGTGATAATGAGTTCTTCAGAAACTCATTTATGGAATTCTTCCTACTCTCTTTTCATGTTTTCTTCAAGGATAACCTTAGTGTGTCCTTGAAACATTCCCATAAATATTTTATTAGTAAGGAAAGGTAGGTATGTGGGCTATTGGTTGATGAGTTCTCAGTTGCCTTTTAATACAATAACATCATGCATGATGATAATAGCTTCCAGGTATGGCCTATTAAGCTTTACAAAAATACTTGTTATTCATTGTATCCTTTAAGCCTTATAACAACCTAGTTGTTAAGTATCATAGATAAAACATTCCCATCTTATTGACTAAGAAATTGAAACTTGGAGAATTTAATTGACTTGCTTCTCACAGTATAACTAGAATGTATCAAGGCTAAGATTCAAATTCAGGTCTCATTTTCACTATAAGACCAATACTCATTCCACTATATATTACTCCCTTTCTCTGATTTTTTAGATTTCTAGTTCCTTTAAGATATCTTAAAATAAATTCCTGAGGGTCTTCAAATTTGGATTGACTCCAGTATTTATTTTTTCTGTATATCTTTGAGTAAGTCTAGTTAGTCTTCATGACTGTACCTTCAAATATGTTATTACCATTTTCTCAGATAGTTTGTTGAAAGAGTTGAAATTCTGTGTTTTCACAACAGTTACTGTTGAGAATACTTCCCCATAGAAAGATCAAAAGATCTGTTCCATTTCATATATGTTTTTTTAATTTAAATTTATTTTTTATTAAAGAGATTATTTGAGTTTTACATTTTCCCTCAATCTTGCTTCCCTCCCCCCTCCCCCCCCCCAGAATGCACTCTGTCAGTCTTTACTTTGTTTCCATGTTGTACCTTGATCCAAATTGGGTGTGATGAAGAGAAGTCTAAGAGGTAACAAGATCAGACAATAAGCTATCTATTTTTTTTCTAAATTAAAGGGAATAGTCCTTGTACTTTGTTCAAACTCCACAGCTCCTTATTTGGATACAGATGGTACTCTCCTTTGCAGACAGCCCAAAATTGTTCCCAATTGTTGCACTGATGGAATGAGCAAGTCCTTCAAGCTTGAACATCACTCCCATGTTGCTGTTAGGGTGTACAGTGTTTTTCTGGTTCTGCTCATCTCACTCAGCATCAGTTCATGCAAATCCCCCCAGGTTTCCCTGAAATCCTGTCCCTCCTGGTTTCTAATAGAACAATAGTGTTCCATGATATAAATATACCACAGTTTGCTAAGCCATTCCCCAATTGAAGGACATTTACTGGATTTCCAATTCTTTGCCACCACAAACAGGGCTGCTATAAATATTTTTGTACAAGTAATGTTTTTACCCTTTTTCCTCATCTCTTCAGGGTATAGACCCAGTAGTGGTATTTCTGGGTCAAAGGTTATGTACATTTTTGTTGCCCTTTGGGTGTAGTTCCAAATAGCTCTCCAGAAGGGTTGGATGAGTTCACAGCTCCACCAACAGTGTAATAGTGTCCCAGATTTCCCACATCCCTTCCAACAATGATCATTATCCTTCCTGGTCATACTGGCCAATCTGAGAGGTGTGAGGTGGTACCTCAGGGAAGCTTTAATTTGCACTTCTCTAATAATTAATGATTTAGAGCATTTTTTCATATGGCTATGGATTACTTTGATCTCCTCATCTGTAAATTGCCTTTGCATGTCCTTTGACCATTTGTCAATTGGGGAATGGCTTTTTGTTTTAAAAATATGACTCAGTTCTCTGTATATTTTAGAAATGAGTCCTTTGTCAGAATCATTAGTTGTAAAGATCGTTTCCTAATTTACAACATTTCTTTTGATCTTGGTTACATTGGTTTTATCTGTGCAAAAGCTTTTTAATTTAATGTAATCGAAATCATCTAATTGGTTTTTGGTGATGTTCTCCAACTCTTCCTTAGTCATAAACTGTTCCCCTTTCCATAGATCTGACAGGTAGACTAGTCCTTGATCTTCTAATTTGCTTATAGTATTGTTTTTTATGTCTATGTCCTGTAACCATTTGGATCTTATCTTGGTAAAGGGTGTGAGGTGTTGGTCTAATCTAAGTTTCTTCCATACTAACTTCCAATTTTCCCAGCAATTTTTATCAAAGAGGGAGTTTTTATCCCAATGGCCAGACTCTTTGGGTTTATCAAGCAGCAGATTACTATAATCATCCCCTGCTTTTACACCTAGTCTATTCCACTGGTCCACCACTCTATTTCTTAGCCAATACCAAACAGTTTTGATGACTGATGCTTTATCATATAATTTTAGATCTGGTAGGGCTAAGCCACCTTCTTTTGCACTTTTTTTTCATTAAGCTCCTGGCAATTCTTGACTTTTTATTTCTCCATATGAATTTACTTACAATTTTTTCTAACTCGTTAAAGTAATTTTTTGGAATTTTGATTGGTAGTGCACTAAACAGTTTAGTTTTGGTAGAATTGTCATTTTTATTATATTAGTTCTACCTATCCATGAGCAGTTGATATTTGCCCAGTTATTTAAATCTAATTTAATTTGTGTGAGAAGTGTTTTATAATTGTTTTCAAAAAGATTCTGAATCTGTCTTGGCAAATAGACTCCCAAATTTTTTATATTGTCTGAGGTTACTTTGAATGGGATTTCTCTTTCTAGCTCTTCCTGCTGTTTCTTGCTAGGCATATATAGAAAAGTTGAAGATTTATGAGGGTTTATTTTATAACCTGCAACTTTGCTAAAATTGCTAATTGTTTCCAGTAGTTTTTTAGATGATTTCTTGGGATTCTCTAGGTAGACCATCATGTCATCTGCAAAGAGTGAGAGTTTTGTCTCTTCCTTCCCAATTCTAATTCCTTTAATTTCTTTTTCTTCTCTAATTGCTGATGCTAACATTTCTAATACAATATCGAATAGTAGTGGTGATAATGGGCACCCTTGTTTCACCCCTGATCTTATTGGGAATGCTTCTAGCCTCTCCCCATTGAATGTAATGCTTGTTGATGGGTTCAGATAGATACTGCTAATTATTTTAAGGAACAGTCCATTTATTCCTACACTCTCTAGTGTTTCTAATAGGAATGGATGCTGTATTTTGTCAAAAGCTTTTTCAGCATCTATTGATATGATCATATGATTTCTGATAGGTTTATTGTTGATATAATTGAGTATACTAACAGTTTTCCTAATATTGAACCAACCCTGCATTCCTGGAATAAATACTACTTGATCATAATGTATTATCCTAGTGATGACTTGTTGTAATCATTTTGCTAAGATTTTATTTAGGATTTTTGCATCTATATTCATCAGGGAAATAGGTCTATAATTTTCTTTCTCTGTTTTAACTCTTCCTGGTTTAGGTAACAGTACCATATTGGTTTCATAGAAAGAGTTAGGCAGAGTTCCATCTTTCCCTATTTTTCCAAAGAGTTTATATAGGATTGGAACCAATTGTTCCTTAAATGTTTGGTAGAATTCACTGGTGAATCCATCAGGCCCTGGAGATTTTTTTTTTTAGGGAGTTCAGTAATGGCTTGTTGAATTTCTTTTTCTGAGATAGGGTTGTTTAGGTATTTAATCTCTTCTTCATTTAACCTGGGCAACTTATATTTTTGTAAGTATTCATCCATTTCACTTAGATTATCAAATTTATTGGCATAGAGTTGGGCAAAATAATTTCGAATTATTACTTTAATTTCCTCCTCATTGGTGGTGAGTTCACCTTTTTTCATTTATGATACTAGCAATTTGGTTTTCTTCTTTCTTTTTTTTAATCAAATTGACCAGAGTTTTATCAATTTGATTGGTTTTTTCATAATACCAACTTTTGGTTTTATTTATTAATTCAATAGTTTTTTGCTTTCAATTTTATTAATTTCTCCTTTAATTTTTTAGAATTTCTAATTTGGTACTTAATTGGGGATTTTTGATTTGTTCTTTCTCTAATTTTTTTAGTTGCATGTTTAGTTCATTGATTTCCTCTTTCTCCAATTTATTCATATAAGCATTTAGAGCTATAATATATCCCCTGAGAGTTGCTTTGAATGAATCCCATAGGTTTTGGTATGTTGTTTCATTATTATCATTATCTAGGATAAAATGGTTAATTCTTTCTAGAATTTGTTTTTTGGTCCACTCATTTTTCAAAATGAGCTTATTCAGTTTCCAATTTGTTCTGGGTCTATATCTCCTTGGCCCATTATTGCATATGACTTTCATTGCATTGTGATTTGAGAAAGATGTATTCACTATTTCTACCTTTCTGCAGTTGATTGTTAGGTTTTTATGTCCTAGTATGTGGTCAATTTTTGTATAAGTTCCATGTACTGCAGAGAAAAAGGTTATTACTTTCTATCCCCTTTCAGTTTCCTCCATAAGTCTAACATATCTAATTTTTCTAACAATCTATTTACCTCCCTAATTTCTTTCTTGTTTGTTTTATGATTCGATTTATCTAGATCTGATAGCGGGAGGTTGAGGTCTCCCACTAGTAGAGTTTTGCTGTCTATGTCTTCCTGTAATTCTTTCAGCTTCTCCTCTAAGAATTTGGGTGCTGCCCCACTGGGTGCATATATATATATTTAATATTGAAATGACTTTATTGTCTATGGTACCTTTTAGGAGGATAAAATTTCCTTCCTTATCTCTTTTAACGCTATCTATTTTTGCTGCTGCTTTGTCTGAGATAAGGATTGCTACCCCTGCTTTTTTTACTTCAGCTGAAGCAAAATGTATTTTGCTCCAGCCTTTTACCTTTACTCTATATGTATC
Organism: Macrotis lagotis; assembly: GCF_037893015.1. Lineage (NCBI taxonomy): Eukaryota > Metazoa > Chordata > Mammalia > Peramelemorphia > Peramelidae > Macrotis > Macrotis lagotis. The sequence goes on along the minus strand of NC_133662.1, from coordinate 172,278,516 downwards.
TCTCTGCTTCAGATGAGTTTCTTGTAATCAGCATATTGTAGGATTCTGGTTTTTAATCCACTCTGCTATTTGCTTACGTTTTAAGGGAGAGTTCATCCCATTCACATTCAAGGTTATGATTACTAATTCTTTATTGCCCTCCATGCTATCTTCCCTCTGTTTGTATTTTTCCCCCTTTCCCCCTTTTATCCATACTCCCCAGTCTTTTGTTTCTGAAAACCACCCCCTTCAGTGTGTTTGCCCTCCTATATCACACCCTCCCCTTTCTTTTCCCTTTCCCTTTTTCCCCTTTTCCCTTCCCTTCCTTTTGTTATTTCCCCTTATTTCCCCAACTCCCCTTCCCTTTCTCCCTCCCCCCTCCCCTTTTCCCCTTTTGATACTTGAAAGGTTAGATTTTTATAAGTTAACTGAGTATGTGTAGGTTGACTTTAAGTCAAGTCTGATGAGAAGATTCAGGTGTTTCTCCTCTGCTCCCTTCTTCCCAGCTATTACCATAGGTTTTTTTGTACCTCTTAGTGTAATGAGATTTACCCCATTTAATCCCCTCCCTCCTCCCATCTCTTTCCTGTCCCCCTTTTTAAGACAGTAGTGTTTTTTTTAGATCATTCTATCTAAGTCATAGAAAATTCTAAGTGTCTGTCCCTTTTAGTTCTGTATATTCTATCAAATAGAGTCGAAATTCCTGAGGGTTATTAGAGTCTTTCTCCCAAGTGGGGTTAAAGCCAGTTACTTCCCATTAGATAGTAGTCTCATGGATAGGTCATGAATGTCCATCATTTCTGGCTAGGTGTATTCTCTCTGTTAGAGTTACATTTCTCAAGGTTTATGAGAATCTTTTTTTTTTACCCCCATGCTGGGATATAGCCAGTTTCAACTTACTGGATTGCATTTTTTTTTACCCCCCCTTTTTTTTTACCTTTTCATGTGTCTCTTGAACCTCCTGTTTGATGCCCAAATTTTCTGTTTAGCTCTGGTCTTTTCATCAGAAATTTTTGGAATTCTTCCATTTCGTTAAATGTCCATCTTTTTCCCTGGAAGAGAAGGCTCAGCTTTGCAGGAAAGTAGATTCTTGGCTGCATTCCAAGCTCCCGTGCTCTTCGAAATATCTCGTTCCAGGCTCTTCTATCCCTTAAGTTGATGCAGCCAAGTCCTGCATGATCCTTACTGTAGCTCCTTGATATTTAAATTGTTTCTTTCTGGCTGCTTGCAGGATTTTCTCTTTTATCTGATAGTTCTGCAGTTTTGTCACAACATTCCTTGGCGTTTTCATTTTAGGATCTTTTTCTGGTGGGGATCAATGTATTCTTTCAATAACTACTTTGCCCTCCAATTCCATGATATCAAGGCAGTTTTCCATCACTAGATCCTGTAATATTAAGTCCAGGCTTTTTTTTCTCTTCAGTGTTTTCAGGAAGTCCTAAAATTTTCAGGTTGCCCCTCCTTGATCTATTCTCAAGGTCAGTGGTTTTGTTGATGAGGTATTTTATATTTGCTTCTATTTTTTTCTATTTTTTGATTTTGTTTAACTGACTCTTGCTGTCTCATGGAGTCATTAGTTTCTGTAGACTCCATTCTTTTTTTGGGGAAGGAGTTTTCTTCGTTAACCTTTTGCAACTCCTTTTCTAATTGGTCAATTCTACTTTTGAAAGAGCTTTCCATTTGACCAATTGAGGTTTTGAGAGAATTAATTTCTTTTTGCATTTGCCCATTTGAAGATCTTAGAAATTTGTTTTCTTGTTGCAAGGTATTAATTGTCTCCCCCAAATTTTCTAGTTGATTTTTAAACTCCTTCCTTATTTCTTCAAGGAATTCTTTCTGTGCTGGAGACCAGATTGTATTCTCCTCAGGTCTCTCTGAGTTAATGTCTTTCCATTCCAAGAATTTTTCTATGGATCCACCTTTCCGCTGACCCTTCTTCATTTTGCTAAGACCTGAGTTTTGGAGGGGCTGGTTCACAGGGGCTTGGGATCGCTAAAGGCTTTACTCACCGAGTGCGGTTTCTCTGGCTGGCCAGTAGGAGGTGCTGGTTGCTTTCTCTGGAGTGTCTGTGACCTTGGTTGAGGCCCTCTCCTTTTCCTTGAAGGGAGGAGTTGGAGATATTGAATTCTTTTGCCTTCAATCAATAGTGGGCTTTACCCTGGCCTGAGGTCATTCCTCAGCTGGGCTGGTTCTTCTGCTCACACACCTGGGCCTGAGGCAGAAGTAGTTTGCATTTGTTTGTTAGGGGAGAAGTCTGAATTGTAATGGGACTCAGACCAGAGGAGCCCAGGGATGGTATCCGCTGCTCCCCTGCTCCAGAACTTTCCCCCCAGCCCTGTCCGGGATCTCCCGGGGGACAGCTCCAACACCAGCGCCTCTGCTCCCCCGCAGACTCATGCCCCCATGGTCCAGCCCCACCTCTGATCCAGCAGGTCTGGCTCTCGGGCCCTCAGACTCCCAGTTCCAATTCAGCTGCTAGTCTGGTTGATCAGGGCTCATCTTCCCTCTGGGCCCAGACTCACCTGCCCAAATTCAGCCACAGCTCCTGCTGGAGACAAATCCCTAGGTAGATGTTCTTTCTTCTGGCTTTTCTTTCTGGCCTTTTTTTGAGTCAGATTTCTTTTAAGAGGTTTGTTTCATGTGGTAGATGGGGAAGAGATCAGGAGACTTTAGAACTGTACCTGTCTTCTCTCCTCCATCTTGGCTGGAAGTCCCCCCATTTCATATATGTTTGTTGTCCTTATACTTTCATCAATTCAATAATATTTTGTATGCCAAAATGATGCTGTTCATGTATTCCATGAAAGAGAATCATGAGCTGGAAGGTACCTTAGGGAACATTTAGTACAAACCTCATATTTTGCAGATGACCCAGAGAAATTATATAATTTTCCCAAGTTCACACAATTGCTAAAGATCAAGGTCAGAATTTGAACCCTGTTCTTTCTGGGTATAGCAGACAAAGCACTATAACATGCAACCTCATGGTTGGCAAGACAATTAAGCTTGCTATTGGATAAATCAATCCTAGCCTCCTTTAACATCTTCTCAAGAAGATTGTTTTGCATTGCTTAAGATTTTCTAAAAAAAATGGTTATTGAAAATTTTTCTATTTCCTTTTTCAGGCATTTAGACACATCAGGTTAGAAATAGTGTAATTATTTCTTTGTCCTATGTCTCTGTCTATTTCTGCTATTATGTCTCTGATTTGGGGCTCTGTGTCTCTCTGTCTTTACTCTTTTCCCTCTGTCTCTATCTTTCTCTTCATCTTCCAACTATTCTTTTAGAGAAAAAAACGAACCAGATAATCTTTGAGGTCACCTCTATCTCTGAATCCTATAAATGTGAAATATTTATATTCTATAGGGAAGATGCTTCTAAGTTGTCCCTGAACTACCTTGACCAAGATCACACAACTTCCTACTACCGTTTTTTGTTCAAAATCTATGTTTTGCAGTAAAGATTTGTCTAAGCACCCTTATGCCTACTTTGGCATTAAAATCGATTCAGTTACTTTGAAGGAGATTGTCAAGATTTTTAAAACAATTTTTTAAATAAAAAATTAAAAATAAATTTCTCTATTCATATCTTGAATAGAGGTTATACATAAACTGAAATTAGCTTCATGGTTTTCTGTTTGTTTATGCTTAGCATGACTATGAGATGGCCAGGTGTCTCATAAAATGATGTTGCCTCTGAATGAAACCAGAACTGTCAAATTTTTCTTTTTCTCTCTTCTCTAGGGAGAACCTATGATCCATCCTTCCATTTAGCTGCAACATTTTTATGTCTTTTGGCTTCATTTAGTGAGAATATCAATATGGATTTGCTACATTTCTTCTAGTAGTGTGTCAATTCATTGGTCATTTGCACATTATTGTACATAAAGATCGCACATTAAGAGAACCAACGGTTAGAATTAATGTTTGTAGATGGTTGAAAAACTATGAAATTCTTATTAGTCTGTTTCTACTTTTCCCTTTCTTGTACTTTTTGTTCATCTCAGATTGTCATGGCACCCCAAATTCAGCATCATGTGGTCCGTCTTCTGGTGACAAGCTCCTCTGTGCTTAACTAGGTTGACCTTGAGACAACTGATATAGTCTGCCATTGGATTTGCTCTGGAAGAATTTTCAGCTTGGGAGAACTTGATAGAGCTTGCATAACCTTCAGAAACCCAGGTCTATTATTACACCATTAAGCAACCCTATTAAATGAGGTATCTATAGTTTGCAATTCTCTGCTGTCTGTCCCCAATCTTAAATAAGTGGAGCCAATAAAAGATTCTCTGACAATTATAAGGGTACACAAGTGAGGTCTACTCTCCTCCTTTCTTCTTTCCCTTTCACTTTATTTTTCTCCTTTAAAATGAAATTTTACTTTTTTTGGTTAATAAGGATTTATTTTTCCCTTTTACCTCTTCTCCCACTTTAAAAAAATTCAGTGAACTGATAATGGATCAAAGGACTTTATATGCAATGAATTCACACATAAAGAATCCAAATGATAAAAGTTCCAGTAAAATAGGAATTTTTTTGAACATTCTGTACTCATGAGGAAAAGGCATAGAAGCAAATGAAAAGTATTTATTGAAAATAGGAAATGTTAGGGTATATTAGAGGGTCAGTTCAGATTTATTTTTATAATATTTCTCATATATATATATATATATATATATATATATATATATATATATATATATATATATATCCCCTTCTCTCTTCTCACAGTGCCATCACTTTCTCTTTCCATAGACAAAAGGGCAGAATATAAAAGATGAAAAAGTAGAAAAAGCAAGTATTAGCAAACTGATTAAATTTGATGGGCAAGGGAGAATGTGAGTTAAGAATCACACAGAAGTTATGAATCTGGAAGATTGGAAGAATGGTAATGCCTTTGACAGAAATATGGGAGAAGAGACAATTTGGGGGAAAAGATAAGTTCTGTTCTAACCATATTGAGTTTGATATGTATCTGTAAAACTCTAGTTTGATATGAGTAATAAGCAATTGTGATGCAAGATTGAAGCCCAGGAGAGACAATGGGGTAGGATATAGTGATCTGTTAGTCATGTATACACACACACACACACACACACACAAAACACAGATGACTATTAGACTCATGGCAGCTGAAATGAGCTATAATAGATGGTCCATCAAAGGAGACTGAAAAGTAGTGTTTACATTGGTAGGAAGATCAAGCAATAGAAAGTAGTGTCATGGAAAGCCAAATAAGAGAGAACAATTAGGAATAGATGGGCATCAATGGTTTTAAACCCAAGATATCTTTTTCAACAATTAGGAGATCTTGGTAACTTTTGAGAGACTTAATTTCTGTTCAATGATCAGGTCAAAATCTAAATTACATTACATAGAACTGGGGAGTAAATTAGAGGAGCAGAGGTTGAAATGGAGTATAAATAGCTTTCTGTAAGAGTTTGAGAAAGGAAGTGGGAAATGCAGCATAACATTTGAGGGGATCATTGGTCTAGTGAAAGTTTTTTTTAAATGATGATGAGAGGTGTTTTGGATATGTTTGAGGGTACAGTAAGAATGCAGAGAGCAATTGGAATGGGGGCATTATTGAGGTTACAATCTGCTGAAAAAATGGGAGAAGTTAAAATCAACAATACACATAAAGGGTTTGGCATAAATAAGGAATAGGTTTGCTTTGTTGTCAAAGGTGTGGTAATGTAGAAAAAAGTGAGGAAATGATATTGAAGTGTTTTTGTGATGAGAAAAGAAGATGAAGGCTCACAATGAATGTCCTCAATTTTTTGTAAAATAAGAGATGGGGTTCTCATTTTTGAGAAAAGGAAAGGTGTGGAAAGGAAGAGGTATAGGAACTTGAAAAGGGAAGAAAAGATTTGGAGTAGTTTCTGTGAGGAGAGAGGGAAAAAATAAGGGGGGAATAAAAGTTTTATTTTGCTAAAGAGAGGGCTCAATTGATACAAATCTTTAATGGACCCAGGCAGTATGGCCATGTGATTTCCTTCAACTTGGTTCAGAGTAAGGGATTCAAGAATAGAGAAGAGCATGGGGATAAATTGACGTCTCTAAAGTTGTTGAGGGCCAGCTCCTGGGAATGATTTATACATATCCTTGGTGACCTATTCCATCAGAGATATGTATTCTTGCTCATTATATGGATTTGCTGGCTCTCCAGTGAACCCTGACTTGGGATAATGTGTGGCTCGGGGGTGGTTGTAAAAGACTTTTCTGATAGAGAAGTATGCAGATTTCTAAGAACAAATATTGTAAATTTACCCAGGGAATTGTGAAACTGGGTCTCCTTTAACTGGTCATTCCTGAGATAAGTTTTTGTTATAAAAAGTCGGAGTTTCCAAAAATAAATCCAGTAGATTCTTGCATCATGACCTTTGTGTGTGTGTGTGTGTGTGTGTGTGTGTGTGTGTGTGTACATTTCTACTTGACCTGACTCTTCTAAGTCAATGTTCAGACCCACATTAGAGGTATCATGGCTGTAACTGGTGCCTGAACAGGGACAAGGGACTTGGAGGGGAATCAGTCTTGAAAGAAAAGACTCTGTCTGGACACCTTCAGGTCAAAAAAAAAAAAAAAAGAGCGCTCTTAAAGGGACAGCAGGCAATTAAGGTAAATCATTTTTTTTTTTAATTTTTTCATCAGGTCTAAAACAGAGAGCATTAAAATGGGACAGAGACAGTGTAAGGAGGGAGGACATTATTTGAAAGTGCTAAAGCAGGTAGTTAAAGAACCATCCTTGTTAATAACAACAAAACAATTGTAAGAATTTATTGAATGTGTACAAAAATGTTGTCTTTGGTTTCCAGAAGGAGTACTAAGTACTAAAAAATGGGAAACTGGGGAAACAGATGAGTGAACATTTTAAACTGGAAGGTCAAGAGGCATTTCCTATAGGCGTCTTTGCATTGTGGAATATTTTAAAAATCTGACTCCACCTGGAAATTTTCCTTTGGCTCAGCGTATATTAAAAGTTGACATAGATGTTCAAACTGTTCATCAGGAAGATAAGAGTTAAAAAGAGTGATGGCTTTTACCTCCAACACCACCTCTGTACAGGCCCAGCCTCTGGGTGGAAGGAGGGGTGTGGAGGCCAAAGCTGCAGGGCCATACCTTCCCAGGAGAATCCTCCTCCTGGCTCCTGCTTTAGGAACTTGTACCAGAAAGTCTCCGGGAGACTGGGCCCTGCCCCCTCAGGTTGCATTCCCAGCTGCTGTTCCTGGACTTCTGGTGGCAGTGGCTCACCAGCCAGCTCCACTTCTTCCTAACTCTAATAACACACCTTCTTCTCCTTTATGATCTAAAGAAGAAAATACTAACAGAGAATAAGGGGCATCTAAATGCTACTCAAAAAGCAGTGGTTAAAAGAGAGGAGATTCCGTGGAACATGAGAGAGTTATTGTTCTCTTTTCCCATGCTTGAGAGACCTGATTCAAAAATTCCAATAATTTTTTGAGAGAATACAATAATTTAAATTTTAAAACACTTAAAGAATTAAAATAAGCAACAAATAATAGCCCATATGTTTTAACTATGATAAAATAAATTAGCTAGACAAACATTAGCCCCAGAAGATTGGACCACCATAATAAAAACTGCTCTTACACCAGGAGGTTACTTAATATGGAAAACTGAATTTTTTGAGAATTGTACTAGTCAAGAAATGAAGCAGCAGGGTTGAGTAACCTTTGAAATGCTCTCTAGCACTGGTCCATGGGCAGGAGTAAATCAAATTGGATTTAGTTTACAGGCATACGGACACATTGCAAAACAGGCATGGCTAAAATTGCCTGAAAAGGAAAGAGGCAATACTTCATTTACAAAAATAAAACAAGGAGCTAATGAAGATTTTGCACAATTTCTTTCTAGGCTGCAACAGGCAGTTCAAAGGAATGTGAGAGATCAGACAGCTTGTTTGCTCATGGCTTGCTTATCTAGATCTTGAAGTTAACTAAGAGAGGAATTAAGAAAAAGCACTAGATAAGAGAATTGTTTCATGAAGACTTGATAAAATAAAATTTTAAAAATGTTTAAAAAGGATTGATTTGAAGCTTTAGAAACAGAAAAGTGACAGAGTATTCGCAGTTGAGAAAGGTATGTGTTAAATAAACAATCACAAAAATGCTATTTAATTTCAAAAAGACAAGATAATCAGGTTCATTTTAAAATACTAATTTGATTATTACAGAAAATAATAGGACAATTGAGGTTTTAAAAATAGAAGACTCCCCACCTAGAAAAGATTTAGGACTGATCCTTTAAAAAAGAAGCTATTTGGTTTACTCCAAGCTGAAGGGGGACAGGGGATATTCCAATTAGGCTGAGGAATTTTTGAGTAACTGTTTGCCTTCTCAAAAGTTATAGCTATTTATAGTTAAAATCAAGAAGTGTTATATACTAAAACCATTGAATGGAAAAATGTATTGGAAAAAAATGGAATGTTCTCTGCATTTTTCGTTTGGTTTCTTGGAAGACTTGTCACCTTTGGTGGTGTTTGTTTTGTTTTTCAGTCAGAATGTGCATGTTTATCTGGTATCCTATTATTTTTGTCTTTGTGTAATGTTTGAAAGGACCCTCTAGTGTGAGAGCAGAGTGAGGTTTCCCTGCATTTGGGGGGCCTCTCTGGTTCTAAATGCTCTGACTCTGTTTATGTGTCTATATGTGTTTGCTTTAAAATAGGCAGAGAGAAGCTCTCAGCTGTCTCTCAGGCCTACTGTTCCCTGAGTTCTGATTGGCTAACCTTCTTTCCACTCCCTCTTTTCAAAATTAGATCTTTTTTTCCCCCAAAACTCATGATTGTCACCAAAAAAGGAGATTTTCCTGAGAATCATGTTGTTTTTGGAGAAGTGGTTCTATTGTTTTTCTCTTATTTTCTATTCTCTCTCTCTCTCTTTCTTAGTTTTTTTGCAAGGCCACACAGCTAGGATTAAGTGTCTGAGGCCAGATTTGAACTCAGGTACTCCTTATTCCAGAGCCAGTGCTCTATCCACTGCACCACCTATCCGCCCCTTTTGTCTCTTTTCTGGTCTGATAGACTAATAGAATTTTATTTGCTGATTTGGCAAATTATACTTATAAGGGACCTAGAAGAAATTGAAATTGTCTCTAAAATTATTTTTTGGACTGGTCTTAAATAGCATGTTAAAAATTATATATAATATTCATATATATATATATATATAAACACACATATATACATAAAATTAAAAAAATTTGGAGGTGAGCAAGGAATGATAAACAGTAAAGGTAATTAGTGCATACTATCTTGATATCTCAAAATGTGAGGAATCTCCAATTCCCAGAACATCATTTTGTCAGTGAGGATAGAAAGCTCTTTAAAGTTAAAGCATTGAGAAGTTAGAATAGCACTGATACAGATAGGAAGGATTTTAAAACGTTTATATTTTAAAAAGGAAAATAATTTAAGGTAATTTTCAATGTGAGTTTGGAATTTATAAGATTATTATGAGAACTGTAAAGAAAGGGATTTTAGAAATATCTGGTCTTAAGAAATTTTTATGTATTACAGAGTTTTAGGGTATAAAGAGAATATATATTAAATTGAAATGTATTATGTATAATTAGTAAACTTTGCATAAGAACAGATTCAGACAATTTTTAAAACTTTAGGATTGCGTTACAATAACAAACAATGGATGAACTGAAGTATCATCCATCACCTTTGTAAAGATTTGTTATAAGAAAACTGGAGACTACCTTGCCAACAAGGTTATATTTCTCAAGGTCTTTTGGCTCAGAGAGATTTTGAAACATTGTGCTCTTCTACCTAGTGTTTCATAAAAGGAATATTTATATGTAAAATTAAAGTAACTTATTTAATATCTGTTATTAAAGAAGAAGTTATATATGTAATCCTGTAACCCTGGCATTGGTAAGAGTTTTATGTTGGATTTTTTGAAATTATATATATATACATATATATATGTATATATATAACTAAATTCATAAAATCTTATTTTCTTTTTGAAAATAGAAAATAGGAATGTATTTGAACAAGAGGAAAATAAACTTATCAAGCAGAGATGTGAAAGAAATTTATGTGTAACAGATATTTAGTTATAAGGTTAACTTTAAGAGAATGAGATATCAGCATGGAAACATTATGTTTCATGTAAGTTAAAAATTTAATGTTTAATTTTAAAGAAGCAAAAATGGTAAACAGAAGAAGGTTGTATAAGAGATTGGAAAGTATAGCTTAATTGCAATTATTTCCAATAATACTGACTAAATGTGAGAGACTGAACAATGATTGGAGATTGAAAATTATGTTATCCATATTTAGGTAATTTACTGATGAGCAAGATGTTGAAAAGTTATATGATCTAGTTTTATCAACATAAGCTATTTTACTATAATGATGTCAAAGCCTGGAGTTAATGATTGATTGCTCTGTAGTGGTAATGAGGGAAAATATCTGAAATTATCACACTCTAGGTTTCCTGAAAGTTTTAAACAATGTGATGGACCTTATTCTACACCTGTAGGTCCAAGCATAAATGCTTAATCAAAACAAAAGAATGAATTATATGCCCAATTAATGGTATTAATAGAACAGCCACAAGTATAGTTATCATGTGGTCAAATACATAGAAGCAGCTTTTATTAAACATGGCACTGATGAATTTTATCAACTCTTTCAAGAGTTACAAGAGGTTATAAGAGATAGATATAATCCTTTTTTAAATTGAATAATACATTCCCATACTAGACTGCCTGGGCCTAAATATGAAGTCAAGCATAGGGCTGATCAATTAGCCCTTCCACTTGTTATAAACTTAGTAGAAGAGCAAGCTAGGCAGTGTCACAAAAAATTTCACCAGAATGCCTTTTTATTAAGGAAATAATTTAAAATCATGAGAGAACAAGTGAGGAATATAGTAAAATCTGGTCAACAATGAATTCCTTATTTACCTAACCCTCCAAATTATTCTAAGAATCCTTGAGGCCAGGTTCCTAATGTGGATGTGACTCATTATGCATCTTTTGGAAAAATGAAATTCATTCATGTTACTGTAGATGCATTTAGTTCATATACAATGGCAACAGCACAAATTTCAGAGACTATACAAGGTGTGATTGATCGTTTATTCCACTGTTTTGCTATTGCAGGGATAAAAAAATCCATACAAACAGATAATAGTACTGGATATACTTCTATGGCATTTAAGCAATTCTGCCTATATTACAATATAAAACATATTACAGGTATTCTCTATAACCCCATTGGTCAAGCTTTAGTAAAAAGAAAACATAAAGATCTTAAGAGATTTCTGGAAGTGCAAAAGAAGGGGGGACTACATAGGGACCAAGGAGAAACAAGGAAGAAGAGTAAATGTCACCTTACATACCATGACTTTTTTTTTTAACATTGTATGGTAAACAATTAACATCTGCAGAAAGATTTTTTTTTGTTTGTTTGTTTTTAGATTTTTGCAAGGCAAATGGGGTTAAGTGGTTTGCCTAAGGCCACACAGCTATGTAATTATTAAGTGTCTGAGACCGGATTTGAACCCAGGTACTCCTGACTCCAGGGCTGGTGCTTTATCCACTGCACCACCTAGCCGCCCCTAAAGATTTTTTAATAAGTATATGCAATATAAAGAGAAGGGCATGATCACGTGGAAGGATCCTAAGGCATCAACAATGAAAATGACTGGATCAATTATTAACCTGGGTTTGAGTGTATGATTCTTTTTTGTCCACAGATGGAGAAACTGTCTGGGTACCAGAAAGAAACATCAGACTGTGCAGGATCAGATGAATCAAGTAATAGAGAAAATGAATAACTTACACTTAAGAAATCTAAAAGGAAAAGATGAGAGGAGAACATGTCATGTACTTATGGGACAATTTATGATGCTTACATTACTCATGAACAATTTGGGGATTGTAAAATGAATTGAATATTGGACTTTTGTTCAAAACCCTTCATGGGTCACTATTCTGCAATGGGAAGAGAGTATGGCTGAAATTGTATTAATGGGGAAGCTGCAAATTATTTGGGATATAACAAAGTTCCTACTGGAGTTATCAAAGAAGAGATGCTGAGAAGAAAAGTTAGGTATGCTTTTCCTGGTTTAAATATTGTGTCATCTATATGTTTTTGTAAAATATGTACTGTTGAACCATTTGTTAAATTAAGTAAAACTAATCATTCAACTCATCCAAATATTTATAACATGGGAGCATTTAGGACCATAGAAATATCAGGAATTCCATTTGCAGAAAGTATTGAAGGAAGAAAGATATTTCCTACAGAACCTCCTTGTTTAAAATTACATGCTTGGGATTTCAAACCCCAGGTTTTCCACCCTGGGTTGCCATACCCCAAATAGAAGAATTTACGATCATTCTATTTTGCTACAAGTGTGGAATTCTCCTAATAGAGTTCTTCTGGGGGTATTCCAGGCAATATTAAACCAATTATATACCCAGAAATAAGGTTAGCTAATTCAGAGATATGGAAGGCAATGGCCATAATAGATGAGATAAGGTATCTACAATAGAATAAGATGCTGGGCAAAATATCTTAGGCAGAAAAGTGATTGTCCATGACTGCATGCATAGGACCAGATATTGCTTTCATGATAGGATCTTTCAAAAATGTCAATATTATCAGAGAAAAAGGGGGGGTATAATGTTAACTGTTACAATTGCACTATTTGAGCATGTGTAAATAAAGAAGTAATGAATGATGATGTTGTTTTCATGATAATACAACCAAAATTTGCTATAATACCTGCCAAGGTAGAAGGCTGGTATATGTCTCCTGCTGATGAGTTCATAGAAAAGGTATTAAAGAGTATTAAGCAAAAAAGATGTGCTAGTTGCACTGTGTTTGGAATATTAAGTGTTGTGGCGGCCATTGTGGCAGCTACCTCTACAGTTATTTCTGTACAAGTGGGGAATAAAGAAAAAATGGAAGCTAAATATATTCAAGAATTATCAGAAAATGCTCAGGAGAGAATTAATGAAGTTCTTTATCATTTGATTAATTCATTACAAATCTCTGTAATGAACACAAGGGACAATTGCAATGTGATTATAGATTTTCTGCTATTTGTGTTACTCCTTTAAATATAATACTTCACCATTCCATGGGATAATATAAAAAGTTATTTGAATGGAATATGGTATAATGATTATATAAATATGGATATGAATCAGTTGCATAAAATTGTTAATGATATTGCATTGACACCTAGAATGGAAATGGACTCAGGTACTGATAATTTGTTTAACTTTGTTAATAGGTTTCATCCTTTTCATTTTATGAACCTATTAGTGAGCATGCTTCCTGGTATCTTTGCATTATTATTGATATTGTGTGTTATTTCCATTTGTCTCAGATATCCTTTTTCTCTGGGATAAAATATAGATGTCCCAACACACTGTCTAAAGCTTCAGCATGCCTAAGAAGGTGGAATCTGTTGAGGGCCAGCTCCTGGGAGTGATTTACACATATCCTTGGTGATTTTTTCCATCATATATATATATATATATATATATATATATATATATATATATATGTATATATATGTATTCTTGCTCATTATATGGATTTTTTGGCTCTCCAGTGAATCCTGACCTGGGATAATCTGTGGCTCCAGAGGTGGTTTTAAAAGGCTTTTCTGACAGAGAAGTACACAAATTTCTAAGAACAAATACCGTAAATTTACCCAGGAAATTGTGAAACTGGATCTCCTTTAACTGTTCATTCCTGAGATAAGTTTTTGTTATAAAAAGTTTCAGTTTCCAAAAATAAATCCAGTAGATTTTTGTATCATGACCTTGCATGTGTGTATGTTTCTACTCAACCTGACTCTCCTAAGTCAATGTCCAGACCCACACCAAAGTTATCATGGGTTGTATAGAGTCAAGATTGGAAAGGGAGGAAAGTAAAGGCATAGAGTATGTATTATAGTTGGAGAAAGTACTAATAGAAGTATTAGAAGTAATGATATGGGTAATGAATAGGTTAGGGAAGGTAAGTCATAGGGAGCTATGGAATAAATGATAGTTGGTTGCAGTCAGAAGAATATCAAGTTTTTCAGTAATGAACTTGAACACTTGTAGAAAATGATGACATCTAGGATATGATTATCATGGACTTAAAGAGAATGAGAAAATGGGATAGCTATTGCTAGCCCTTCTCCCTTTCATCAAAGGAAGCCCCCTCTACTCCAGGAGAGGTGCCAGTAGTCAGCTAGGAGAAACAGTATAGGCAGTAAGGTGGTAATATGAATATATTGTTGGCCTGGAGTCAGGAAGACCTGAGCTCAAATTTAGACTCAGACACTTATGAGCTGTATTATCCTAGTCAAGTCACTTAACCTCTGCTTCAGTTTCCTCTTCTGTAAAAAGAAGTTAATGGCAACACCTATTTCATTGAGTTTGGGGTTATGAGAAAATATTTATAAAGTTCCTTCCTATCTAGAATGACCAAGAAGAAAAGAGACATAGCTGTACATATTACTTAAAAGATCTGAGAGTTATTATCTATAAAGCTTCCAATGAGTTGGAGGACTGCCAGATCTTACTACCTATCCTGTCTGTGTGCTCTATAAACCCTTCGACATTGTCATCTAATTTTTTGTATTTCCTAAGAACTTCTGAGCCTTGCCCTTTTCTCTAATGCTGAATTCTTTTATTAATGTTGTTGCTTCAATTAGATTTTTGAGCTACTTGAGAGCAGGAATTCTCTCTCTCTCTCTCTCTCTCTCTCTCTCTCTCTCTCTCTCTCTCCCTTCCCCCTCCCTCCCCTCTCTCCCTTTCTCCTCTCCCTTTCCCACTCTCTCCCTCTCCCTTTCCCCCCTTTTTATTTGTATCCTAAGTATTTGGTCCATCAAAAACAATGAATACTTTAAAATTATATTTTAATTCATTCATTTATTGAAGTCTGGTAGAAGTATGGTTGTTGATGAGGAGAGGAAGATGGTAAGCCTGGCACAGAAGTCCTTGAGAATGAGTGGGAGAAATGACGTGGGAGCTGGTACAAAATAACTACCATGATCTAGGTTGGGTGGAAAATTTTAATTAAGCGAACCTCAAAGAAACTATGTTACTGAGTGATTGTAGTAAAGGCAGATTCTTAAAGTGGCAATGGGAAGGAAGATTTATTTCTCACTTCCCTCAGGACAGCTGTGTCCTGGGTATAAACGAAGGTACAACCAGTGCTGGAAAGACTATCCAGGGACACAGGAGAGAAGCAGTTCTTAGTGTGGGTTAGTAGTTAGAAGGATTATGTGAGAAAGAGATATGGAATGAAAGATTGCTCGTTCACTAATGAAACAGAGTTACAAGGGGAATATTGAAAGGAGTGGGCAGAATTGGAGTGGAATGTGGGTGGGTGGGGATTGGAGGATAGGTTGAAGGAATGGAAGTTGGCCTTATGTGGGCTGTGACTGAGTAATAAAGTAGCAATGCATAGTAAAAAGGAATTGGCTAGTTATAAGACTAGTTAAGTACAGATTAATACTAATGTTCAAAGTATTAAAAAAAAAGAAAGCCTATAGTCTAAAGTTAGATAATATCAGTTCTTTCTCTGGATTTGGGATCTTATTTCATTATGTGTTCTTTGGGATTGTTTTGTATCATTGTGTTGATGAGAATAGCTAAGTAATTCACAATTCTTCATTGTTTGAAATGCTGCTACTGTATTCTGTTCACTTTATTTTGTATCAGTTTATGTAAGTCTTTCTGAAATTATACTATTTGTCTTTTCACATTAAATAAAAATAGTCCATCACAATCATATAGGAAAAATAGTTTGGCTATTCCCCAGTTAATGGGCATCCCCTCAGTTTTCACTTGTTAGTCACCACAAAAAAACCAGCTATAAATATCTCTGTGGTCCTTTCCTTCTTTTGGGGGGGAGGGACATTGCTTTGAGCTATAGACTTAGCAGTGATACTGCTGAATCAAAGGGTTTGCACAGTTTTTATACTGTGTAGTTTGAGTTTTGGGCATAGTCCCAAAGTGTATTGTAGTTGGAGTAGTGAACTGATCCATCCTACAATTCTGCAACATCTTTTATTCCTCGTCTTTTAAATTCCTCCTTGGTTATGTGTCTTAGGCTATTCATACTCACCTTGGCCCTCTCTAATGGAAGCATTCCACACCATCATAGAGCTGGGATCTTCCAAAGAGGATGATGACATATACAGCTTAGTCACATATAACAAGATAAAACCTAGAAGTGAGATGCTAGCATTTGTCACTTATAGCACCCTGCCATTAATTGCATGTTGTTTTTTAACCAGACTCATTCCTTGGACTCCATTTTGCTATGTTAATCTACTCTTAGAAACTTACAATGAATTCTATAGTAAATAATCTTTGCCTTTACAAAAGAAGAAAGAAGATGGGGAGAGAGAAAGAGAGAGAAAGTTATGGAAAGAGATGGAATGACAATGACAGAGAGTGAGAGGTCAGATAGAGGCAGTCAGAGATATGGAAAGGAATTAGAGAGAAAGAAGGGAGGAAGGTACAGTAAGAAGGGGGAGTATGTGTGTGTGTGTGTGTGTGTGTGTGTGTGTGTGTGTGTGAGAGAGAGAGAGAGAGAGAGAGAGAGAGAGAGAGAGAGAGAGAGAGAGAGAGAGAGAATATAAACTTTATTATTGGAAGAGTGACAGATGGGATTGGGGAGGATGGGGAAAGAAGAGAAAGTATAAAGGAATGCAATTAGGAATACTATTATTTTCCTGCCTAACAACTGGACATGTAGAGTTCAAAGAATTTCCACATCTGTTTTCTATGAGGCAAGTAGAGAAGGTATTCTTAGCAGCTTTTGACAGATGAAAAAAAAGCAAGGTAAAGTGATTTTGAGAGTAGTCTGCCTAGTTAGTGGTAGTACTAGATACCAGCCAGTGCTTCCCAATTTCTCTCTTTGTATCCTTCCCACTGTACTGCAAAGAACCCCACAATGTATCAAGAATGACCAGAGAAGCAATCATTATCATTGCCTCCTCTTCATGAGTTAAAGTTCATTCAGATCAATTCCCATCCTGTCAGAGCCCATTGTAGAGAGGAAAGCCTTTAGTATAATGAAGTTGAATTTTTACTCACAGATTCAAGGTCCTAGAAGAGACTCAAATTTTACAAAAGGAAAGGGTGAAGTTCAACATGTAATATCTCATATACTTCATTTTCTTAGTCCTTTGGAGACAATGAGATGGAATTAAAAGAAATTATATTTGAGGAAGGATAAATGTCATCTTGACACTCCCTTTTCATGCACATAGGTGAGTTTAAGCACATGTGCACTTATAAGGAAAAAAAGGACTTTCTCAGAAATCTCCTTTTTACGCTTACTAACTACCTCAGAGAGTTGTGAGGAAACGTGAAAATGTGATATTAATTTGAACTATAATTTTGTTTCCCCACATCCATTTATTTTTGTGTTTAAAGCTTTGGCTCCTTCCAGTAATACTGCCTCCCCTTTACCACTGGATAACTATACCTTGTTGGTTTATATTTCTTTTTAGCCCTGTTCTTCTCTCCTCATCATCCATTTTTTTCTTCTTCCCTTTTCTTCCTTTCTATTTTTTTTTTGTTTTTATCTTCTAACATAAGGATGGAAAACTGGATTCAAATCAGGTATCTTCCTAGCTCTACTTTGATTCCTGTGTCTTGCCTAGAGGCCTGAACAGTGATTTGGATCTTAAACCAGAGTTATTCAACTAACCTGCAATACCCTGGGTAGGTAAGAGGGAGAGTGAAACCTTTCTATGAAAGTGGCAACAAGTCAGAGTAAGCTAGCCATAGTATTATAGAAGGAAATGGAGAGCCACTGGAGAGAGAATGTGAGAAGCATGTTGATTTCTGCATCCCAAAAGTACATTTGAGCATAGTATTCATTTTCCTTGCTAATGTAAAACTTTGTTCTCTTTAAATGGGGTTACATTTCTAGAATCCTCCGTTCCCAAAATAAGATCCTCCAAATTGGAAAATCTAGCTGAAATGAATGAAAATAACAGATGGAAAAAAAATAACAGAAGCTATCCAAAGAACAGCAAGAGATATGAAGTTGGGAATCATCTGTCTAGAAAATGGCACTCAGTTGTACTTTTGAAATTAAAGGTACATTGACTTTTGAAAAGATGATAATTTCTCTCTTGACACTTCCTCTTTATACATTATTGTCCTTTCTGGGCCAAGGTTAACACATAAGAGGTATATTTTTCTTTTCTATTCCTGCTTCTCCCATTTGGTGCTTCTTCTTCCATCTGTTCAAAGGTGTTAAGATCAACTGTTCTGTTCTCTTGGATAAAGGTTCTGGCTTTTGGCAAGGCTCTGTAAAAATGCAAAGTGATACTATTAGCATAGGGTGTTTAATAACAGATTATTAATGCTCTTTTAGGTGCGTCTCAAAGCAGTAGAGTGCACCAACTAGCATAGCTTTATCTTTGTGGGGGTTGCTAGCCTTGCTTGCCTAAGACTGAACTTTTACTAATCAACTGATTCTTATCTGTAGGCATAGGATTGTCTACAAAAGAATATTCCTTTTCCTTCCTCCCATTGAATTCATTTTGAGGGGGGAAAACCCAACTCAATATATCTGTAGTGAGGGAGACAAATATAATTTGACTTAGGTTGTTGCAGAGATCACAGTTTATTCTTGTTCTATTTGACCATGTGACTGGCCAGATCAAATAATCTTTCTGTATCTCCTATTTTAATAGCTAAAACAGGGATAAAGATGCCTGCCCAAACCTTTTCCTGGGGATTTGGGGAATTTAAGCTAGTCTACATGAAAGTGCTTTGAGTTCCTGGGATGATTGGTAATCTTTAGCATTATTACAATGTACTCGCTTCGAAGAACATAATGAACTTTGAATATACATTTTGACTGATTTAATGAAATTAAATGTTACAGTGTAGTATCTTAATTTTTTAATCATTCAACAGTAACTGATTAAATGTCTGATCAGTATATGGCATTGTGCTTGGCACTGGGAATATAAAGAGAGAAATCAATGCTACTGCCCTCAAGGGACTTATCATAAGCTGTCTGACTTACCACTAATTCTCCTAGTGATCTGGGAAAGCTGGAGATCTTGGTCCGTTAAAGAACTTATTACATTAGTAGGTTCACCTGGGTGAATGCCTATGGTCAAACTGCCATTGTGTAGGGAATCTTCACTTTTGTTATTTAAAATTTCTCAGGTGCTTCTAGTACTACCAGCACTCAAAGACATTTCTGCAGTGATGGCATTTAATAAACTCTAGTACACAGGTCTACAGAGAAAACCAAGAAAGCTGTTCAGATAACTGGATATTCCAGAGATGTTCAATTTTATCTTGAGAATCTTTTTGCTGTCAGTGAGTCTTGTGGTTGTGGGTGTGGAAGTGTGGGAACCTGCAGCAAAAATTGTTGGGTGGCTAAGTAGAGGGAATAGAAAAGAGAAAGCTCCTTTCCTTCCTCAGAGTCAAAGACAGGAGTTGTGGTAATGACAGTTGGCTAGAGATGAATCAAATCCCTCACCATCAACCTTATCAACATCAACATTACCTGTTGGGAGGCCCCAGACCAATTTATTTCATGGAATGAGAGGTGGGTCCATTCTCTACCTTTGAATCTTCTGGAATCATTCTTTTTTTTTCCTTTTTCTGTCATCACTTCCTAGGAAAGGACTCTTCCTTCTGCTGCCCTATCACATCTATCACATTTCTTCTTTCCCATAACTTTTTTTTTTCAGAAATCTAGCATACAAACCCTATGTCAACTTTATTTTCCTTCCAAAAGTGTGAGATTGGGGAGCAAGGGAATAAATACTACTGTAGAAGAGGGATAACCAGAAGTTTTCTTTCTTCCTCTTTAGCTCTTTAATTTCCTCTATAACTCCTATGAGTTTTTAGTGAGATGATGACACCTTTCTAACTAAGATGCTTTCCTAATCCTTAAAACCTATATAAACACTGGATGATTTTATTATTTCTCTACTAAAATCCCACTTTGAACATGGACATTTTACCCTCAATGCTTTTAATCTGGACTTGTCTTGCTTTTGAATGAAAGTTCACCAGGTAATAACAGGTGTGAGCTTAAAAATCTATCAATCCTATTTTGATATGCTTTGTAGGTGAGCCAAGGTACTTGATAGCTATTCCAGTGAAAGGCAAGTTCTAGTAGAGGTTAGATGATGTTGGACTCATTACTAGTGAACTCAATATCTTCACCCTCAAATGTCTCTGGGTAAGAACAACAACTGTTGCTTTGCAAGATGCAGAAATACAAGCTTACAGCTTGCCTCAGTTAACCACAGTGATTTTTTACTGCATAATGGTACTCAAATTTTGCTTTTCCAGTTCCCCCCAACTTAGATTCCATTGTGAGGTTTGGGATTTAAAGTCAGAGAGATCTGAGTTAGAATCCTGCCTTAGACAATTCTTAGCTGTGTGGACAAATCACTTCACCTTTCTCAGGCTCTGGTTACATATCTTATGCAATGAGGATAATAATTCTCACAGTTGAGAATCCTTCCTCATAGAGAGATCCCTGGTAACTCTGAGAGAGTTAACTCTCAGGTAACTCACAGAGGTTAAAAAATTTAAAATGTAAGAAATTTGAGTATATTCAATCAATAAACATTTATTATGTACTTCTATGTGCCAGACACTGTGTTAAGCCCTGGAAATACACAAAAAGAGGGAAAAGACAACCTCTTGCCCTTAAGGATCTTGTAATGTAAAGGGGGAGACAATATATATATATATATATATATATATATATATATATATATATATATATATATATATACACCAAACTATATGTAGAATAAAAAGGAAATAATTATCAGAGAGATGGCACTGGAATTGAGAGGATCTGGGGAAGACTTTCTGTTGAAAATGGAATTTTAGTTGGGACTTAAAACCAGGGCCAGGATTTGAATCCAGGGGTATTGACTTTTGAGGGCAGTTGTCTAAAAGTCTTTTATCTTGCTGACATGTTAGAATTCTCTGATACTGAGGGTTTTTCAACTTTAGAATGGATTACTAGAAAAAATCTTTGAAAGTAATATAATTCCTATCATTCTGATATGACTTTATGGTCTTGGCATCACTTATGTGTGAAAACTTATCAGTGGTACATCATTCTAAAGTATTATGTACATCTAAGATAATGTACTGTGTCATAGAATATCAGAGCTTGAAGGCACCTAGGGATAATGTAGTTCAACCTCCTTATTTTTCATATGGGTAAACCTAGTCAAAGTAAGGTCAGGCAATTTGTCCAGAATTAGAAGGAGGAACAGAACCCAGGTATCAAATTCCTAGGCTATTTCCCTAGATTGATTTCTTAAGAGTTCTTTATAGTACCTCAGACCTATGATTTTAATGTAATTCATTGATTTTTAAAATGTGGTAGTTATTGAATAAGGGATTCTTTTTTTTTTAAAAAAAACTATTTTTTTTATACTTAGTATCAGAAAGAAAACAATTTTAATTAGTTGTATTCCTGAACTGGCCAACTAAATGTGGAAAGGGAAATGGAAAAGAAAGGGGAACCTGGTGGGATCTCTTAACTGTGTTGCCTAGCAGGCAGAGTTGAGTATGGTCATCAAATGAGAAGGAGGAAGAATGAGTAAAAATTACTCAGTTGGTATAGGAAAGTAGCCTGTAGTGATCAATAGCATCAAATGTAGCACTATGGTCCAAAAAAGCAAGCACTGAAAACAAGCCCTAACTGGCACAAAATAAAAGGCTTTTAACGGCATGGAGCAAATCAGTCTCTGGGCTGTGCCAAGATGGAAACTGGAAGGGACACAATTATGGAGATTATGACTAGAGAGATGATTAGAGACTTGGGGAATTCTTTTTTCAAGGACTTGCTAAGGAAATAGGATTGTAATTAGAATGGGAAGTGGAATGAAGATTTTTTTTATAAGGTGAACTGAAAAGCTTCAGTAAATACATAGCAAGAACCTATCAAGTTTCCAAATCAGTTGGAAAAATGTTCTAATGTCGAAAATCACTAATGAATACATTAAAAAAGCAAACTACCACATTTCAAAATCAGTATCTTTTACCTAGCTGCCAAATCCAACACTTAGGATTTCAGGTATGTCCTGAAGCAGCAGATGACAAGTGACTGAAACAGAAATTATGAATAAAATTAAGACCGCCCTATAGACTAAGTAGGAGGCAAACTGTTAATAGACAATTCTAAAGGTTTTGTGAACTGAAAGTTGATGGCTGGTGGTCTTGTTTCAAAAAATTTTGAAATTACTTTTTTTTGCATTTCTTTTTTAAAAAAAGAAGCTGTGATTTTGAATTTTATATTTTGGTAAATTTTGAAGATAGGATGGCATAATTTTGGCATTCAAGGATCGAGAGGCAAATGGAAATGACATCATTTGGCTTGGGGGAAAATAGAATGAGCAGCAAAAGTATATTTGGACAATTTCAGAAGTTGGCTGCTACTGGAATAATTTTGAATCCTCTTTCAGTGAATTTAGTTGTCATAAAAGGCAAAAAATTGACATCCCAGGAGAAAATGAAAAATCCCCAGGTATCCAGGAAACATTGGAAAGATAATTGTTGTTGACATAAATGGAATCATTGATTTGTTGCCTATTTGGGAGGAATACATTTTGATATTCCAAATAATGTCCAAAGGCTTAGTGAAATGAACTAGTTGCAGTGATGTTGGATTCAAAACTGGGTTGAAGTTGGGACCACTGAATCATTGGTGTTAAAACTCAAAAAGGACCTTCAAGGTCATTTGGTCCTATCCCCTCATTTTCTAGAATGACAAAACTGAAGTTCAAAGTGAAGGTTTAACTTGCTTAAAGTTATACAGGTAATCAATAGCAGAGATAGGGATTCAAATACAGTTTGCTTACCTTCAAATTAACGACAACTGCCTAGAATAATTTCTGATTACCAGTTTCCTGAACCAACCAAAGGTGCCCTATTTCCAGGCAGCAGTTAATGTATTTTGAAACATGAGGCAAGCATCCTAAAGCAATTTACATTTATGACTTAGTTTGTGACCAGTTGCTTTTAAAACACCATAAGTGATTTCCTGTGTGAAGTCATCTGTTTTCATCCAATGACCCATGTATTTTACTCCTCTCTTACTGCACCTTTGATTCAATCCTGGTAGAATCTCCCTCACTTAAAATGAAATGAATGCTTTCTGGAGGGAAACTAAAAGGGAAGATAAGAGACAGCAAAGAGGAAGAAATAAAGGACTGTTCTAGAGCTAGACACAATTATTCTAAAAGAGTGAACCAAGAAGGTTAGCTAACTCCTCTTTGTTCCTTCTTACTTTAAGCTTTGCATAGTATATTTGTTGCTTCCTAAAATTTCTGGTAATATCCCTTTATTTTTTTCAGTTCAGGATAAACAAGTTCATTTGCCAGATTTGTAGAAACTATAGGTCAAGCATTTTAAGGGAAATAATGAAATATCCAGCATAACACACACACACACACATATATGTGTGTGTGTGTGTGTGTGTGTGTGTGTGTGTGTGTATAATGTATATATGTCTTATTATAAAAATTATTTGTTAGTGGTTATACTAATAAAAAATTACAACAGTGAAATTGACCAGATAGATAAAACCTAGAAGTAAATAAAGACAAAAATGCAATGTTTATTAAATCCAGAAACATAATTCCTTATTCAACAAAAATTTCTGAGATACTTGTAAAGTAGTCTTGAAGAAAATAGGTTTGAACCAATACCTTTTGCTACATGTCACAAGTTGATAATGGATAAAAACATAGAAGATACAACATTAAATGATAAAAGAAATTGGAGAATGGAAAGTTGTGTTTTCTGAAGCTCTAATTAGATCTATTAAAATATCATGGAAGGGCAGCTAGGTGGCACAGTGAATAGAGCATTGGCCTTGGAGTCAGGAGGACCTGGGTTCAAATCCTACCTCAGACACTTAATAATTACCTAGCCATGTGACCTTGGGCAAGCCACTTAACCCCATTGCCTTGAAAAAAAATCTAAAAAAATATCATGGAGACACAGGCAGGGTCACACAAGATTTAGCAGCTACTATGTTAAAGGACCAGAGGGCTTGAATATGATATTTCAGAAGAAAAAAGAGCTGGAATTGGAACCAAGAATAATATACCCAGCAAAACTGAGTATAAGCTTCAAGGGAAAAATAGATATTTAATGAAGTAGAGGGCTTTCAAGAATTCCTGAAGAAAAGACTATAGCTGAATAGAAAATTTGACTTGGAAATACTAATTAAAGGATAAACCTCAAAGACAAATCATTAAGGATTTAATATGGTTAAACTCTGGAAAAATGATGCATATACATTCTATGAACATTATCATTATTAAGGATTTTTAAGAAGGATTCTACATAGAAAGAGCATGCAGGAGTAAGTTGATTATATTGAATAATGCAAAAGAAAATACATGGGTAAGAAAGGGCAATGCCCTTGGAGAAGGGGTAAGGGAATAGATGAATGAGGAAAATTTCTCATGTAAATGAGGCATTCAAAGAACTTTGAATGTGGAAAATTGTGAGAGTTATAGGCAACACTTGAACCTCATTCACATTTAAATTGGTTCAAAAAAAAAGAATACACACACACACACACACACAATCCCAATTGGCAATAGAAATTATCTTATCCAACAGGAAAGTTGGAGAGGAAGGGGACAAGTGAAAGAGAGGGATGCTTAAAGGGAAGACATATAAATGAACACGGTGGTCAGAAGCAAAACAAACAAGATGGAACAAAAAGCACATTCAGTAGTCATAATTGTGGATATAAATGGGATGAATTCACCCTTAAAACAAAAGTAGATAGAACGTATTAGAAACCAGAATCCAACTATTAGTTGTTTACAAGAAACACATTTGAAACAGAGAGACACACACACATAAAAGTTAAAATAAGGAGCTGGAACAGTATCTATTATGCATTAGCTGACATAAAGCAAGCAGGAGTAGTACTCATGATCTCTTTTTATTGTTTTGGATTTTTGTTGAATTGTTTCAAACAATTTTCTGTGACATCATTTGTGGTTTTCTTGGCAAAGATACTGGAATAGTTTGCTATTCCTTTTCTAACTTATTTGACAGATGAGGAAACTAAGGCAAATCAGGATTAAGTGACTTGCCCAAGATCACATAGCTAGTAAGAGTCTGGGACTCAATTTGAACTTGTCTTCCTGACTCCAGGGTCAATGCTCTATCCACTTTGCCATCATGATCTTAGACAAAGAAAAAGCAATAGAATCTAATTAAAAGAGATAAGCAAAGAAACCACATATTGATTAAAAGAAT
Source organism: Macrotis lagotis (assembly GCF_037893015.1). Classification (NCBI taxonomy): domain Eukaryota; kingdom Metazoa; phylum Chordata; class Mammalia; order Peramelemorphia; family Peramelidae; genus Macrotis; species Macrotis lagotis. Next base: position 172,253,239 of record NC_133662.1, on the reverse strand, counting down.
CATAAAATATTAAGTAACATCAAAATTACATATATATATGTATATGTATATATATATATGTATATATATATATATATATGTATGTATGTATATATATATATGTGCCAAATGGCATAGTATCCAAATTCTTAAAGAAAAAGTTAAATGAATTACAGGAGGAAATAAACAATAAAAGTGTATTACTGGAAGACCTCAACCTTCCCCTCTCAAAGATAGATAAATTCAGCCATAAAATAAGAAATCAGAGATGAATAAAATCTTAGAAAAGTCAGATATACTTAGAAAAGTCAGATATGCAAAAATTAAATGAAAATAGAAAGAAGTATATTTTTCTCAGCTGTTTATGTTTGCTTTACAAACATTGAAAAGGTATTAGGGCATAAAACCTCATAAACAAATGGAGAAAAGCAGAAACATTAAATACACCCTTTTCAGCATAAAATACAATAAAAATTACATTTAGCAAAGTACAGTGGAAGTATAGATTAAAAGCTAATTGGAAACTAAATAATCCTAAAGAATAAATGGATCAAAAAACAAATCATAGGGCAGCTAGGTGGCGTAGTGGATAAAGCACTGGCCCTGGAGTCAGGAGTACCTGGGTTCGAATCTGGTCTCAGACATTTAATAATTACCTAGCTGTGTGGCCTTGGGCAAGCCACTTAACCCCATTTGCCTTGCAAAAACCTAAAAAAAAACCCCAAATCATAGAAATGATCAATAATTTCATAAAAGAGGACAACAACAATGAGACAATAGTCCTAGATTTGTAAGAGTCAATGAATAAAGAGGAAAAAATTGATATCTAAATGTGTATATCAATAAAAGAAAATGCAGACAAGTGAATTTGACACAAATAAAAAAGAACAAATGAAAAATCTTCATATAAACACCAAACTGGAAATCCTGAAAAAAATCAAAGGAGAGTTTTAAAAAATTGAAAGTGAGAAAGTCTAATAAAACTAGAAATTGGTTTTCTGAAGAAAAAGTCAATAAAAAGACAATTAGTTAATTTGGTTTTTTAAAAAATAAAATAGAAGACTAAATTTCCAGCATCAAAAATGAAGAGGATAAATGCACTAATAAGTTAAAGCAATCAATAAGAGTCATTTCACTCAATGATTTGCCGGTAAACTGATGATCCAAATGAAATGGACAAATATTTTCAAAACTATATAAACTTCCCAGAAAAAGGAAGTGGAAGTTAAATATTTAAGTAACCCTATCTTAGAAAAAAAAATTGAAGAAGCCATCAATGAACTACCTAAGAAAAAAATCTCTAGGACCAAATGGATTTACCCATGATTTCTACCAAACATTTAATGAACAATTAATCTTAATACTAGATAAACTATTTGAAAAGTTACATAAAGAAGGAACCCATCAAATTCCTTTTATGACACAAATGTAGTTTTGATTCTTAAACAAGGGGGAGAGAAAATCAGAAAAAGAAAATTATAGCCCAATTTCCCTAATGAATATCACTGCTAAAAATTTAAATAAATAGCAAAGAGATTATAGCAATATGTCACAAGGATTATATACTATGACCTAGTGAGATTTATATCAGGAATGTAGGTTTGTTCAATGTTCAGAAGATTGTCACCATAATTGACTACATCAATAAAAAACAAACAAATATAATATCAATATATACAGAAAAAAACTTTTGACAACATATATCTATATATGTCACATATATATATATAAATATATATATATATATATATATATATATGTAACAAAATATAATAAAGCACTGGAGGGGAGAGGCAGCTAGGTGATGCAGTGGATAGAGCACTTTCTCTGACAAATGCAGTTCAAATTCCACCTTAGATATTTGAAACTTATTAGCTATGTGATCCTGGACAAGTTTATTACCCTCAATTGCCTTTTAAACAAAACAAAACAAAAAACTCAATCCTAGAAAGCACAGAAATCCCTCTCAGCAGTTCAGAGAGCTAGGACAACCATTTTAGACTGGCTACAGACAACATTATCCCAATCCAAGGGAAGAAAAACAAAACAAAACAAAACAAAATGACTCTTCAGAATCCAATAAATACTTTGTAAAAATTATCTCTTTCCTTTAATCCTAATTCCTCATACCAAAAATAACTAATCTGCAAACATGTTTATCAAAATTATGCATGTACAATGCTAACCTGACTGTTTACCACTGAGGGGAGTGGGGGGTGGGGAAGGAGGGTGGAGGGAAATTTTGTAACTTAAAGATATACAACTGCATATGGATGAGAAAATTAAAAAAACATTTTTAAAGCACAGAAATCAATATAACCCTTCTTAAAATGAAAAACAGTATCTATCTAAAGCCAAGTGCAGGCAAATTAATAATATTATTACCATCATTATTGAATTGTACTAGGAAGGCCAACTAAAGCAAGAAGACAAAAGAAATTGAAAGAATAAAAATGGGCAATGAGGCAATAAAACTATCATTCTTTGCAGATGATTTGGAGGTATATTTAGAGAAATCTAGAGAATCAACTAAAAAACTAATTGAAATAATTTATGACTTTAGGAAAGTTGTAGAATATAAAATATAAACCCAATCATCAGGAATTCTATATACAACCATCAAAAACCAGAAGGAAAGGTAGAAGGAGAAATTCATTTTAAAATAATTGTAGATAATTGCAAGTCTACCAGCCAATACAAATCCAGGTATTTTTTAAAAAATAATTATAAAATGCTTCTCACACAACTAAAGAGAGATCTAAACAATTGGAGATATATTTATTGCTCATGGGTAGACTGAGACAATATAATAAAAATTACCATTTTACTTAAGTTAATTTTTTATTCAGTGTCAGACTAATCAAACTACCAAAGAATTATTTTATAGAGCTAGAAAAAAGTAATAGCAAAATTAATATGAAGAACTAAAGATCAATAATATCAAGAAAACCAATGAAAAAAATGTTAAGGAAGGTGGCCCAACCATTCCACATTTCAAATAATATTACAAAGTAGAAATCAACAAAACATTCTAGTACTGGCAAGAAAGTGGTGAATCAGTGGAATAAATTGGCTACACAGTTAACAATACTAAATGATCATAGTAATCTAGTGTTTGATTAGCTCAAAGATCAAAGCTTTGGGGATAAGAAGTCAACATTTAATAAAAATTGTTGAGAAAACTGGAAAGCAGTTTGTCAGAAACTAGGCATAGATCAACATCTTGCCATAAACCAAGATAAGGTTAAAATGGATCAATGATTTAGACATAAGTAAATTAGGGAAGCATAGAAACATGTACCTGTCATATCTGTTCAAAAGGGAAAGTTTATGACCAAACAAGAGATAAAGAATCACAGGATATAAAATGGATAATTTCGATTATGTGAAATTAATAGGCTTTTGCACTAATAAAACAAATACAGTCAGCTTACAAGGAAAACAGAAAATTGTGGAAAATTTTACAATTTTTTTTCTGACACAGGCCTCATTTCTCAAATATATGAGGAACTGAGCCAAATTTATCAAAATGAGTCATTATTCAGTTGCTAAATTATCAAAGGATATGAAGTTTTCAGAAGAAGGAAACAAAATATCAATCTTCACATAAAAATATTCTTAATTGTTACTTGAAAATGTAATAAAAACAATTCTTAGATACCACCTCATACCTATTGGATTAGCTAATAGTATAGAAAAAGAAAATGACACATGTTGGGGAAAATGTGAAAAACTTGGGACCTAATGTACTGCCTTCTGGCCTTCTGGAGGTAGCTCTAATCAGTGGGAAGGTTTTTCCCATTTGTGTTGAGCCTAAATATTCTCCCCCCCCTCCAATTTCTGCCAGTTGCCCTTAATTTTGCCTTCTAGGACCAAGCAAGACAAATCCAATCCTTCTACCACATGACAGTTACACATCTTCTTAGAGTTATTATTCCTCTCCTCCTCAGCATTTTCTTACTTCCAGCCTAAGGACCCCTAATTCCTTCAGTTGATTCTCTTATTGCATTATCTCCTCTTCATTATCATCATCATTGCCTTCTAATGATCCTTCTATTACCATTGTGCCCAGAATAGAACCCCAGATATGGCATAATCAGAGATCTATAACCTATCTCATTCTGGAAACTGAACTTTTTTTGAATGTACCTGAACACATCATTAATATTTTTGATTGCCATGTCATGTTAGAGCTTGCTGCCTATGAAAACTCTCAGAGCTTTTTACAGTGTTGATCTTCTATACTTCCCAATCTTTTTTGAATCAAAGTGAAATTCTTTACATTTATACATATTAATTTTTTGCCTTCAGCTCATTATTATAGCCAGTTAAAATCTTTTTTAAATCCAGACATTGTCATCTAGAGTAGCTACCTTTCCCAAATTTATATGAGATATAAATTTTTATAGGTATCCTACATATGACTTTATCTAAATCTTGATAAAATGTTAGGTAGCCATGAACCAAAAACAGGTCTGCCTGAACTCCACTGGAGGCCTCCTTCTAAGTTGACATAAATCTTTTAGGGTTTACCTTCAATCTGTTCAAAATCTACCTTACTGCTATATCTAGCCCATATTGCTTCATCCTATCTGCAAGATTAGCCTAAGAGAGTTTCACAAATCCTTTGTTTAAAAACAATCTATACAATATTTATATTATACCCCTGGACTTTTACAATTCTAGTAATCCTCTCAAAAATAATATTAATGATAAATAAATGAATGACAAAAGTATGTACTAAGTATTTACTATTTGCCAGCAAAGTCCTGAAAATACTCAAATGGATCAATGATCTTATTTAGGCATTCTGTCCAATGATGCTAAGCCTACCTGCCTTTTACATAATACTCCATCCTATGTTCTCCCAGAAGTTAGTACTAATGGTTCCCTCTCAGTGTTCTGGTTATCTTCTTTCTACCATTGCAAGGGAATCTATCAGCAGCACTATCCAGTTGATCCTGTCATGGATTTCCTTGCTTTTCTTTTTCAATAATGTGAGTGGCTAATCATTTCCCATCAATTGACATCTTTTGCTCCTATTCTGCATTGGTGATATGTTGAATCTTGCTTATATGCACCATATACCGTTCCTTTGCCCTTCTAGCTAATATTCAGCTTTAATTCTTCAGAGACTTAAATTCCATATTTCATAATAATAATAATAATAATAACAATAATTTTTGTCCTTCATTATCGAAGAAGACCATGATATCAGGGAGGTGATGCCATGACAAGCACATGAATTGGATTTGAATGAGGGGGTGCTGTGCTAAGTCACCAGCCTCACTTTTTCCTCCAGAGCCATCTGGAGGCCAGATATGAGTAAGGACTATTGGAGATGGCCCTGGATGTGAGACAATCAGGGTTATGTGACTTGACCAAAGTCACATAGCTAGTAAGAAACAAGTGTCTAGGGTCAGATTTGAACTCCCCTCCTCCTGCCTCTAAGATCAGTGCTCTATCCCTTGTGCCACCTAGCTGTACCCTATTTCATAGCAAGATTGGTAGAATGTTATATTGAAGAGATGAATTTCTGCTTCTGGTCATAAATATAATTGTTCAGTGTTTTTCTTCTCTTTGTCACATCTTCCTTTCTGCCCCTCTTCATATATCCATTTTATATTTAAAGTTTTTTAAAATAATTTTAAGGAATATTTGATAACTTGGAGAATGGGGAAAGAGGCATTTTGTTAGCCCCTTAACCTACTTTAGTAGGGAGACCAACTTGTAATTTTTAATGATAACTTGGTACTGGTATAAACACAACACAACACATTCTCTGTAAACAGTTTCAAAATCTCCCTTGCTTTCCACATATGCCTTACATAAGCTGTTCATTCTTTGTTGTTTTGGCTGGTCATTCTTTTGGTAGGTTGCCATGAATGCGTTCGAGTTTTTCATACCCATTTGCTCCATGATAGCATCATTAACTTGGTGCTCCTGAATAAAGATTTATGAAAGGATTCTCATTTCTTCTCATGTTTATGAGAGGCCGGAAATCAGTTAGAAGATTCAGGAATTTTTTGCCCTCAGAAAAAAAATAGAAGCTATCCCCAACTGTTTTTTTGTGAAAGAACTTGAATCAGAAATCCAGTTAGTAGTAAGTCTCTATCAAATTATATCTTATTACTTCTGTCTTCTCTCTTATTCTTGATGACAGATTTCCCACACCACCTTGTTATTTTGTTGGCCATCTCCTCTAGTTTCATAGGAGATCTCTGAATATAGATTTTGAATTTGTAAAACCCTTCACAGATCCAGTCTTAGATTAGAGCCATGATGAAATGTGGATCATTTGGAATAAGATCTCTTAGTGACGTCTTTGGTTATTTAGTATTGTGGTGCTCTTGGTCTCATTAAGGCAGCTAACTGTCTCAGTACAGTTTTAAGCTTTAATAGTTTAAGATTATTTTGGGGACATCCTGTATTTATTACTACAGAAAGACAAAGGAGATTTAAAGTACCAAAGCCAGAATTTATTTCCTGAAATTAGAAAAAAAGACTGTATTATTTTATTTGATTGAGTGATGGAAAGATAAGCAACTATCCAATCAAGAAATATTTGTTAAGCTTCTACTATGTACGGGCCATTATGAGTATACCAAGATGAAACTTAGGCAATGATGATACCATATTGTATTTCTAATTGTTGAAAAGCTTACTTAGTGTAAAAGTCAAATACAAGGAAACAAAACCAAAAAGACAGCATACGGTTAATGTCCAGAAAGTGGTATAGATGACAGGTCAGCTAAGTTTTGATGACTCAGAGTTGTAGTGGCCCTGGGAATTTCCAAGGAAAATTTTTCCTAATGTGAGATATTACTTTAAAGAATTATACTTACATGCTTATGAATACTTATATACCTATACTTTATAAGATTTTATTTATTCTGATAAAAAGAGCACTTGTAAGTTTCTTGAAGCTGGGTTTTACTTTTGTTTTGTTTTGCCTTTCTTTGACTTTCAAGTGGTTAGGATAGTACCTGATATATATCACATCTTTAATAAATGCTTATTGACTAACAATAAATTATGGCCACTATAATTAGACTATAAATAAGAATAATAAGGTCTACTCTCAATGATATTTAGATGGGTTATCTACCAAAGGTGAGTTAACGTGGTTAAAAAAAAAGAAAACTAATGTTCTAGTATTAACTCTGCCACTCATTGGCTTTGAACCTTTGGGCAAGTCATCTTATCTTGAAAAGAATAGCTATCTTTATATTTTTAAGAAATAGTCGTGTAGGGGCGGCTAGGTGGCATAGTGGATAAAGCACAGGCCTTGGAGACAGGAATACCTGGGTTCAAATCCAGTCTCAGACACTTAATAATTACCTAGCTGTGTGGCCTTGGGCAAGTCACTTAACCCCATTTGCCTTGCAAAAACCTAAAAAACAAAGAAAGAAATAGTCATGTGAAATTTTCAGACTTTTCTTCTAAACTCATAGGGAAAAAGTAGTAGCAAAGAATAGGAGTTGTAAAGTCTCAAATTTACACTTAATGGATGGAAGATAAAATACTTCCCATTATGTTAATCTAAAAGTAGAACAGGCTATCTTAAACTTCAATGCAGCCTTCTTCCCTGGAAGTTTTCAGCCAAATTTGGATGATTCTTGTTCAAATGCATATTGGACTAGATATTCTCTGAAGTTCCTTTCTATTTTCATTTTCCATGATTCTTGGATTTATCATTGGAAGGTTAACCAATAAATGATTTCTTTTTCTAAAAATTGGCCATAGCAACTCATGAAACACTCTAAGATGTGGAGGAGTTAAATATTCATTGGCAGAAGGATTATCCACATTGATGAAATCATAAATCTTTAGATGAACTAAATTCTTATTTTTTTCTCATAATTAAGATGAGAAATCAGATCCTATAATTTTTTTAATTTATGGGCAAATAGATAAAGAAAAAGCAAAGGAACTGGACTATGAATTGGTGACCAAAACATCAAGACTGATACAGAAAGTATCAGATTTCCATTCTTTCTCCCAACTCCATGAACTATGTTGTTTTTCTATTCCTATTCACAATTTATCTGTTTTCAAAATTGTTAACAAGTTACAGTTCTAGTGATAATTATTGCATTTCTATATTTATAGATAACTGGCACATATGGAGGTGGAACAGCACAATTTGATATTTCCCCATGTGCCAGATTTTTTTAATAAATATAGAAATCCTATAGTTATGAAAACCTATTTTTTAAAATTAAATATATATGCTCCTGGACATCTGTTCTGATATCTTGTATTCTTTGGAGAACTGGTTTTCCCAGTTGCCATTCTGTGAGTACCAGTATTAACCAAGAGTTTAGGGGTCAATAGGCTTTGAATATGCATGTCAAGATCAAAACTTTCTTTATTCCTACAATAAGATTACATTAAGCTATATTAATTCAACTTTTGTTTTCTTTATAGAATATTTGAAGGGTTATTTTTATCATGTCAATTTACTTGGGAATTTTGGGGGTTAACAATAAGAATTCCTGTTACTTGTTAATAAATGTTAACCTGTTTAATTCAGACATACCATAATTAGTATCTTGGTTTTTAAAATGAATTTCCAGAGAGGTGGCCAGGGATATTTATCTTTCTAAAAAGTTGTAACTTCCCAGCAATTCTAGAATTTTTCAGGGGAAAGAATGTCCCTACTGCTTATTGTAGCTTTATGTATATTACTATAAGGAAAGAAATTTGGAACATGGGTTCCAATCCTGACTGCCACCACCACTTACCACCTATTTCCCCTGCTTTTGCTGCCACTGCTATTACTATTGCAACCACTATACCACCATTAGTACACCTACTACTACATGTGTGATTTTTGCCAGATTACTTAACCTTTCAAGTTAAAATGAAAATGTCAAGTACAAAGACTTCAGGTCCCTTTCAACTTTAAATCACTATGTAACATGGTAATATATGTCTTTTTAAAAATTCTTCTTAATGATTATCACATTCCTTTTCCGAAGTAGACAATAAAAATTTTGAATAAATGATGTCATTTGAGAATTGTCCTTCAGTGCGACTAGCTTCCCCTCAACTACTCCCTGTAGCTAAACAGAGCTTTTATCTTTTAAAAGTTACTTATTTTGAATTTTACAATTTTTCCCCTACTCTTGCTTTCCCCCCCCCACCAGAAGACAGTCTGTTAGTCTTTATATTGTTTCCATGGTATACATTGATCTAAACTGAATGTGATGAGAGAGAAATCATATCTTTAAGGAAGAAAAATAAAGTATAAGAGATAGCAAAATTATATAATAAGATAACATTGCTTTTTTTTAAATTAAAGGTAATAGTCATTGGACTTAGTCCAAACTCCACAATTCTTTCTCTGGATATGGATGGTATTCTCCATCGCAGATATCCCCAAATTGTGCCTGATTGTTGCACTGATGGAGTAAGTAAGTCCATTAAGGTTGATCATCACCCCCATGTTACTGTTGGTGTACAAAGTTCTTCTGGTTCTGTTCATCTCACTCAACATCAGTTCATGCAAATTCAACCAGGCTTCCCTGAATTCCCATCCCACCTGGTTTCTAATAGAACAATAGTGTTCCATCACATACATATACCACAGTTTATTAAGCCATTTCCCATTTGATGGGCATCCCCTTTATGTTCAATTCTTTGCTACCACACACAGGGCTGCTATGAACATTTTTGTACAAGTGATGTTTTTACCCTTTTTCATAATCTCTTCAGGGTATAGACCCAGTAGTGGTATTGCTGGATCAAAGGGTATGCACATTTTTGTTGCCCTTTGGGCATAATTCCAAATTGCTCTCCAGAAAGGTTGGATGAGTTCACAGCTCCACCAACAATGTATTAGTGTCCCAGATTTCCCACAACCCTTCCAATATTGATCATTGTCCTCTCTGGTCATAATGACCAGTCTGAGAGGTGTGAGGTGATACCTCAGAGATGCTTTAATTTGCATTTCTCTAATAATTAATGATTTAGAGCAATTTTTCATATGACTAAGGATCACTTTGATTTCCTCATTTGTAAATTGTCTTTACATATACTTTGACCATTTGTCAATTGGAGAATGGCTTTTTTTTCTAATTGACTCAGTTCTCTGTATATTTTAGAAATGAGTCCTTTGTCAGAATCATTAGTTGCAAAGATTGTTTCCCAATTTACTACATTTCTTTTGATCTTGTTACAGTGGTTTTATCTGTGCAAAAGCTTTTTAATTTAACGTAATCAAAATTATCTAGTTGGAATGATTTTTTTTAATGATGTTCTCATCTCTTCCTTGGTTATAAACTGCTTCCCTTTCCTTAGATCTGACAGGTAAACTATTCTTTGATTTCCTAGTTTGCTTATAATATTGTTTTTGATGTCTATATCCTGTATCCATTTTGATCTTATCTTGGTATAGGACGTGAGCTGTTGGTGATCTTATCTTGGTATAGGATGTGAGGTGTTGGTCTAATCCAAGTTTTTGACACACTAACTTCCAATTTTCCCAGCAGTTTTTATTGAAGAGAGAGTTTTTATCCCAGAAGCTGAGCTCTATGGGTTTATCAAACAGCAGATTACTAAAATCATTTCCTGTTATTGCACCTAGTCTATTCCACTGATCCACCACTCTATTTCTTCGCCAGTACCAGACAGTTTTGATCACTAATGCTTTATGATATAATTTAAGGCCAAGCCACTTTCTTTTGCACTTTTTTCATTAAATCCTTGGAAATTTTTGACTTTTTATTTCTTCCTATGGATTTACTTACAATTTTTTCTAACTCTTTAAAGTAATTTTTTTCTAATTTTAATTGGTAAGGCACTAAATAATAGTTTAATTTTGGTAGAATTGTCATTTTTATTATATTAGCTCAGCCTATCCATGAGCAGTTGATATTTGTCCAGTTATTTAAATCTGATTTTATTTGTATGAGAAGTGTTTTGTAATTGTTTTCAGAAAGTTTTTGAGTCTGCCTTGGCAGGTAGACTCCCAAGTATTTTATGTTGTCTGAAGTCACTTTGGGATTTCTCTTTCTAGGTTGTTCTGTTGCATCTTGCTAGTCATATATAGAAATGTTTAAGATTTATGAGGAAAGCTTCCATTAAAAAAAAGTATTATTAATTTGAACTTGAGAGATCTAAGATTCTGTATGAATCTTATTTTGACCTCTTCAGACATCTTTGTGTCTCTTGAATCTGAATTAGAAACAGCTTTAAATGACAATGACCCAAGCAAAATGCTTTATATGATTTAATGTTCAGGAAAGGATGTATCTCAGTCTATTCACTGCCAGGGTTCTCATCATTTTATTATTTTCCACTCAAAATACTTTGATAGCTCCATGCTTCCAAATGTTCCACCTTAGTCAAAAACCAATCCTGGATAAAGAAACAGCCATCATCATTAATAAGGCTTATGGTCACATCTTTATATATATGTACACACACACACACACACACACACATACACACACACACACACATATACACACACACATATATATACCTGATGTCACTGCCTAGAAAGACATATTCATTGGCTTTCACTGAATGGCAATGTTTAATTTGCTAGTTCCAATTTGAGATTATTTTTGAGACTTAATAGCTCTTTTTAGGTAAATTAGTTTAAACTGCATGTGATGAGAAAACTGCTTGACCTTGAAACAGCCTTTTTTCCCCTTTCTTTATGGGAGATGACTAAAGGGTTGACAGATGAGACTAAATTCACTCTGGGGAATACCAAGGGAACCAATGAACATAAATTTATGTATATGGCAGCAAGTTACAGGACCTGTATCTCTGAATAAATCAGTCAAAGTGTGGTGGTTTTGTCTCCAGTATAAATATAATTGAAATCTCATTTGCATATGATGTCAAACAAAGTTTATAATGAAGATTTTTTTTTAAAAAATTCTTTATGTCTGTCTTCTTCAATAGGTCTCAAACAGGATTAGGGGTGATCCTGTAAAAAGTAATTAGGTACTTATTCAAGTGTAATCTGAGAATGTGATATTTTACTTGCACTCAGTTCTCAAATCTCTATTTTCTTGTGAGATTAAAGGTTCAATTTCTAATATCTCCATCCATCAAAAAAAAGTGCCACAATCCTTAATGCAATTATTAGAGTCACATGGTAAGGTCCATCAAAAAACAAAACCAAACCAAAAACTACTTGACATCTTATTATGTAACTAAAGCATAAAGGCAAACTTAAAAGAAGATAAGGACAGTCAATTGAAGCTGAAAATATTTAGTAAGAAGAGGAAGAATTTCTAATCAAATTACATTTGACATTACTGAGCTGAAAGAAAGAGATTTTGGCAGTAATGGTTTAGAAGTACCTCTTCTAGTTGCCCTTCTCCTGAGAGAACTACCAGATCTCAGCAAATAGGTCTTTAGGTTCCTAAGAGGTCCTGCTGCACAAAGTACCACCTGCTTGGACTTTCTTGTTCCAGGGACCAATACCTTATTCAGTTATATTTAATTATTATATTATTTTTAAAATTTTTTTTAGGTTTTTGTAAGGCAAATGGGGTTAAGTGGCTTGCCCAAGGCCACACAGCTAGGTAATTATTAAGTGTCTGAGACCGAATTTGAACCCAGGTACTCCTGACTCCAGGGCCGGTGCTTTATTCACTGTGTCACCTAGCTGCCCCTATATTTAATTATTATAGAACATTAGCGCCAAAATATTTAAAATACTGAACAAAACTGTTTAATTTGAGGGAAAAAGATCTTTTTCAGGGTCAATATTAGAATAAATTTCATTAGGGTCGAATAAATATAACCATGAGTTTCTTTCCTCAAATGGTTCGAATTGTATTCCAAATTTTACAATTTTAGCATAAGCCAAGATATTTAATCATGCAAATTCTTTTCTCCCTTTACTTCAGTTTTCATCTATTTATGTATTTATTTGTTTGTTTGTTTATTTAAGGCAATGAAGTTAAGTGTCTGAGGTCAGATTTGAACTCAGGTACCAGTACTCTATTCACTACGCCACCTAGCTATCCACCTTTACTTCAATTTTAAGGGGAACTTGACTCCATGCTATTATTTTTTCTTTTGATCCTAGTTGCAGTGAATATTTATTTTATGTTTGAAAAACTTTTTTAAAAATTATATATTTTAAAAGTCTTTTTTCTTTAAAGAATCTGAGAGGCATATTACAAGAGCTATTTTTTTTTGTCTGAGTATATCACATCAATAGACCAGAAAACAGGATATGTTGATACCACTTCCAAGGTATGTGATGTTCTACAAATGACTTTACCTATCTGGGCCTGTCCACTCACACTCAAAATGAGAGTATAGGACTGGAATCTCAAGGTTCCAGATAGTTTTGTTTCTGTGAGTCCATGTAATGGCCCTTTAGCCACCAATATCAGAAGCACAAGCTTTTTATTGCAGCATTCTCTCTTTTTCCTGGATTCAATTGGCTGTGAACTTTATAGAATAAAAGTACTTTGGCAAAATATATTCCATAATTATCTAATGGTTGTGATTTATATAATGAATGGTTTGAAAATTCAGGACTGGAGAGATTCATGTCTCAATTTGGCTAAACCTATTAGTTATTATAAGCCTTAGGCTGAATCCATGTGTGGTAGGCATTTCATTTCTAACTGCATTTTATTATTTCAGGCAGAATAATCCCCTTCTCCTACTCCAGTATACCTGTCTGTGAGATGCAACAAAACTAAGTAGAAGAACCAACAGGTAGTTTGAGAGGGGTGTGGTGCTTATTTATTTTTGGTCCAGATAGTTCCTTGAAGCAGGTTTACATGCTCACATATTCCACCTCAATTCCAATCTTGCTATCTATGTTATTATCAATGTCCCTACATGAATTCTTCAGATCCTCCATCCCAATTTGTGTATGGATATGGCCTGAAGTTTCCATTGCTTAAGGCCTTGACACCCCAAACCTTTCTTCTAAACTCTCTCTTTTTTTTGCAAGGAAAATGGGGTTAAGTAGCTTGTCCAAGGCTACACAGCTAGGTAATTATTAAGTGTCGGAGACGGGATTTGAACCCAGGTACTCCTGACTCCAAGGCCGGTGCTTTATCCACTACACCAACCGTCCCCTAAACTCTCTTAACAAAAATTTTATTCAAGAAGGAAATTCAATGCGATCTATATGTCCCATATTCTGTCACTGAGGAGCTGAGAACTAGGGAACATAGTGTACACATGTATGGTGGGGGGGAGTGGGAGTGAGGTAGAAGGGAGAGAGGGAATGAGATTTTTAAAAAGAGGATTATAATTGTGTCTCTAAAAAGAAAATGGCTGGGAAGAAATTTTAGGGGCACTGGAATTATTGTTTAGAGACAATATTTATTACTACATCTTTCCAGTTGACAGTTTTAGAATTATCAGTCAGGCAAGACCTAAAAGCAAAGGTGAGAAGTCTCACTAACAGGCTATTCTGGATTCATTTACTACTAATGAATGAATTTGGCTGGGAATCTCTCAATCAATCAACAAGTATTTTTGAGCACCTATAGTGTATTCATTAATATACCAGGAATTGAAAGGTATACCAAAGATGTATAAGATTATTTTTACTCAATGAAAGTCCAATATATGCCTCCTCAGAATTTTGAATTTTCATTGTCTGATAACTATTATACATGGAGAATTATGGAATGATCATGTTACAAATTGAAGTTTACTGTGCATAAATGTGATTGAAGTGCAGAAAAAGAACAGAACTCCAAATATGAGTAGAAATCATTGAGAAGCTTTCATAGAAGAGATGAGATTTGGGTAGGATATTGAAGGATTTATTTAAATAAATAGATAGTAAAGGAGCATTGCATGAACTAAAGCATATTTACAGGAGAGTGTGATGATGGGACTTATTGAAATGTCATATCTTCTTCGGAATAATAGTAGGAAAGAAGTCTGAATAGCTAGCCTGGGATAAGATTTATGGAAGGACTTGGAATTCAGACAGAAGAATTTAGACTTGATACTATAGGCAAAAGGGATCGTTGTTCATTCTTAAGCAGGGGCATACATGATGAATTGTTGTTTTAGAAAGATTAGTTTGGCAGCAGGATACAAGATGGATTGGAGGAGAAAGAGATCAAAGTCAGGGAAATCAGCCAGGAGGTTACAGTAATCCAGGCATGAAGACCTGTAGCACAGTGGTGTGAGAGGCAATTGAGAAGAAAGTACAAAAGGGAACATTTCAGAGAAAGAAATAATTGGCCTTGGAATCATCTTTGATTCTTCCATCTCTTCTATCAATCTCTCCTCCTCACTGTCACTAGTCTTCCTTGGCTGTTTTCTGGCAGATTGGTGATACCACTAATAGAAATGCAAAGTTAGGAAATCAAGCTCATCTTGGTGAGGATAGCATATATAATTTATTTTGTGTCATATTTAGTTTGAGGCAACACAAAGATATGAAGCAAAATGAAATGGTAGGTGGATAGCCAGCCTCAGAACCAGGAAAATTTGGGTTCATGTTCTGCCTTTGACATCCTAGGACTATAATTGTGGACAAGGCACTTAAAACTCCTAATACCCAGGCATATCTCTAAATTAAATGTATTTCCCTATGTTGACATACCCTTTTTTGAAAAATTGGGGTCTAAAAACTGGGAGTGTCATACAGTGGTTGCAGATTTTTTAACTTGCTTTTCTTGCTTTTTTGTACTTATTTTTTATTGTAGATTTTTTTACATTTCCCACTTTCTTGAATTTGTCTTTGCGTGCATTTTTTCACATTTGTTATTAATATATTAGATTATATTTTGCCACATTCTGCCCAGAAATGACTCAGAAAAGATTTTCATACAGTGCTGAATTCAGGTTCAAAGTGATCCAGCTTGCAAAAAATGAATGGAAATCATGCTGCTGAATGTCAGTTTGGTCTTCCTCCAACTGAGAAAACAATCCAAGGCTGGCTATGAGAAGAAGAAACCCCATTGAAAATGCCATGGCAGAAGAAAGCCATGAGAGGTAAGTCAGCCAAATGGCCTGATTTAGAGAGGGAATTGGAATTCCTGTGTCCACAAAGATGGCTCAGAAGAAGGAAAGAAGAATTGCTGTTGAAAAAGAAGTGACCGATTTTAAAGGAAGACATAAGTGGTGCTTCAGGTTCATGAAACAGAATATGTACATGCACCAGACTTGCCCAAAAGATGCCTGAAAGCAATGAGCAGAAAGTCCTTGAATTTCATGATAAATAAAACTTGCTTTCAATAATTTTTATGTAATACAAAATTAAGGTGGGTTTTGTACATGGGGAAATATGGTAAATGTTATAAAATAATAGCTTATCTCAATTTGTGGAGGAATTTAAGAGACTAGGTAACTCCCTACATTTGTGAAATCACAGATAAAACCCTCCAAAATTCAAATAAATAATGGTGATATTTTATTGTTCAAGTATTTCCAGTTATCTCTGACTCTTTATGAATTTTTTAATTTTTTAATTTTTCTCCATAGATATCCTAGAATGATTTGTCATTTCCTTTTCCAACTCATTTTATAGATGAGGAAAGTCTGAGGCAAAGAGTTAAATGACTTTCCCATGGTCATGTAGATCATAAGTATCTAAGGCCAGATCTGAACTCAGGGTCCTTCTTTCTCCAGACCTGACACTCTATCCACTGTGCCAGCTATATGTCCCATATATTATATGCCAATAGTGGAATATTCCAAGATAAAATTTCCTTTTTGAGGTTGGAAATAAGAAACTAAAGGATAAGTATAAAGGATAGAAAAAATATTTTAGTCCAATATATAGAAGTCAGAGTTGAAGTTATAAGATGGAACGTTTGCCAAAGAATGAGGTATTCAAATAGAAGAATGGAAGCTCAATGAGCAAAGATATTGCATTGGGTGAATGAATATCTAGAAAAAGAGAGAGAAGAACAATTACAGAGTTTTGGGGAAAGCCAAGAAAAGTAATTTTCATGAAAAATAAGAATTTTATAAAATGTTTTTAAACTATATTTATTTATTTTTATTTATAACATTTATATTTATATATATTTAAAATAAGTATAGCTATATTTCAGGTTTATTATAAATAATAAAGGGATAACCTGGGAAGAAAATTATAGATTTAAGTTTGATCCCCAGTTGGTTGGAAGACTATACCAAGTCCCCAATGGATAAATGATCAAAGGGTATGAATAGATGGTTTTCAAATGAAGAAATTAAAGCTATATATAATTATATGAAAAATGCTCCAAACCATTATTGATTAGAGGAATGCAAATTGAAACAACAATAAAGTATCACCTCACACCTATCAGATTGGCTAAAATAAAAAAAATGGTTAAATTATCAATGTTGGAGAGGTTGTGGGGGGATTGGGACATTAATGCATTGGGAAGAGTTGTGAAATAATTCAACTTTCTGAAGAGCAATATGGAACTATGCCTAAAGAATAAGACTGATCATATCCTTTGACCCAGCGATTCCAATTCTAGGTCTATGTCCATAAGAAATCATAAAAAATGGAAAAAGTCCCACATTTTCCAAAATATTCATAACAACTTTTTGTAGTGGCAAAGAATTGGAAATTGAGAGTATGTCAATTGGGGAATAGTTAAACAAGTTATGGTACATGAATATTATGGAATGCTATTGTTCTATAAGAAACACTAGAGAAGCATTGAATGAATTACAGGATCTGATGCTGAGTGAAAGGAGCAGAACCAAGAGAACAATGTACACATTAACAACAATTTTGTGAGATGAATGACCTTGATGGAAGCAGCTCCTCTCAGCAGTTCAGAGAGGTAGGACAACTATATTAGATTAGATTCCCTTAATCCTAATTCCTCATACTGAAAATGACTAATCTGTAAAAGGTTATCAAAAATATTTATGTACAATGCTAATCTGACCTGACAGTTCACTACTGAGGGAAGTGGGAAGGGAAGGTAGAAGGAAATTTTGTAACTTAAAAATGTACATGTGCATATGAATGAAAAAATAAAAAAAATTTTTTTGAAAGACAGTACCAGAGACAGATAGCACCATGGACAGAGGCCAACCTGCATTCTTATTATGAGACTGCCAATGACCAAAGATAATTTAACTGATATTGCAATAAATGGTCTTTTGTTATGGCAAAGTCCAAAGAGAAAAATTGATATTTTAAACAAATTTTTAACCTTTTTTCCCCCCAGAGCTTAAAAGGGAAAATGCTACAGAAGATAATGGATTACATATCACACCCAAGTTCTCTCATTTCTTCCTTCCCCAAATTATTGTCTGTTATCATGTGGAAACAAGCTAAGCCTGATGCTTGAAATGGTTGCTTTAAACAGGAAACAGTTTTCTTCAGCAACTGGCATGTGGATGTGCTGAAACAGGACCTGTGAGTAAAAATAGGACTTCAGTCACGCAACTTCAAAACAAACAAGGGAAGATTTAGAAAGTTGTTAGACCATGTAAACTAGAGCAGTGAATGAGATCAAGGGGAGGAAAAAAAACCTGTTTGATGTAAAAGTAGTTAAGGAAAACAAATCTAATGAAACCATTTATAAATGTGAATTCTGGGTATTATGGGATTGAGACTTTTGGATAGCTTCCATTAACTTCACAAGAATCAAAGAGATGTACTAAGAGGAAGATGAACCCCCAAACTCCTTTTCCTCTCTCAGAAAGAGAGTAATAGTATACATGGAGCCCTAAATGACCCTCAAGGCAGAGGAAGTAAAAGAGAGCCATTATGAAACCTTCTTTGTGTATGTTACGAACTACAATATCATACAATCCATAAACAGTTTGAAAATTGTTCCAAATGCTGTGTGAGGGAGAGAGCAGTACTGTATCAAAGAGAGAACCCAAAGGACACATTTTCAAAGGAAAAAATTACCAGTGAAAAGCACTGTGGACAAATCAACATGAAAACAGAGGCTGATATAATCGCTGCTAAAGGAACAAATGTTAAGCGTTCTCCCTTTAGCTCAGCTGGCCTATTATCCTTCTGAATACTGAGTCTCACAATGATTTTTTTTTCCCCTCCCTCCAATTTCAGAAGTGTCAGACAGGAGACACAGAGCCAGTAAAAAACCCTTCTCCCAATCTCTTGTTAGCTAACTGCAGTGTTTTGTTCCACGGTTACATGTCTGCACAGGCCGTCACTGTGTCAGTCATAATTACCACCTGTTCACTGGCTCCCTTCAGGTTTCATCACCTCTGCAGCATTAAGCAGCCAGCTGCAGGAAGCAGTGACGATTGCCCGGGAGCAGCAACTGTCAGGCTTGGGATTTCAGAGCATAATTGCTGCCTGTGCACAAACAGTCCTCTCCTCTTCTCCACCCTTCCCCTCCAGAAAAGAAGAGAGGAGTGAGGGAAAAGCACCCCAACTGAGCACTCTAACATTCTCTTGCATTTTTTCAGCAGAGAGGATCAGAGGAACATCAAATATCATGTGCATGCCATGTATCATATCTGAGCTTGCACACAAACATGCCCTTGTTTAGATAGCAATGGCAACTTTTTCCCTATTCAAACCCCAACTCCCCCGCTCAACTTGTTCTCTATTACTAGCTTAGCCATCAGCATTCACTGAAGGAATACAAATATTAATGAAGGACATTTTTTGAGGGTCTGTTTCTCTGTGTGTGTGTATGACTGTCTCTGTGTCTATGTGTCTTTCTCTCTGTTTGTCTCTGTCTCTCTGTCTTTGTGTGTGTCTCTCTGCCTCTGTGTCTCTCTATCACTGTCTCTCTCTGTCTCTGTGTCTCTGAGTGTGTGTGTGTGTGTGTGTGTGTGTGTGTGTATGTCTCTGTTTCTACCTAAGTGTCTTTGTCTTTCTGTTTATCTGTGTCTGACTCTGTGTCTCTAAGTCTCTGCCCCTTTGTCTTTCTGTCTCTGGTGTTTTTCTCTGTGTCTCCCTATCTCTATCTTTATTTCTGTCTCTGTCTCTCTTTCTGTCTATCTGTCTCTCTGTCCTCTGCCTCTTTCTCTTCTACCTCTGTTTGTCTCTGTTTCTCTGTTTCTCTGTCTCCTCTCTGTCTCTGTCTCTGTCTCTGTCTCTCTCTGTCTCTCTCTCTGTCTCTCTCTCTCTCTCTCTCTCTCTCTCTCTCTCTCTCTCTGTGTGTGTGTGTCTAACCCTGTTTGCCTCTCTTTGGCTCTCTCTCTTTCCTCTTTCTTCTCCCCCTCTTCTAGTCCTCTCCCCAGGACAAGTCTATATCTATTAAGAGTTCTTATTAAAGGCAGTTAAGTGTCACAGCAGAGAGAGCACCGACTTTAAAGTTTTGTCTCAAACTCTTTAGCTGTGTGAGCCTGCACAAGTCATTTGGTCTTAGTTTCCACATCTATAAAAATGAAGATAATAATAGGACCTAATTTCCAAGCTTGTGAGGAGAAAATAAGACAATATTTATAAAGTGCTTTATAAACCTTATCCTATAGAAATATTAGCTATTATTATTTTTATCTTTTTCCTCTTCCTCTTCTCTTTGCCTTCATAAGAGATATGATTGATCCATGAATAGAGCCTAAATTATTATTCCGATCCACATTAACCAGTATTCTTCCTGAATTTCTGTAGTCAAAATAATTCATTACCTAGTGGCCTTATTAAAGTTAATTGTTGGCCTAGTCCTTCAGTAGTACCTTTCACCACACTTCTGATGAAAGTCTTTCTATCTTAGTTGCCCCTCACAGATCTTGTCCTCTGCTGGTTTTGCCTTTGAAAACCCAGTATCACTTTCATTCTTTTCAGAGGTGCCAGATTAATAATTGAGTGAGAACAATGAGAGAGTCCAAGAAGGATTTCCTTTTGACAAAGGACTGCTTCCTATCCTTTGAATTTGTCAAGATCTGCTGTCTTCATATTTCATAAGATTACCTTGAAGTATCAGCAGTCTTTCTACTGTCTGCACTAGATGAATACCACCATTCTTGGACATGAATACCAAATTCTTTAAATTTATTCCTATCACCACAATCTAGAGAGTGAGCCAATTGATCTGTGTGATAGAAAGGCAATGTGATGGTTGATGTAATAAACACAAAGTTATCTATAGACAGGGTCATCTGTAAGACCTCAAAATCTGTAGGATGTTCCTCTTCTATTTGAACTCATGCTCAACATAATTCCTGACAATTGATGACTCCTTTTGCAAGTATATATCTTATTCTTTGCTTAGTGTTTTATGTTTCCATTGAGATGAGTAAGAATAGGATCATACAAGAAAGTTATAACTGTTGTTAAATCTTCAAGAATCTTTCACTTGTTAGAGATTGAGTATTAGGACATTTTGCTCTCCTGAACCTAAAACTTATTTAATAATCAAGAAACAACATGTCCAATAGGATCTTATCATCTCTATGACTTCTAATGAAATGTAGCTCTCTTTAAGAGATGGTGTGGAAAGGTGGTCAGAGAACTGTGCTGTGAATCAAAGTCTTATGTTCAAATTTTGGCATTGCCATTTACTGGCTATATGTTACTGGGACATCATTTGATTTCTGGGTATCTCAGACATTTCGTTAACATGTTATTTTTTATTTTTAGTTTTTTTTTTAGTTTTTTGCAAGGCAAATGGGGTTAAGTGGCTTGCCCAAGGCCACACAGCTAGGTAATTATTAAGTGTCTGAGGTCGGATTTGAACACAGATACTGCTGACTCCAGGGCCTGTGCTTTATCCACTGTGCCACCTAGCCAGCCCTTGTTAACATTTTAAAGAAGGTGATTATCTGCAATGGTGAGAGAGGGGAGAATCTAACCCCCTAGGAATTCCCTAAACTTAGGAAGGTAAAGATCCATTCCCTAGTGTCACAATAAAGATGTGGTCTATCATAAAAAAAAAACCAAATAAACATTTGTTTTTCCCTTTTTTTTGTACCTTCAAGGAAACCATTAAAGACTTGTATATAGTTTTCCCCTCAAAGATTTTACAAAACCCAGATATTATGCTAGATGTTGGTGATAACAAAAATGAACTACATTGGTCATAGAACCATTAATGAGTTCATTTTGGGTAAAAGTGGGCACATAACCAATGAAGACTTTTGCAGAAGAGATTTTATAGAAATTTGTGATGAGAAAATGAACTGTCAGCTATAGAATAAGATTGAGGGATAGCTAATATGTTTCACTTGTATTCATAACATGTGAAAATAACTAAAGGAAGACCACTAACATATTATTGGGTGGATCTACTGGGAAGAATTTACAGGAGGATATACAGGTATACCAAATAAGAAAACATTGTTAAATGGTTATCTGCATTTTTGAGAAGTAGTCACATTGATGTGATAGCACCCTGGTCATATGTGAAAATGCAAAAAGGAAGACAAATGTATTAAGTATGGTGTAGTAGAAAGAACACTTGATTTAGATGCAGTGGACTTCTATGACCCTGGGCAAATTGTTTAATATTTCTGAGCCTAAAGTTTCCTCTTCCATAAATGAGTGAGTTAAATCCCTCCACTAAGGTCCCATACAACTCTAAATCCAGGATCCTATGATTTGGGGGCAAGGTTGAAAATTTGTTGGCTTTTTGATCTGCCTTAGCTCTTTCTTCTCCTAATAGAATGGCAATGTGGCTGAGCTACCTCAAATTACACCAATCATACCCAAAATCCAGTCAGAGATAACCAAGAAGAATTTGCCACTATCTAATTGCTTTCTCTCTTCAGCATCCTGGAAACTTAGTGTATCTTTATAGTTGAGAAGCCAAGAAAGAGAAAATGTAGACCTAAAGATCACACACAAGATAATTACATTTTTTCGAGTTGAAATACTTGCATGTTTTTCCAGACATAGATTTTTGTGTAGGCGAAGGATATTTGATTATAAAAAGATCTAGTTTCTCCAAAATTTTTAGAGGTAAAAACTCCATTAATTATGATCAAGAAAAATGAAGCATCTGCTGCTCTTTGTCAACAGATTTTAATAATATTGAGCACTGCTAATTGGGTAGAACCAAAATGCATTTCTTTGTGTGTTAAATTAAGATGTTTTAATCTGGCATTTTTTTCTACTAAACTTTATTTAAACCTTGCTTAATTCTTCTGAGTTTTTTTCCTAACCACTCTAATTAACAAAGTGATTTAGGATATGTTAGGCCAGAAATAATTTTCTGTGGTCAAATGCTATTATCATCAATACCTTTGTAATAGTTAATGTGACTTGGAAGGGAAGAAAAGCAATTGAATCTGCTAAAAGTGTTTCTCCAGAGTTTTCTCATGGTTTTTCTGAAGTCTGGAGATGAAAAAGTCATTGTTTATGGGTTCAAGAATGAACTCCAAATACTGCTCTGATCAGGGACCAAATCAAACACTAGCCAAAACAGAGGTAAGAAGCAAAAGGAGACTGCAGGTGTTTCTGCTTATCTTCAAACACTGGTTAGCCATTATCAGAAGTTTAAATTTTGGTATATTAATGGGAAAAGGTATTTCAGATATATTTAAATAAGGATGCAAGACAGCCAGGTTTTAGCTTCTCTTAACTCTCTTTTATGATTTAAAAATGGAGGAGAGATAGCTTAAGTCTATCAATACCAATCTGTCAAAAGTACTGCCTTTTTATGCCTGAAACAATCATATTTTTTCAGGGACTGTAATGGTAGAAGAAACATTCCCTTAAAAATCTAATACTGTGTAAATATTACTACAGTCTCACGCAGATTTTTAAAAAATAATTCCTTCAACAAATGTTTGCTATATATGCAAAAATGGTGCTAGAAGTGTTGGGAATAAGATGAATAAGATATGAGTTTTTAACTTTAATAACTTACTTTAAGGATTCTCTATAGAGACTTGTAAACTGGTATCTACTCCTAGTTTAGTTGAATCCCCAAACTGCCTTCTCCCTATATTCTGAGTCCTTTTGCCCTGTCAAAAGAGGAATTGGTGCTGCACAAGAAGCAGGCTGATTATGTGTTTGTTTTCCTGACTTTTCATGAGAGAATGGATTATGTGATAATTCAGAGTTTTATAGCAGCTAGGTGACTCAGTGAATAAAGTGCTGGACCTGGGGTCAAGAACCCCTGAGTTCAAATCTGATCTCAGATTCTTACTAGCTCTATTACTCTAGGCAAGTCACTTAATCTCTGTTTAGCTTAATCCACTGGAGAAGGAAAACCAAACCATTCCTGTATCTTTTCCAGGAAACCCCTATGAACAGTATGAGCCACAGAATTGTGAAAAGTTGGACAACAACCAAAACTTCATGGTTTTATTATTTTGATAGTGTGGGAATTCCCTTTGGCATTGTACTCTATAACTTATCAGTAAGTCTTATTTGAATCTTGATGATGTTGTGACTTTTCAATGATCACAAAAATATTGTCAGAAATGAACTTCAATCTAGAGTGTCTTATGAGCTTTGATCCAGAGCAGCAAGGGTCATAAGAAGTCATTTAAGTCATGTCCTTAATTTTTACAAATAGAAAACTGAGGACCAGAGAAGATAAAATATTTGACTAAATCCATACAGGCTGCAAATGGCAGGATTTAAAAGCAGGTCTTTTGACTCCACAATCAGTGTATTTGACATTGTCCTATGGTGGTACATGGTCTTCCTAATGCATTATCAACTATACCACATTATGATAACATTTAAACTTCTTTATATAATAGAAGGGAAAATTACATGATGGTACCAAGTAGAATTAGGGTGCTTGTTATCTAGCCTCTCCATGCTACTTTCATCTTATTTCAAAAATTAAAATTATTTCCTGAGCTTTATTAATTTGGTCACTTTAATCAATACAACCAAAACAACATTGCTAAAGCAAAATCACAGAGATTCAGAGCAAGGACATCCTTAACAATAGTTATTTTAAAGTGCTCCCCTACACTCCTCCTTCCCAAAGGCAAAGAAAGAAAACAAAAAAAAATCATGACTAAATCCAAAGACGAAAAGATAAATGACTTGTTTAGTAATGAAATGTTCATAGATTGCTTTAAGATGATTATCTGTATGTATAAGTGTAAGATTTTAGACTAATTACACAGTCATCAAAGTTCTTGGTGTCTTGTTTTGAATCTTAAATATATCTCCTTTGGAGATTTGATATTCCATAAGAGAACTGATAAAGTATTGCCTATAAAACAGAGGGCATTTCCATTAACATATGAATTATACAAAAAACACACTTGGGTACAATAAATGCTGTGCTAATTGTGAAAATGATATATATCCTGGAGTTTTCTAAATATTTACTCTTTACATGTTCTAAATATTTGAGTTTTACAATTATCTTCTTGGGTAGTATTTATGACTATTCTACTATATGCATATGTACATACATGCATGTGTGAATTGTGTATTGTTTTGTGTATTTCTGTGTGTATGCATGTGTGTTTGTGTATGTAGATGGGTTTGTATGCATGTAAACAGAATTTGACCCCTCTGACTGTGATTTCAGGAGTATTGATGATGTTTGTCCTTTATGTTCAGAGAAGACCATAACTTCAGGGAGGTGATGCCATGACATGCCAGTAAGTTGTATTTGAATGAGGGAATGCTGTACTGTCACCAGCCTCACTTACTCCTCTGGAGCCATCTGGGTCCAGGGGTCAGATATGAACCAGGATGACTGGAAATGGCCTTGGATGCAATGGGAGAACTTGGCCTTTTAAAAGCTAGGCCTTTCCCAGGTCATAGTTTGATTGAGATAATATCCACTCAGTCATTAAGGTTAGGTAAATGAGAGTTGAAGAGAAGAGACCAAGAATGTCTGCCTGGGGCAGTGAGAGTTAAGTTCAAGTGACATGTTCAGTAGTCAGATAGGAAGAAGGCTCAGTGAATAGAGCCCTCTGTTTGAAGTCAGGAAGGTCTGAGTCCAAATATGATCTCAGACACCTACTTGGTGTATGATCCTAGGTAAATCCCTTAATCTCTGTTTGCCTTAATCCACCAGAGAAAGAAATGGCAAATCACTCCAGCATCTTTGCCAAGAAAGTCCCATGGACGGTATGGTCAATGGGGTCAAGAAGAACAGCATCATCATCATCATCATCAACATCAGCAACAAAGTATCCAGGTACAAAGTTGTGAGGTATCAGAAGCAATACTCAAATCCAAGTGTTTATGATCGAAATCCCCACTTTCTAACCACCATTCTCCACGGTGACTTTCAGACAGACATTATAGCTTACAGAATTTCAGCATTGAAAGGGATCTCAATGTCATGTATTCTAAAACACACTTGAATATATATATATATATATATATATATACATACATATATATATTATATATTTGTATCTTTCTAGCCCCAAAGAACACAAAGCATTGATAATGATAATAATAATAATATAATAATTGTCATTTGAGAATCTTAGTTTTCCCATCACCCATCTGAGGCATGTTCTCCTAGCAATTTTATGAAAACTCTGTGGACTAGACTGCAAATGGAAAAATGTTGTGAAGAACCTGCAGTGTCCAGGGCATGCCAAGTATGTCCTAAGCTGAACATTAAATCCAGAATTGTGAATTAGGAGTGATTATGTGTCTTAGAGGGGCCAAGCAAGGGTTTTGTTGTTGCTGTTATTGTTTCTTTTTTTAAGTTGAGCTCTAATAGAAGAAATAGCCAGTTAGGCTAGCTGACCTCAGTTCTTGAGGCTGTGCTCTGTGGAACATTTCTATTCATTGCTTAGATCTCCCAATCATTCTTTCCTTTGCTGCTGTTAGCTCTTGAACTCTTTGGTTCCTTCTACATCTCTTTTGGGGCACTTTTCAAAATTCACACCATTTAAAAGTAAAAGCTTTAACCACCCTTTAAACTAAGGCTCCTTTTTTCTTGTCACTAAGACTTTTCCCTTTGATAACTTCAAATGCCTTTTTCATTCTATCCCCCCACCCCCAGCCGAGTATTTAATGCTCACCAGCGATTTAGCTTTTCGATCAAACCTAGTTATAATAAACTTTATGTTTATCTCCTTTTTGCCACTTTTCACTGGGTGTTTCTTTCTGCTCTGCCACTATAAACAAGGCTATTTGAATAATATTGTTTTAGATTTTGTGTTTCTTCAGAAGCCCCGTTGTTTTTTTAATGTTTCCTCTCAGCATTAGCAGATCTGCACAGCTGAGAGTATAATCCTCTTCTTTCATTCTAAACTGATGGAAATAAGGAAGAGGCATTTGGTAAATGTGATGTTGTTAGAGTACTTTCACCTCTAAGTTTGGGCAAGGCAGTATTTTCTAGCAGCATTGGGAGGAAAGGGAAAACCGTGGAGGAAGAAGGCTTTAGATATTAAATAGGACAATAGACTTGAGATCTACAAGAATCAAATTGAAATGAAATGAAGAGAAATGTGGAGGGGTAAGAAGTATGTGTGTGAGCAAGCAGAATGATGACATGTTAAAAATATACATAAAATGATAATACTTTGGTATAAACCCCCTAATTTTTCTCGTGGTATATAAGCAACTATTTAATATATGATATTATAACATATAACACAAATATACTATTATACATGATGCTGTATATATGAAGAAAATCACAGAGAGCTTTGGATGGCTCTGTGGATTCATTAATATCAGGAACTTCTCGATCAATGAAGATAGATAACCATTGTATAATTTATAGTTGTTTTATTTCTATATATATACACATATATATGCATATATACATACAAATGTACATATAAATATATGTCGGAGAAAACATATTTTAGATGTCTACATATAAATCATATCTATATAGATTATAATGACTATTTTGCATAACATATTTTGTAATGATATATCTTAATATATATTTAGATATGCATCTAAATGGATTATAATGAACATTATATACAATAAAGAGATTTTTAAAATATTCATCATATATCTATGCAGATTATATAACTTTATTTATTCTAAGCTTATCTAAGACTAATCTTTATTTATTAATATGGCTTTTTCTGAAATATATTCTTCCTGAGGAATACTGGGTCAGCTATTTATAAGAAATCGGAAGTCTGGACCTATCTATTACATGTATGGTTATTTATACTCATAAACTTGCATGTATTCCCAGGTTTTCTTAAATTCTCTATATAACCTTATCTTAGAATTACCTTTATATATATAACTCCTCACTGGAATAGTCTCCTCTCTTCCACTTCTTCCAATCCCTAGGAAGACTGCAAAAGTTATTTACAAGAAAATAATAAGGCCTCTACCATTATAGTAAAAGGTAGGTAAAAAGGAAGACTCTAAATTTGGTTGAAATGATCAAAAGAATAGGCCTGAAAAGTAGCTCAAATATAGTGCTTCAAAGACTTTTGCTACTTGTTAGAAGAACTAAGACTTTGGTCCTGCTTTTCACTAAAAAACATAAAATGGAGCATCTCTAACTAGACCCATGTTTTCTAACAGTTCTTGCTATTATTGGACATATCACCATTACATGATAGTTGTAAGGGGCAGCTAGCTGTTATGGTAGATAAAGCACTGCCTTGGGAGTCAGGAGGACCTGAGTTCAAATCCAGATTCAGACACTTAATAATTAACTAGCTATGTGAACTTGGGCAAGTCATTTGACCCCTTGCCTTGCAAAAACAAAAACAAAAACAAGACAAAAAACAAAAACATGACAGTTATAACGGTGTTGCAAATAGGCAAAATATTCCCCAGCTTGGTATCTCTGCTAGATAGGAGAAGTAGATCCTCTCTAAACAACATGAATTTTTGAATATTAAGTAAATGTTAATATGTCTCCTTGTGACAAGCTTCATATACATGTTTGGATCTGAGTGGTAGGCTTTTGAGGAGTGCTAGATCTTGAGAACATACTACCTATTGAATTTTGTTTTGCTAGGGGCAAGGACATACTACCAAAATGGAGAATTAAGAAAATCAGGTAGATAAATTTTGAGTATCTAGGAAACTCTCTGACCAAAGTTACAGTACCACAAACACTTTTCCTTCAAAAACTGAGCAAAGCAAATTTAAGATCACATCCTGAATTCCTTGGTCTCTAATTGCTCTGTGGCAAAATGTCCCATTCTATTCCAGTTCACATACAATACCATATTGCTTCAGTGATCTCAGTCTACATGTTTTATCCAACTTTTACAAAGGTTCAGAGATTTAGTGAATAGAGAACTTGCCTTGATCTTAAGCAGACCTCAGTTCAGATCATATCTCTTATTTTATTGGCTAAATGCATACTGGGCAGATCACTTAACTTCTTATTGCCCCTTAGCAACTCCTAAAGACTAGTTGCAGAAAGAAGGCCAACTTTCATTGTCAGAGAGAGTGCCTCATACCTGTGGAATCAAGGTCAAAGAAAAATGCCTGAAATCCCTAGTTAATGGGATTCAGGAGGACCTGAGTTCAAATCCAGATTCAGACATTTAATAATTCACTAGCTATGTGAACTTGGGCAAATCATTTGATCCCTTGCCTTGCAAAAAACAAAAACAAAAAAGAGACAAAAAACAAAAAAGGTACAGAAAGTTAAACCAAGTCAATAAACATTTGTTAAGCCTGTATTATGTACTAGGTTTTATTTTTATTCTTCACTCTACTATTATGTGACCTGGGATGAGTCGCTTACACTTCTTAGTTTTAGTTCTGTCATTTGTGAAATGAGCAGGTTGTTGTACTATATGATCTTTAAAGACCTTCCTTCTAAGAATCTATGATTCTATTTCTTATTTGAGGAGAATAAGTAGGTGGATTACTATTATAGAAAGAATCACTTGTCAGCATAATTCATGTTTAGATGTCCACAAGTAATAGGAAAAGAGGCAATCTTTCTGATTTCTCAAAAAAAAATGAGTAAGAGGGTCTGAGCAGATTTTCAAGGGCATAATCATTTATTCCTTGATTACATCTCTACCAGATATGCCTGTCATTTTTCATACCTTTTGTCATGGGTTAAAGAAGCTCTAACAAATGATAGGGATTGTGACAGGATAAGGTGCAAAGAACATGAACTTTCCCAATTAAGGGGGTCTGTCCCTTTTTTGCCTATAAAAGTTCAGTTCTCTGTATGACAATACAAGTTGTTCAGAGCAAAGAATGTGTTACTTCTCTTGGGACAGTAGAAACAGAATAGGACATGCCAAGAAAAGACACATTCCTTGTCATGATGTCCAGGGAACTGAACTTTTTATGGTTAGTTATTTTAGAAGTTCAAGGTTGAAATCAAGGGTATATAGATTGTCTTTTATATATTCTTACTGTTACACTGACTTATCTTAATTTTGGATCACTGGCCCTTGTGGTAGATGGTCTTCCTTCTTTGCAAATCCTCCTTTTCCAAAAATATATTCCCTCCAAAGGTCAGTGTCCTCAAAGTATTACAACTAGATTAACTTTCCATGATCTCACCTGAAAGTCAGCTTTCATCCCAGAGCTATTGGCTAAAGAAGAATGAATTAGGACTTAATTTCCTCTTTCTCTTGTCCATATATTCATAGCAGTGGGGCTACATAATAGAATCCTACTTCTATAGAACCCAGATGACATCACACAACTTCTGCAATGTACCAAGTGTCCAGTAGCTTATCTTTCCAGGAAATCTTTTGAATTTTCTTAAGTTGTTCATTCGTTTTTTGCAAAGAGGACCAATGATATCATGGGGTGATGTCTTGACTTACACACGAGTTAAGTGAGGCAGAGTTACACAAAGTTGTCAGTCTCACTCTCTTCCCAAGTCAATAAAGCCCAAGTGACAAGATGACAGTTGAGATGACTGATGATTTCCCAGGATGCAGTGGATTACTCAGGCATCTTTGATGTTTGACCAAGTTCTGAGCTCTCTACTGTACATTCTTTAGTTATGCTCATGGTCACTGGAGCAAATTGTTTTTATTTGCCCATTGCACTGGGGGAAGTCTTCATATGCTTGAGGTAGACATGCCCTGATGGGTTTGAGGTCTCTTGGTTTGGTCCCATGTCCTGGTTTGGCTCCAAGAAACAATAGCATGTGCAGCAGCAACATCCTATAAAATCTTAGTAGAAAACTAAATCAGGTTGATGTTCCTGAAACAATTCTAGTAGAAGCAGTTCTAATTTCTGGCATGACACTGTTGGACTGTACAAGTTTCACATGTATACAAGAGGGCAGCATGGAGCACAGTATGTCCTGTAGATCTTCATTTTGATAGCCTGAGAAGTCTTCTCTGCTACACTTTCTTTTGGAGCCTCCCAAGTACTAAGCTAGCTTTGGCAATATATGCATCAACCTCATTATCTATGTGGCCAGCCCTAGAGGATGTACTGCCAAGGTAAGTGAATGTATCCACATCATTCAAAATTTTTCCATTTACTGTAACCATGTATGATTGGCTCAGTGCTGGTTGGTGAGGACCTCTGTTTTCTTGGTGTTGATTATCAAAATTAGCACAGGTTGCAGAGAATTGATCCATATTCTGTTGCACCTCAACCTGATAGACTGTATTGAGTGTACAATTATTTACAAATAAAAAGTAACTTCCACACTGGTCTTGATTTGTACCTTTTCAGGTTAAATAATTTACCATCAGTGTGGAAGTTGGTCCTCATGTTGTTTTCATCTTTGTGGAAGGTATCTGTCAACATCACAGAAAACATGGGAGCAAGCTACCAACCTTACTTCACTCTCTGTTGGTGACCGGTAAAACACAAGGTCATTGTTTTTCATCCACAACCCAGACAAGCATGCCAACACATAAAACTGGCATATTATTTTGATGACCTTCTCAGGTCAATCTAATTTTGCCACACTCTTCCACAGTACCAAATGACTGAAGGTATCAAAAACCTTGGTCAGGTCATAAACATCATCTACAAACCTCTCTCCTGCTCTTAACAAGTCTCCTGGAGTTGCCAGATAGCAAACACCATTCCTACAGTTACATAGATTCTCTGGCAGGTAACTCTCTTCTAAATGATTACATTGACCAGGTAAGGAGAACTCTGGAAAGGTACTGCAGGCACAGAGACATCAATAAGAGGAAGTAAATTGGTTGGTTCCCTTCATTCCAAATCCATGGCAGCACTCAAACTAAGCTTCTCGACAATGCAAAAATTGGCTCTGAAGGACAAAATAATGAAATGCATTGCAAAGAATTGTAGGTAGCTCTGACCCAAACAAAGCTGTGCTTATTGCTGTCCGGTCTGCTGGAGAGAATAGTATTTGTTTATGATAGGCTACGATAACAGTGTCTGAGAACCAGATTTGTTGTAACCAAGCCAAACATTTGCCAATATTATTGCAGGTACAGATGTTTATGCTAATAGATCTAAACTTCACACAGAATCCAGGCAAATATCATGAGAGAGTACTATATAACTCATCTTTTAACCCTTGAGTTTCATTGCAAACTTTCATTATCATTGTTTTAGGTAAATTTATCCTGTGGTAATGAAGTAATAGTTTAGAATGTTGAAAGGGAGCTGGAAACCTGCTGAACACATTATATATGCATTCACACACACACATAGACATACATGAAGACACATATATACCTATATATGTAGACATTCTATTATGAAAGAAATAATTGTTTCCAAAGAGACAAGAATACACACTTGAAATTATATATATTTTGCTGTTTGACTGTTTTTCAATCATCTATAATTCTTTTTGACCTTATTTGAAGTTTTCTTGGCAAGATTTTGAAGTTTTGACCCTTTCTTCGACAGCTTCTATGATAGATGAAGAAACTGAGGAAAACAGGGTGAAGTGAGTTGCCTAAGGTCACACAGCTAATAAGTGTCTGAAACCATATTTGAACTCAGAAAGATGAGTCTTGTTGGTGCCAGGACTAGTATTCTATCCATTGTGCCACCAAGCTGCTTGTAATTTTATATGTATGTGTGTACATACACACATATGTATTTATATATATGTTTATGTATATATATATATATGTGTGTGTGCATGTGCTTTATATTATTGTGTTAGTTATAGAATCAGTTCTTAATTATTCAAAAACTGTAGAAAATTCCATGGCTTGCCAAAACCATAAATGGGATGGAATAAAAAGCATGTGATTGCAAGTGGACATGTATCAAGACAGTAAAAAGACTTGGTGGGAAAGAGATCAATTTCTTTAGTGAAAATTATATTTTATCAATTTTAGCAGATTTTAGGGGGCAGATTTTAGAAGTATAGATTTAGTAATATAGATTCTGGCAGCTAGGAGGTACAATGGATAGAGCATTGAATCTGGAGTCAGGAATTCCTGAGTTCACTTCAGCCTTACTTCACTTACGAGCTGCATAATCCTGGATAAATCTTCCCAGTCTGTTTCTTAACTGTAAAACAGGGATGATAATAATAGTACCTATCTTACTAGGTTGCTAGGAGGATCAAATAAGATCATATTTGTAAAGCTCTTAATATAGTTAGGTAAAAGTGGGCACTAAATAAATATTTGTTTCCTTCCTTACTTTTGCCTTCCTTCACTTCAATGGATAAACAAGAATTTTCTCAATTAGTCACGTCTTTTTCTTATATCTTCTGCTTACATATTGATGAATAATTTAGGTTTGAGGAATTAAAAAAAACCCTCCTTAAACTTAAAAGAGAGGAGACAGTTGCTTGAATTTGAAGTGAGAAGATTTGGGTTTGGCTCTGCCTCTAACCCTTTGCATGGCCTTAGTCAAGACATTTCTAGACCTCATCCATAAAATGAAAGAGGTTTGACTAGATGAACCCTAAAATGCTCCCTTCCAACTTTAAATTTCTGATTCTATGAAACCCTTCTGAAAATCAACATTTTCATCAATGACTTAAATTAAAAATATGGCTAACAAACTTATAAACTGTGTAGCTGATATTACTTTGAGAAGGATAACAATACACTAGATGACAGAATTAAAAGTCAAAAAAGAAAATGTCAACAGGTTAGGATGATGGGTAGAGTGATTTTGATTAATTTCAATCTAATGGGGATATATATATATATATATATAAACTACTACACATGTAAACAAATAAATTATATGAAAGGATAGATAAAGGAGATGTGGATAAATAATAGTTCAGGCAAATAACTGGAACATAAGCTCAACATCAGCCAGTAGGCTGATATGATATCCCCAAAAGCTAGTATAGTCTTAGGTTTCATAAATAGAATTCATAATCCTGTTTTGTTATTCCCAGGTAAGACTATGTCTGGAATACTGTGGCTAGTTCATTGAGTTAAATTGAATTGAATTGCTACAGTTTTAGGAAACAACATGGCCAAGATGAGATGTATCTAGAAGAGATGATCAGTATTGTAAGAACAATGGAGATTATTTCATGGAAAAATAATAGCAAGTTATGCTATGAAATTGAGTAAAATCTGTTTATCCTCAAAGATTCCACATTAGTCATATACTCAAGAGTTCAATGATAAAAAAGAAAAACCTTTTATTCCATGAAATATTCATAGCATCATTTTTTTTGATAGTAGCAAAGAACTAGAAGCAAAATAGATGCTCATTGAGTGGAGAATGAATAAAAAGTTGTGGTATGTGAATATATTGGTATTTTACTGAGCTGTAAAAAAAGGAAACTATAAATACAGAGAAGCTTGAGAAGAAAAATAGGAACTAATGCTAATTAAGAAAGCAGAACCAGTATAACAATATCCATATTATCTATAAAATATAAGTGTAAAGAACTATAAAATAATAGAAACCTAATGTTATGAAATTATGGTGAATAACCTGGTTCCAAGAAAGAGAAGCCACCCTCTTCTGCAACCTTTGTAGAGATAGAGGATTGTGACTGTGGAACACTGCACATATTTACCAGAATTTTTTATGTATTGGTCTATTTTGTAGAACTATTTTTCCTCTCCTTTAAAATTTTCTTTTATAAGGAATGATTCCTTTGGGGAGAGAGTGGGTAATTATATTAAGAAAAGTAAATGATATAAAGACAAAATATATTCTTAAAAATGAAAAAATCAGATAAAGGACATCAAGATGTTTGGGCGGGGAAAGAATATAATAGTTATTATTATAATAATTTAGAAGTATCTGATCATTTATCATGGGGAAGAAATATAATGCATGTTTATCTTGGTCTCAGAGGGAAATTAGAAGACATGGATGTAATTCACAAAAACCCCCCCAAAATTTCATGTAAGTATAGATCCTTTTGCAGGGTCATTGCTATAGAGCTGGGGCAGGAAAAGATATTTGTGTATAGCCATACATACATTTTAGGACAGCTAGGTCATACAGTTGATAGAGCACTGGACATGGAGCCAGGAAGACTCATCTTGAGTTCCTTACTTGCTATGTGACCTTCAGAAAATCACTTGCTCCTATTTGACTCAGTTCTTCATCTGTAAAATGAGCTGGAGAAGGAAATGGCAAACTACTCTAGAAGGTTTATCAAGAAAATTCCAAATAGGTTCATAGGACAAGGCTGGAAAGACTGACCCACAAATACAAACATTTTACCCAGGTTTCTCTAAATTTCTGGAGGCTTTTGACCTAGGCAGAATATCCTTTTTTGAGAAACCATGCAGACAAAATATAAAGAAGACATGAAAGGGCAGCTAGGTGGCACAGTGGATAGAGCACCGGCCCTGGAGTCAGGAGTACCTGGGTTCAAATTCGGCCTCAGACATATAATAATTACCTAGTTGTGTGGCCTTGGGCAAGCCACTTAACCCCATTGACTTGCCAAGAAAAAAAAAGACATGAAGAAAGCTGTATGAGAGAGATAGGTGCTCCTTTTATCCCTGTTTCAGGTTATATGACTACTCTGTACACTGGCAAGCCAGGGAGGTACTGGTTACATATAGTCTCTGCAACAGAGAGAGAGAGAGAGAGAGAGAGAGAGAGAGAGAGAGAGAGAGAGAGAGAGACAGAGAGAAGAAGAAGAAGAAGAAGAAGAAGAAGAAGAAGGAGAAGAAGAAGAAGAAGAAGGAGAAGAAGGAGAAGAAGAAGAAGAAGAAAAAGAAGAAGAAGAAGAAGAGAGCTCTGTGGAATATTTATGAAAGCATAGCAAGAGAAAGAATTAAGAGAAGATAGATTAGGAAGGGCAGGACAGGGCAGGGCAGGGAAAGTAGAATGGAGGAAGCAGCAAGCCGGAAGCCTCAAAGAAATATTGGCACTAGTTCACAGCACCTCTCATCTGCTTACTTGTCCAAAACTCAGTTCCACTTTCCTCTGACTCCTCCACGTGATCATAGAATGGGTAGGAAAAAGAAAAGAGATTCAATGACCCAAATGCATCTATCACCCACTTTAAGTAAAAGCTAATCTCTTTAGTAGTACAACTATTATTTATTATCTATCTATCTATAGAGATTATAAAGACTATTAGAGGATCTAGAGCTGGGAGGAACCTAAAGTCCAATCCTCTCATTTATAGATACAGAAACTGATGCCTGGAAAGGACAAAGGACTATCTTAAGGTGGAATCAAGATTCAAACTCAAGTCTTCTGACTCCAATTTCATCACTTTTTCTTAGACATCAGAGATTGTGATTCCATTATTTATAGTTACTTTTTTCATTATCTATAGTTATGAAGAACCTGGTAGTTCTCCGCCCTACTTCTTTAACTCTTTTTATATTTATCTCTATCACAAATTTAGTATTTTATCATGTACTGCTTCATCCTTGAATTATCTGTACTAAATAATTTGGCATTCTATTTTATGGGATCTGGTTACATGCTATTTGCTTTGTTTCCTCCACTTGATATATAGCTCTTGATGCCTAAAACTAAGTCTTCTATTTCTTTTATAAGACATTATAAAATTATACTATCTCGAGTGATATGATAAATGTAAAGCACTTGGCATATCTCAAAGTACTACTTAAAAGTGTTTCATTATAATTATTTATTATTATATGCACCTATTAATTGCTAAGTACATTTTTGTTGATTCATCTACTCATGAAAGAATAGACGTTTAAAGTATTGCAAACAGACAATTTTGTTGGCTACCAGGAAGAACATTTTAAGAATAAAGTTTCTGAAATATTATTAAAAGATTAGCAAATAGAATTGCTGAATCATGATATCTGGTGATTTAAAAATTATAATTTATATCCATATATCTTGAATGTGTTAGACATTTATCTGCCTGGAGGTAGGGAACTAGACCAAAAGGATGACTTTTTAAATTCATGTAAAGTTCTGAAATTCTATAATTTGGGGAGACAGCATGGCAGAGTTTTAAAACTTGAATAAAAATCCTGGTTTAGTCATTTACTTGAACTGCAAATGTAAGGCTCGTTTGTAAAATGGAGTCACTAATTTTTATATTATCTTCCTCAAAATTACCTTGTGAAAAAAGTGTTTTGCATGCTACAAAGTGTTATGGACATTATTTTTATCATTATAGTTGATGGGGTTTAGATAAAAAAGTGATCCTAGGACAAGTCACTCTCTTATTCTTTTATATAAAATGCTCCTCTGAACTATTAAACTACTTTTTTCCTAGTTGATTAAAAGTATTAGAATGTAAACTCACTGAACATCCTTAGTAAAATTCTAGAAGCAGACAGGATGATGAGAATATATATATATACCTCAAGTTGCTCCCTCATGATTTTTATTTCTTTTACTAGTTCTCAACATTTTAAAAGTTTTAGTTCCTTGTAACTCGGAGATTATAATTATTTGGTATTGAGATAATCATTAAAAGACATTCTTAAATTTTTAGAAATCAATATAATTTAAAGGAGATTGTGGACACCAGTTTGATACATGGTAATTCACTGACTTTAATACAGTTTATTGATTATGTTCTCAAGGATTTTTTGAGGTCTGGATTTGTAGTATGGAAGTTGACTATCTATGAAAGGTAGGTTCTGCTATGTAATTCTAATAGCCAGACTGAACTTCTAGATTTTCTTTTGGATCTAGATTTTTGTACCTGTAGTGATCTTTGTCCTTGTATAATCTGCATTGATCTCCAAATCTAGGTACCATAAGGATAACTTGTCACCTATTTTTGAGGTGATAATTTAATCTTGATTTGACATCAGAAACCTGTTTGTTACCATAACCAAATTTGCTATTTGTTTGATGCTTCTTTTTTATACCTTGTCATATGAGTTTATATGAATGTCACCCATAGAAGGTTTTTGTTCTTGGATTTTAATGATCTCATAGGCTCCATTCGAATATAGTTTCATTAGACAAACTTAACCACATGTAGCTATTTCCAGATTTAACTATTACTCATTTAAGTGGTTTGCTCCTTCCCAAAATATTTCTATAGTATTTTGAATGGTTTATCATATAAGAAAATGTACATGCCTTCTCACTTATCTGGAATGATTATGGACAAGACAAATTATGAAAGGCAAATAAGAAATTGCTCTAATTAATAGAAAAAAATTATTATTTTAGTCATATACATATATACATTCACACATATGTATATGTGTGGATAGACATACACACATACCTATACCATATAAGTTATTGTTATTGTTGTTTTTGAACAACCTCTGTGAGTAATAGGAGTAACCCCAGTGCCTTTTTCCTCCTTCCTTCTCAGGCTAAGCTCACAGTATTTTTCAAGAGAAATGGTAATGGACCTTACATCATAGGAGGAATCATCAATGGAAGTTGTTTCTCAACTATAGTTATATTTACTTTCTGTGTTTATGGTATATGCACAAGCCATGAGTGCAGAATTTAATCAAAAGTTTAAATAATCAAGAATGCCAATATAAATCTTATAGTGCTTTCTGACAACCTTGTTCCATAGTTGCCAAAATATACCCTCAAGTGTTTTTTGGCATAGTTTTTGCTCATTTGCCAATCCACTGTTTTCTTGCATGCATAGTTTTTGGGGGGTAATATATGTTATAAATGCTTTTTTATAAAGTATGTAATCATACAATGACCTATATATGGAGGGGTCATTGGTATCTTTTAGAAGTCTTTCTGTTAAAAAAGTAGAATTGAGTTTAAATCTGTGAGCAGACATAAGAATCCTTTAGTAGTAGTAATACCTCACTATAAAACAGAAATAACAAATGTGTCAAATTCTAACAGAAACAGGTTCCACTAATCTGTAGAAAGAATTCCTGTGGCTGCATATTGACATACACACACACACATATATAAATATATATTATATACAAACATATATGATTTCCAAGTATAATGCTATTTCTTTCATTGTATTTTTATTTATTTTATTAAATATTTTCTAATTAGATTTTAATCTGGTTCTGTAGAAACTAGAAAGTATTGCAAGTTCATGTCTGATACCTCTGCTATAAGGTATTTGAGCCAATAATTATGAGATCTTAACCAACCCTGCTGCTTTTCACTTATATCAAGGTGTTTGTTACATCTCTTGATCTAACTGTTCCTATCATTCACTAATGATGTGCAACTCTTTTTAAAAATTTGTTATAATTATCATTCATTGTAGTGTTTTTCTTTGTGACTGTAGAGATGACAAGAAATTTATCATATCTCCTTTCTTCCATAGTTTTTTTATTTGCCTTCAGTAGTTATTTATTTCCCTGAATGGGGATTGCATTCTACTGAGGGAAACTATGTAGAAACAGAGAATTAAACTCAAAGTCATTTCTATGAGGAGAAGGAGTACCAGCCGGGGCAACTACAAATTATTTTTTAGGAGATGACACTAGTATTTTTATTTGTTATTATTTTATTGTGATTTTCAAGTCTCTGCATTAAATTCATTGATTGATGTCCATGTCATTATTTGTTCAAGCTGCTTTGATTCCTTTATTATCTAACATGTTGATTTTTAATTTCAATTGCTGTTTATGAAAATCTAGAATTTCTGATATACAGTGGATGGAATACAAGACCTGGATATGGGAAGAACTGAGTTGAAATTCAGCTTCAGATAAACATACTTGCTGAGTGACCCTAGGTAAGTCAATCAACCTCTATTTGCCTCAATTTACTTTCACATCTGTAAAATGGAGAGGGAATAAGAAAATAATTATGAAGTTCTTAATATAGTATCTAGTTCATAGTAAGTGCTGTATAAATATTAGTTATAATAGTAATAATTATTATTGTTGCTATTTTATAAGTTCTTCCTTTTTTCCCTTAATTTAGTTATAAAAAATCATATTTTTTGCTGGGTTGTGTACTGCTTCTAGATGCTGACACAGTCTTCCCATATTTTCCAGTTATCTTCAACGACTCTCATGTCTTATGTGATGATCAATTTTGTACCTCCTTAGTATTCCTTGAGAGTTTCCCCCCTTTCAGCTTTGGCTCTTGGAAACTCTACTACATAGAATGTTATGAATCCTTTCTGAAATGTTTTTATAATCTCCATCCCTCAACCTAACCGTGATTGTCATTAATGTTTGAATGTTTTTATTTGAATTTTGAAAAAAAGCTTGCATTTTACATAAGAAAATTATGTGTTCAATGTATGGAGGAAGCTAAAAGACATATTTTCATGATACAATATATGTAGATTATTCATTTGTGAATTTTCTAATTGTATTATTAGGCAGCCTGTATTATTCATCTTGAGCTACATAATTTTACCCCCATCTTAAGCAAAACTACTATATGATAACCTAGCACAAAGTGAAAATTTGATTGTTATAATTTTTTTAACAAAGGTATCCTTTTCTTTAAAAATACAATATTATTCTTTGAAACATTCAAGTTTAGTGGTGTATTTAAAAATATTATTTCTTCACTCTCCAAAACTAGATTTATTCAAAGTCTTTAAGGAAAATATTGATCTCTAGTCTAGAGAAATAGAAAAACAGAGTGTGTTTTTAAGGGAGGCAGGGGGAGAGTTAACCTCAGGGTTAGAAAGATTTGTGTCCAGTTCCTCCCTCCGATTCTCACACTGCTCCTTGAGGGTGGGTGCTTTGTCTTGTTTGTCTTTGCATCCTCATCACCTGGCATACAGTAAGAGCTTAATAAATGCCTAGGGATTTGACTTTTGTGCCTGAGCAAGGTAGCTTTGTAAGTTAGTGCTCAGTCAATACATTTAAGTTTATATAAAGCAAGCAATAGATATCATTCGACTCTGCAGGACCTTCAAATAGATGGTTGTAATTATATTGGGCAAGAAAAGTTCTTTAATTTTCTTCATATATATATATGTCATTGCATATATGTATGCACCTGTATCTGCAAGTTTAAGTACATACATCCTTGTATACATGAGTAGAGGAACTCATGATGTAGGCATATAAATGCAGATATAGTTATAACTTGCTAGATAGTAAATAATATAAGCATACATTTTAGAATACATATTATCTTAAAAAACTAAACCAAATTCTTTTGTTACACAGCCAAGAATAACTTGTCAGCCCACATCATTGAGGTAAGTGAATGCAAATTTTCTTTTCTTTTTATTCTTTTTATTTTCTAATTTAAAAAATTGTAAGTTTTCAAAAAATCTTTCTACCTTAAGAATGAGCAGAGTAGTACAGGTAGTTCTGATCATTTATTTTAATTCAATTCAATTAAATGACGTATATTAGGCACCAGGCATTGTGCTAAGTGATAAGAAAAAAGAGGGGAGAGAGTAGAAGGGAGGGAAGAGGGAAAGAGGGGAGAGGGGAAAAAGGGAGAAGCCTCCCATCCCTGAAGGGGATTGCATTCTACTGAGGGGAAACTATGTGGAAACAGAGAAGTAAGATCAAGGTCATTTCAGTGAGAAGGAGTAGCAGCTGGTGCAACTACAAAGTAATTTTTAGGAGATGAGAGTTGAAATAATCCTTGAAAGAAGCTTAGGTTCTCAAGGGTGGAGTTGAGAATGGATATATTTCAGGCAAGAGACATAGATTTTGTTACAAGATGGAAGATGAACTGTTGATTTGGGGAAACAAGAAGTAAACAAATTTGGTGG
The DNA here is from genome assembly GCF_037893015.1 of Macrotis lagotis. Lineage (NCBI taxonomy): Eukaryota > Metazoa > Chordata > Mammalia > Peramelemorphia > Peramelidae > Macrotis > Macrotis lagotis. The sequence goes on along the minus strand of NC_133662.1, from coordinate 172,211,558 downwards.
TAACATTGAGTACAAAAAAGGATATAATATGAAATAAACATTGAAAGGTAGTTTCAAGCCACATTATAAATGACTCTTGGTAGAAAACAAAGAAGTTTATTTTTTGTGTGTTTTTTTCCCCTAGAAGAAGCCCCTGAAAATTTTAGAGTAGGGTAGTGACCTAATCAGATTAATAGTTTAAGAAAATTATTTGGCAGATATGGGGAGGATGGCCTGGAGAAATGAAGTTATGTTTATTCTCTTCCTATAGTAAGAACCTAATAAATGGTTGAATTAATTTTTAAAAGACCTTTTAATTTTGCTCTTAGAGGACTCTGTCCCTCTTAATGCTTTCTCCTAAAATGCATACTCATAATTTAGAAATGTTTACTGACTGTTGTTCCCAAAAGGAAGGAGGTTTCAGCATAACCACATAAATTGGAGGGGTGGGAGTTGGGGGAAGGGAGGAAAAAGAAGAGAAAAAAGAGAGAGAAATGCAAATTTTGATCGACCCTGAATGAAAAACCTTCTTATTAAACTCTGCTTTATCTGGGAACAGTCCTCCTTTTCGGAACACATCCAAGCAGAGATAAAGGCATCTTCCCATACTCATTAAATTGGGTCTGGTTTGATGCAATCAGCCTTGTATAATTTGCATATGGATCAGTTTAATCTAGTTCATCCTGTCTTGCACCTATTGTTAATCATGCCTAGGCATTCTCTCTCACTCCCACCCCCTGCACCTAACCCTTTGATTCTAGTAGATAAATGAATAGGCATAAGGACATCAACATCTTTTTGAGTGATATCAGCCTTGTGGTGCAGAATATCCCATGGTTAGCTGATTAAGTCTTGGTTGGCATTCCATATGTTCTTGATCTTATCAGTCTTTGTGGATTATGGAGGGGGGAGGGAAATGAACCTATTCAAGAGGAGATAGCAAATGATTATTAGCACCTTCTTTAGGTCCCAATTTAAGTTAATTGTTAGCTATAATTTAAATCAGATGTGTTACTTTAGTTTATTTAATAAAAAAGAGCCAACCTGTGAAAAGATCTCTTGGGGTTGGCACATAAGACATCTGTATATGTGTGTATACATGAATATAGAAATGTGAACACATATTTTCTGTGTGTGTTGTTCCTTGATTGTTACATAATATGAAAATATGAAGCTGTGGCATTGCCAGGCATCTAATTCAAATAAGGTCAAAAGTTCTCTTCAAAACTGATTAGAAGCCAGTTCCCATCTGCTAACATAATGTATATGTGTATGTATGTATGTATGTGTTTATGTGTATATGCATGTGCATGTGTGTGTGTGTATATATAAAATTTTCTGCTATACTTTGATATGGGAGGTAAAAAGGAAGCCTACTGCTTAATAATAAGTAATAATAACTAATATTTATCTAGTTCTTTAAAGTTTTTGTCTTATGTAAATTTTTTGACTTTACATAAAGAATTCTGAAAGAAATCGGCATTCCCCCTCCAAAAAAACTACATTAACTTTATTGTACAATGCTGTGTGTGTGTTCTGTGTGTGTGTCTCTTTCTCTCTGTCTCTCTGTCTCTGTCTGTCTGTCTGTCTGTCTGTCTGTCTCTCTGTCTCTCTTCTATTGCTCTTTGGCTTGGCACTGCCTCTCTACCCCCTAAGGACAGAAGCCAGCTCATGAAAAGAACTAGAATCAGGAGATATGCCTCTTGTTTAAGGAACAAGCAAGGGGCCAGTGACACTGGATGACAGGATAAATGGAGGTGGGAGGGGCATGCAAAGTAAAAGAAGATGGAAAGATTTGAAGCATTTCTTCCTCTTCCAATTTTTATCACAATCCTTAAATACCTTCATTGACATATTGGATGGGAATAAGGGTGCTAGGCAAGGGAATCTAGATATTTTCTTAATTGAATTTTAATATAAATCTATATAAAAATAAAAATTTTTCTTCATTACAGATTCTTGTAGAATAATGAGATAATATATGTCTGCAATAAGAGCAGTGTCCAAACCCCAGTTAACATAACTAAAAAGATGCTCTATACCTTGATACCTTTATAATATGAGAACATATCTTTGAATAATAGAATCAATCAAAGATAAAAAAATATTGTTAACCATACCCAGAAACTTTTAGTGAATCAATTAATTATAAACTAGCTTGTTTACTCTTGGTTAATAAAGTTGGAAAGGAAGAAATTACTTTAAGCCACTGATGAAATCAGGTAACCAAATATATTGAGATTGGTTGACTTCTATATATCATAGAAGAAATACGCACACACATACACTATATATATATATATATATATATATATATATATACACACACACACACACAATACATATATAAAAATCAAGAACATTATATGTACATGCACACACAATACATACATGCCACACATACACATACAGACACACATTATGTATATCTGTATATATATACATACATATATAAATACATATATACATATACACACACAAACACACATATCAGAAAAATTTCAGGAACTGCTTCAAGAATGCAGCTTTGGTAGCACTTTGAGGAATTAGACCCTTGTATTTGTAACTAGTGGGCAGTAAAGGGATGGGAAAAGAGCCAAAGGTAGTCTCAACCCTTGTCTTTCTTCTCCCCCATCAGACACTTTATCAGAGAGAGACTGAACCAATAACAGGTAATATATGAAGAAAAGATCTGAGAAAAGGTACAGAGTAGATATGATAAGGAGAGACAAATTTAAACCATGTGAACTCTTCAGACAGGAGAGAAGTGAAGGGTTCCAGTCTTCAGTGTCCAGAACAACTTCAGTTTTATCAGTATTCCACAATTCTCTAGCTTGACCCCACTTTCTTTGATTTTCTATATACATGTGGGAGTGAATGTTTCATGTCAATACTTTTTGTTATACCACTTTAGTTGAATATTCTTTTTCTAAAAGCTAATTAAAATCTAGGAAGCTCACCAGATGGAGGTTCAGGAGAAAAAGTACTAGAAACCTTCTTCCCCAAGTCTTTTAGTCTATCCTAGAACCCTGAGGAATGAAATCACCCTCTGTAGACCTAACATGCAAATGTGAGTAGGAATTAAGGGAAAGTAAATCCAGAAGGGGATAGTACACTTAAAACACTCTGAAATATTTCCAATCTATCCACATATTATTAAAACAAACTGCCTGAAGCAGAAGTCAGATTAAGTGACTAAAAATTCAGCAGTTTTCTCACTGGCTATTAACTGTACACACCATTTTTAATTTGGCATTTCAGGACTTCTATAACCTGGCTAAACATTTTATTTTTTTGTTGTATGTTTCATTCAAGTCATGTTGTTCCCTGACCCCCAATTTTGTCCCACCCTTTCCCATTTTTGTGCTTTTGAACAAACTAATTCCCTTCCCTCTAAATGACATTTTTTCTGGTTTGAGTTTTCTTCCCTGAGCAGGTCATTGAAGATCCAACAGTGGATATGTTCAGGTTTGGTGATGACCTCATGAGTTTTAGAGACTTAGGAGACTTGGGTTTAAGTAGTGGAACTAACTGGCAGTAGGGGAAACTTCTCTCTTAAGGAAGATGGGTATTGGCTTGGCCATTTTATCAATAGATAAATGCTGAGAGTTATTTGGACAGTGAAGAACTGAGGTGAAATGTAAAATGTCAAATCAGTTTCTTAAAAACTGTTTCATGCTTGGATGAAGTTTAATTATTAGCTTCCTGAGAAATTATGATGAGTGAAACTTTTGAAAACTTTCGTCTTATTGTCATTTTGTACTCATTAGCATTTCTTTTGTATGAGGGAAATAAATGTCTGTCCCATATCTGTTTAATTTTGTACGTTCTTTTGTACTTTCTACTCCTCTTTATGGAGGAAATACTACAGGAAAGCTTAAACTAAAGATATTGTAAAATCCTGGGGCCACTAGGGTCAGAGTTTCATAGCCAAATGTTATGAAGTGGCCCTTCTCATTAGAGGCTTGTTTCCCCCTGGCCTGTACCTGGTCTGACTGCATGCCTGAGATCAAAGTAGAGAGGTCCCTTTACAAAGAGGTAATAGGAATAGTAACACAATATCTATGGATCTGGCAACAATTTTCAAAGTTAGAGTATCTCATAGCCTTGTTGTCCAACTTATAGTTTAATGTTCAGAATACTATTATTAGGGATGATAAAATGATTGTTTGAAAGACAATAAATGAATAAAATCAAAAGTGTGTCATTTTTTGATGTACAGTATATATATATATATGTATATATATATATATATACATATATGTAGGTTGGTTCTCTTGTCTTTTGTTATCGAGGAAAAGCAAAATGACATCACTACACTAGAGACAAATTACAGTGCATCAAACTCTGACTGATCAGACCAATATGAGCTTGGGATGCTTTACCACAGGACAGGCATAAATAGTCCATGTGAACACCTGGGGTGGCTACTCTGAACTTATGTATCTCACCTTTCCTTTGAGCTGCTTCCATTCTGCCTTGCTCATAGAGTGCAGCCTCCTCTCTAATGAGGGCATACTATACTGGGAGGTCCTGTATCAGTGTCTCCCATGTTGTACAATCAGTTCTAAAGATCTTAGGAGAGACCTTCAGGATGTCTCAGTGTTGCTTCTTCTGACCTCCTTGTGAATACTTGCCCTGAGTGAGCTCTCCATAAAATAGTTCTTTTGGAAAATGTACATTTGACATTCTAAAAAGGGCCAGTCTATCACAAATGTGCTCTTTGTAGGAATGTTTGAATGCTTAGAAGTTTAGCTTGAGAAAGGTTCTCAATATCTGGCGTTGTCTCCTGACAAGTGATCTTCAGAATCTTTTTAAGACAATTTCAATGGGAGTTATTCAGTTTTCTGACATGGTGCTAGTAGACTGTCCAGGTTTCCCAGGCAGATTGCTATGAGGTTAGCACAACAGTTTTATAGACCTTCAGTTTGGTAGTCAGTCTAAAACCTCTTCTTTCCCAACTTTTGGAGCTTCCCTAATACTGAGATAGCTCTGGTAATGCATGTGTCAACCTCATTATCAAGTTATACCTCCCTGAAAAGAATATTGCCAAGGTAAGTGAACTTATCCATGGTATTCAAAACTTCTCCATTTGCTGTAATCAGTGGTTCCATCTATGCATATTGTGATGCTGGCTGATGGAATACTTGTGTTTTCTGAAAGATACACATATATAGGCTATGTGTATGTATACATGTGTGTATATATATATATATATATATATATATATGTGCATTTGTATTCTCTGTGTATGCATATATACACACAGAAGGATTGTAGTTGATAATTTACTATTCATTCCTATGGGGTGAGCAGCATTTCTATTATTCAGGGCAAGGATCTTATAGGGACTCTACTCATCCTGATTGGGGAAAAGGAATTAGATCTAGGAATCTGAATAGAACTGAGATTCTAGCTTCACTCTGAGGAATAAAGGATAGTAGTATAAGTGTCTAGCTAGAAGGGGAGAAGGAGGCATTGGTAGGAAGATTAAGGGAAGATAGTCAAGGGCTTTGCCAGGCCTTTTGGGGCCCTGGATCTCTCTGTGGCAAATCACTACTTTCATAGGATAGATGCAAAAGGTGAAGAATCGACTCACACCTGCCCTGACCCTATAACAAACTTGCCCGGCGTGTAGCCTCAGTCAGGGAGGAAAGAAAGATGAAGTAGACCCTGAGTTCTGGCCCAAACTCAATGACAATCCCAATAATGGGCTCTTTATTTTGTTATATTGTATGAATTTTTATTTGGAAGTCTTCTACTTTTGTTGCCTATTTTCTTAGTCTTAAAATATATGTTAAAAATATTAGTTTGACATACTTGGCAGGGATGATTCCATATCACAAAGATGGTTTGTCCAGGGCAAGGCTTATCCATTGCACTCTGGATAGGCCAACCCCTGCAATTTTCCCAAATGTAGGGAAATTTGACTGCATAAGTTGTGGTAGTGAGGGACTGTGTTCACACTCTCCCCTGGGGAAAAATTATCCTGATGATGTTAATTGATCTAGACCTGTTTTTCCCATTGAGTTTTGACTTTAGCATTGCCATAAGTGTCCTGTCATTCAATCACAGATTTCTCATAGATAACTTTTTACATAATGTATCTTTTCTGAAGAAGTTCAAATTATTTGTTGTTGTTATTGCTATCTAATTCTTCTAACCTAGGCTGTTGATTTACAAATGGAAATAATCCTGAGATATGTCACTATTCCATTATTATTTTATGTATAAGGTTCTGCTTCTTTTCTTCCTCCTCTAGAAATTTTTACCTATTAAATTCAGAGAACATTTTGATATCTATGGATATCATTTTTGTAATCAATGGAAGTATTACTTAATAATAAATATGCTATTTTGTTAGAATTTCCTCTTGAACTTGAAAATCATATTCAGTTTTATTCAGATGTAAGGGTAATAGATTTATCCTTAGAAGAACAATAATAAGCTTGAATAGTCTTCCTTGGAGATATCACAGTTAGTATCAGTTACTCTTGCCTTTTTGTGATAGGAGAAACTTTAAATTTATAGATTGATTTTCTATGGGTGCATCAAATATGTTAACAATTCTCATTTTGCTTAGATTGATGCTTATAGTACAAGACTAATCCATGAATGCAGAACTGAATCACAGGCTTTGCAATAATTAATAATTACAATACTCACATTATTGTGCCCTTCAGTGACTCATTCAATAATTACTGATTGATAATAAGTTACTCTTTACACTCCTGGTACTTATTTGCAAGTTCCTTTTGCTCTTTAATCAATATGTCATTTTTATGCATTTATAGAGTATTTGAGTGATACAAGCTGTGAATACTTTGTATTGAATACAAAATATGTAATTGGTCTATATTTGGATGAATCACTCATCATTTGGTAATAAATATGACATGCCTTCTGTTAAGATTGATGAGATCAGAGAGGATGATGGTAAATATGCTTTGTAATTCATGTACCACTGAGAAACATTTGAGCTAATTATTGTCATTCTTATATGGAACTACAGCTTTCTAATTTTGAAGAGAAGTTAGAGTTTGAGTCATATCCCCTCATGTAACCATTCTGTAAATCATTACATTAACAATTTGAAAACTTTCTGGCCCACTTTTGATCTAAGTTGTATTTGTGTATGCTAAACTTCTTTCAACCATGCAAATAATCAGAAATTTTGTGAATCTTCCTCTTTTCTACTAGTTTCTTTGATTCTAAACCTTTATAGAAGTTTTTAAAATTAATATTAAATCATTTGAGAAAAAGCATGATATAATAACCAATAAACTAGCCCCAGAATTACAAAGATATGAAGTCAACCTCTGACAATTATTCTTGTTGTATGACCCTATACAGGATATGTATTCTCTCAATGGTCTAGATAATTCTCTAATTCTATAAACTTCAGAGAAGGTGCTAACTTGCTGTAATGGAAGTTCTGAACTAGGAGCTTTTTCAATCAATGAAATTGCAGGTCTAATATCCATCTCTATTGAATTATTTGCTTTGCTCTTTGCATTGTCTTGACCTCACAAAATAACTTAAACTTTTGAAAAATTATTCTTTTTTATTAATCATGCAAGAATTTCACACTTTTGTTCTAATGTTATTTCATGTTTCTTTTCTGCTACCTTTAATTGGACAATGTGACATTCAGGGTTTATATTGTATGTTCTTTGTTGTTGCTGTTGTTAATTTTTACTTATATATGATTCTTGGTGACCCCATTTGGGGATTTCTTGCTAATGACATAGAATTGTTTTGCCATTACCTTTTTCATTTTTTTTTTTTTACTGATGAAGAACTAAGGCAAACAGGGCTAAGTGACTTGCCTAGGATTACACAATTAGTAAGTTTCTGAGGTCAGATTTGAACTACCACATTTGCCAGGTATATATTTCTTCATATTTCATTGTTATTCTATATGTCTTCACTTGTAGTGACTAATCCATGAACGTAGAATTGAATCAAAGGGTTTGCAATAATTAATAATGACAGTATTGATGTTATGCTGCCTTTGAATGGCTCCTTCAATAATTACCAATTGTTAATGTTATTCTTTATATTCCTGGGACTTTTTTGCAAATCCTTTTGCTCTTTAGTGAAAATGTCATTATCTTGTGTTTATAGACTATTTGAATTATATAAATTGTGATTTTTGTGAATTAATACTTTTAATTGAATGCATAATATTCTATTTTGATAAATCACTCATTATTTGGTGATAAATATGACATACCTTCTGCTAAGATAGGTGAGAACCACATCCTAGATCTAGATAAGGTCAAAATGGGTACAGGATTTAGACATTAAGTGTAATACCATAACACAATTAGGAGTATGAGGAATAATCTAGCTATAAGACCTATGAAACAGTGAGTTTATAACCAAGAAGGGATAAAGAATGCCATAAATTGAAAAATGGCATCATATTACCTGCATTAAATTAAAAAGATTTTGCACAAACAAACCCAATGAAACCAAGATTAGGAGAAATGCAGAAAGCTGGGAAATAGTTTTCATAGCTAGTGTTTCTGATAAAAGACTCATTTCTAAAATATTTAGAGAAATGAGTCAAATTTATAAGAATATAAGTCAGTTTCCTGAAGAGATAATGAAAAAGGGTAAAAACATCACTTGTACAAAAATATTCGTAGCAGCCCTGTTTGTGATGGCAAAGAATTGGAAATCAAGTGAATGTCCTTCAATTGGGGAATGACTTAGCAAGCTGTGGCATATGTATGTCATGGAACACTATTGTTCTATTAGAAACCAGGAGGGATGGGAATTCAGGGAAGCCTTGAGGGATTTGCATGAACTGATGTTGATTGAGATGAGCAGAACCAAAAAAACACTATACACCCTAAAAGCAACATGGGGACGATGATCAACTTTGATGGACTCGCTCATTCCATCAGTGCAACAATCTGGGACAATTTGTGGCTGTCTGCAATGGACAATACCATCTGCATCCAAAGAACTGTGGAGTTTGAACAAAGACCAAGGACTATTACCTTTAATTTGGGAAAAAACTGATATCTTATTGTCTGATCCTGTTATCTCTTATACTTTATGTTTCTTCCTTAAGGATATGATTTCTCTCTCATCACATTCAATTTGGATCAATGTATACCATGGAAACAATGGAAAGACTGACAGATTGCCTTCTGTGGGGGGAGGGGGAGGGAAGCAAGATCAGGGGAAAATTGTGGAATTCAATATAAATAAAATCTTTATAAAAGAAAAAAATAAGTCAGTTTCTAATTGATAAACAGTCAAAAAATATGAACAGGCACTTTTCAGAATTAAAGCCATCTATAATCAAATGAAAAATGCTCCTCATTATTGATTAGAGAAATGAAAATTAAATCAACTCTGGGGTACCATTCACACCTATTAGATTCACTAAAATGACAAAAAAAGGAAAATGATCAATGTTGAAGGGGATGTGGAAAAATTGGGTTATTTATGCACTATCGGTGGAGTTGTGAATGGCTCCAACTATTCTGGAGAGCAATTTGGAACTATGCCCAAAGGGCAATAAAACCATTTATGCCCTTTGACCCAGCAATAATACTATTTGGTTTCTTTCACAAAGAAATCATAAAAAGGGGGCAAAGACACATATACAAAAATATTTATAACAACTCTTTTTGTAGTAGCAAAGAATTGGAAATTGAGGGAATGCCCATCAATTTGAGAATGGCTGAGCAAATTTTAGTATGTGAATATTATGGAGTACTTTGGTTCTGTAGGAAATCATGAGTGACAATTCTAGACAAACCTAGAAAGACTTGCATGAACTGATGCTGAGTGAAATAAGCAGAAGCAAGAGAATATTATACACATTAACAGGAACATTGTGAAATGATGAATTATGATGGATTCAGTTTCTCTCAGCTAGTTCAGTGATCAAAGACAATCATTGAGAGACCTGTTTTGGTAAATGCCATCAACATTCAGAGGACAAAACTATGGAGTTTGAATGCAGCCCAAAAACATATTATTTTCACTCTTTAAAATTTGTTTTTTGCTTTTTTGTTCTTTCTCATGGTTTTTCTCCTTTTAATCTGTTTCTTCTTTCACAACATGACTAATATAGAAATATGTTAAACATGATTGTATATATATGCAACCATTTTAAGATTGTTCTGTGGAGAGAGAGAGGAGGGAAGGCAGGTTAGTAGAAAAATGTGGAACTCAAAAACTTGCAAAAGGATACATATAATTGGGAAAAAAATATTTTTTTTAAAAAAAGAAATAAAAGATACATGAGACCACTAGATCTATATCCCAAAGAGACCACCAAAAAGTAGAAAAAATCCACATGTACAAGAATATTCAAAGCAACTCTTTTTGTGATGGCAATGAATTGGAAATTGAGGGGATACCGACCAATTGAGAAACAACTGAACAAGCTGTGGTGTACTAATGTAATGGAATATTACTACTCTGTCAGAAATGAAAAGCAGTCAGATTTCAGAAAAAAACTTGGAAAGAATTACATGAATTCATGCTGAGTGAAGTGAGCAGAATCAGGAGAAGATTATACACAGTAACAGCAACATTGTATGATGATCAAATATGATAGACTTATCCCTTCTCAGCAATACAGCAATCAAAGACAATTCTTAAAGATTTGTGATGGACAATGTTATTCTCATCTGGAGAAAGAACTATGGAATCCGAATACAGACCAAAGCACAAAGTACAGTATTTCCACTTTTTAAGTGTTTTTTTTTTACCTTTTTGATCTGTGAAACATGATTGTACATGTCTAACCTATATCAGTTTAATTGCTATCTTAGGGTGGGGGGAGGGAAAGGTTGGAGGGAGAAAACTTTACAAAAATGAATGTTGAAAATTATCTTTACATATAATGAGGATAAAAAGATAAGAGATTATAGTAAAGTTAACCCAAGACTAGATTTCTGAAACTGCTGGTGCCATGGTAATATTTGATACCTGTCTTTAAGAGTATTCCTTTAAACTATTCTTTTTTTTTTTTTTTAGTTTTTGCAAGGCAAATGGGGGTTAAGTGGCTTGCCCAAGGCCACACAGCTAGGTAATTATTAAGTGTCTGAGACCGGATTTGAACCCAGGTACTCCTGACTGCAGGGCCGGTGCTTTATCCACTGTGCCACCTAGCCACCCCTAAACTATTCTTAAAAAAGGAATTTACTGAGGGAGTTTTACTGCCTTGTCTTTTATGGTTTTTGTTCAAAGCAAATGTTGTAGCATATACTGTGGTATGCAGGTCCTAAAATACTTTCACATTCTCTGGAAAATATTGTCATAGATTGCATTAATTCATGATGATTATAGCCAATAATATATATTTAAAATAACTGATTTGGCACAGTTAGTCTATTAGTTGAATGTATGCTACCAAACTCAGAAAAGAATTTTAAAAATTCCAGTCTAAATATGCTTCTCCCCTGTTGTAGATTATTTGAAACTGCAGTTTTTTCAATCAGTTTCATTATCAGACTGAATTTCTGGAGATTGTGATATGTGGAAATTTTCAGGGTATTCAGTATCTTATGCTATCTTCAGATCTAATTAACTATTCAAAGTCTATTCTTTCTCATTTAATCTGAGTGAAATTATTTTTTGTTTATAATTAGTCACTTTTATTATTAAAGAAAAATTAATTTTTCATTTTATATGAGAGCATTCAGATAGAAATGATCCAAGGACAAAGCATTGTCTTCTTATTCTTTTATGTTTTGATATTCTGTAGACTATTGAACAAATTGGTTCGGGGATTTCAAAGGTGTTGTTCCTTCCATCACTGGAGTAGAACGAACTCTTCCAAATCATGAATTATTGTGATAAGGAAAGAATTTATTAGGAGACTGTGGGCCTCGACCTTTCAGATGAGCCTCCCCAAATTTACTTAGGGCATTCTTTATAAGGACTGAGGTGTAGACATAGAATTACAGAATCTAAGAGAGGAATATGAAAGGCTAGCTGATCTAACTCTTAACCTGGTCAGGAGACAGCTTTTGTATCATCCCACAGCAAATATTCATCTAATTTCCAAAAGTCATCAGATGAGAAGGTATCTCTACATTTGAAGGCAGTTTATTCCACTTTGGGACAGCTCTGATTGTAAGAATTTTTTTCCTAACAATCTTTAATTTGTTTTTTTTCCTTAACTTCAAACCTCAAATTCCTTATTTAGGTTCCAGGCAGACCATTTCTTCTATGTTACTCTTCCATGTAACTGACCTTCAGATTTGTGAACTAACACCCCAAATCTACCCCCACCTCTACTCTACTCTACTCTACTTGCCCATTAAGTCTTTTTTTTTTCCAGACCAGCATCTCCTGTTTTCTTTAACTGATCATCACACAGCATGAAGGCAAGGTCTTTTACTACTTTATTCCTCTGGATTCTGTCTATCTTTATGATACCTTTTCTAGAATATGGCATGAGAGTCAAATTCACTTCTATAGATGTAGTCTGGCCAGGACTATTAGCACCTTGTCCTTAATATTTCCTCCCTCTCTTAATGTAGGACAAGATTTCATTAGATTTCTTGTTGATGTATTATGTTGTTGGTTCTCTAAGTTTTTCAGTACATTCACCCCCCCATCTTTCCCCCCAGAAAAATTGCTGTATATTCATGTCTGCATCATTTAATACTTATAAAGTTGATTTTTTTATCTAGGTATAAGATTTTAAATTTTATACTCAAATACATAAATTGATCTGTGATCTCATGAAAGTGACTATTTCTTTATTAGTGCAGATCACACAATTCATCCTTGCCTAGCCATTCTTGTGCCTCTTGTTTATTTCTTCTAAAGTATGCCATGGGAAATCCACCCAGGATCCTGAAGGTAATCTTTATTTTCTCTCTACTTTGCAAATGGAGGAAATGAATGGCTTGTGTTTCCCCATCAATGAGGATAGCTTTGTGCTTTATGTGAAGTTCCCTCTCCATCATATAGCATTAGCATTATTCTTTCCATGGATTACAGCCCACCTCCAGTTTTAGTGACAGCTCTTGGACAAACAAGGAGCCTTGTTACAATGGTACATTAGCATCTAAACGGAAGCACCTCATTGCTCATTTTGAGGACTTAGAGCAGTGCTGCTTTTCTACAAGGATGTCTAATGTCTCAGATGGCAGTAGAATTGCTAGCCAGTTGAATGTGAGTCTGGAGTGCCTTTCCAAGTTCATTTGATATAATTCAGTCTGACCTTTGACTACATTGTTTTCTGACAGCAACCTCTATATTGGTTTAAGCATAATCTCCCATGTTAAATTTGACTAGAATTGTGACTGTTCTGCCATTATAGGATAATAAAGAAGACAACTTGCTCCCCAACATTTCCAGTCATCTTTATACATTATGTTCTCCCCCTGCCCCCCTCCCACACACATCCTGCATGCCACTATCCAGGGATACTACCCTCCTTGCTATTCCTTGAACTGCATCTCCCACCTCTGGATACTGTTTCTGGCTGACATACTTTTCATGATCTCCTTCCTCATCTCCTCCTCACTTCCTTTAAGTCCTAACTGAAACCCCTCTTTTCACAATCCCTCTTGAGAACAAGGCTTGACTTTTGTCTGCATCTATATCCTCAATATTTAGCAAGAATTTTTGTACACTTAAATGTTCATGAAAAAAAGTTTCAGTAAAGTTGTAATTCCTCACTTTCCCATCTTCTCTTCATATCATTTATTTTCATAATGATCAATGCTGAAGTAGATGTGGGAAAACTGGGATACTAATACATTGTTGGTGGAGTTGTGAACTGATCTAACCTTTCTGGAGAGTAATTTGGGACTATGCCCAAAGGGCAATAAAACTATGCATCCCTTTGATCCATAAATACTACTACTTGATCTACATCCCAAAGAAATCATAAAAAAGGGAAAAGACCCACATGTCCAAAAATATTTATAGCAACTCTTTTTGTAGTGACATTGAATTAGATTTATTAGATTTTTGAAGATTTGCTCATTAAGTGAAAATTGGCTGAACAAATTGTGAAATATGAATGTGATGGAGTATTGTTCTATAAGAAATCATGAAGGGGAAGACTTCGGAAAAACTTGGAAAGACTTACATGAGTGAAGTGAGAAGAATCAGGAGAGCCTTATACACATTAACAACATTGTGAGATGATCAACTATGCTTTACAATGATCAAAGACAATTCCAAAGGACTTGTAATGGAAAATACCATATTCATTAAGAGAAAGAACTATGGAGTCTGAATCAGAGAAAAGCATACAATTTTCCATTTTAAATTTTCTTTTATGATTTATGTTTTTTCTCTCATATTTTTCCTTTTTTGTTCTGATTCTTCTTTCACATCATGACTAATATGGAAATATGTTTAACATATTTATAATGTGTAACCTATATCAGATTCCTCACTGTCAAGGGAAGTGGGGGGTAGGAAGGAAAGGAGAAAAATGTGGGACTTTAAGTCTTACCCAAAAAATGAATGTTGAAAACTCTGCATATAGTTGGAAAAATAAATTAAATGAAAAAATAAAAAAATTTAAAAATAATTTGCATGACAATAAAAATCCTATTCTTCAAAGTTCATCATTACTTATATATTTCAACCTGCTCACACTTGCAAAGTGCCTTTATGTTGAAATCTGTATGAATTCTGTTTTCAGTTCTTTAGATGTCACTGTTATATTTGGATATTATTGTATTCCAATATAGTACAGTAACATGGTAGCTTGTTGGCAATAAAATTATGAAACTTTCTTTCTGGAAGAAGCTTGGAAGCATCAATAGAGTTTCAAAATTTCCTAAAGGTATTGTATACTACTTTCTCCTTTCTATTCATTATTGGGTCTAACATTGTTTATATGGTGTATCTCTGTCTCAGATATACATGCTAATGCATTGATTCTATAGGGTGCCTCTCTAAATATGTCATAATCTTGTTTATATGCTGTTGTATATCTATTTGTTATTTCCTATATTGTTAGTCAAGCTAAACTCAACTTTGAGGGTGTTGACAGAATGAAGCCAAAGATGTTTGAAGGAGAAGAAAATTCCGAAACTGTGAAGGAAATCACAGAACTTATTAAAACCTGGAAAAGGTAAAAGTGAGAACATTTGTGCCTACTTTTCCAATCTACACAACTGAAGGCAAACTTGAGGGAATTAAATAAAATACACACACTTTTGTAAGCAATGAAAGACATTTCTACCAAAAGACTTTTATCACCATTAAATTTGATTCAAAATTCTAACTTGTTATATTTTTTGAATTCCAGTTGTCTTCCAAAATTTCCCAGCTTTGTCTTTTGCAAATTTGATACCCACACCAGCTCTATCTTTATGAAAATTACTGATAAAAATGTTAAACCACATAGAGCTAAACATAGATCCATCAGAAACTCACTAGAGACCTTCCTTCAATTTGACATCAAATCATTAATAGCAATTCATTTTAGTCCACAACTCTCTATCCATGACATAAGAATAGTATAACAAATGCTGGCAAGACTTGGCTGATAATAAAGAACCTAGGAATTATAGCTCTTCCTAGCATGGGAAGAAAGGAAGCCATAACAAGATCAGGATTAGAAGGTGTCAGTTTTTTATAGAGCAGGAGTTTTAAGAGCTCCTATTAAAGACTGAGGAGAGAAGGTATAGGTGGCAGTCCTCTCATTGTAGCAGTGTAGCAATGGCAGCCAGTGGCTTTGACATCTAAAATACTCTGGAAAGACCACGAGAGATGTTCTCTAGATGGACAAGAGATGTGTTTGACTATTTTTTCTTGACTTACTTTTTTTTTTAGTTTTTGCAAGGCAATGGGGTTAAGTGGCTTGCCCAAGGCAAATTTGAACTCAGGTACTGCTGACTCCAGGGCTGGTGCTCTATCCACTGCGCCACCTAGCTGTCCACGACTGTTTTATCTTGGTTGCTTTTTCTAGTAGCTGGAGGACTGAAAGAAAAATTGCCTCAAGTAATGGGTGGTCCTTAGGCTTCCCTTGCTTCACTTCTTTGTGGGTTTTTAAATATATATATATTTTATGGAGAAATGCAAATTAAAACAAATATGAGCCTCACACCTATCAGATTGGCTAAGATGATAAAAAGGGAAGATGAACAATGTTGGATAGATTGTGGGAGGATTGGGACATTGATACATGCTGGTAGAGTTGTGGAGTGATCCAACCATTCTGGAGAGCAACATTGAACTGTGCCCAAGGAGTAATGAAAGTGTTCATACCTTTTGATCAAGCAATTCTAATTCTAGGCCTGAATCCAGAAGAAATCATAAAAATTGGGAAAGTCCCTTATGTTCCAAAATATTCATAGCAGCTCTTTTTGTGGTGGCAAAGAATTGGAGAGTGAGGGAATACCCATCAATTGGGGAATGGCTGAACAAGTTATAGTACATGAATACTATGGTATACTATTGTTCTATAAGAAACCATAAATGGCCGTACTCTAGAGAAGCATGGAATGAATTACAGGATCTGATGCTGGGCAAAGTGAGTAGAACCAAGAGAACAATATACACACATTAACAGCAACATTGTGAGATGATCAACCCTGATGGATGCAGCTGTTCTCAGCAGTTCACAGAGCTAGGACAACCTTATTATATTAGCTAAGGACAATGCTCTCCCCGTTCAGAGGAAGAAAAACAAAACAAAAAAACACCTTTAGAATCTGATGAACACTACATTTGCTTTTTAAAAATTATATCTTATGTATTCCATTCCCTTAATCCTATTTCCTCATACCAAAAATAACTAATCTGTAAACATGTTTAACACAAATATGTATGTACAACATTAACCTGACTGTTCTCCACTGAGGGAAAACATATGGGAAGGGGGAGTGGAAGGAAATTTTGTAATTCAAAAATATACATATGTATATGAATGAATGTTGAAAAGCTTTCATATTATGTATTTGGAAAAATAAAACATCAATCAAAACATATTTGATGAATTTAATTTTTTTCTCATGAACATTTGGGGTTGACTCTTTCCTTATGATGTCCATTGTTCCTTTGTTCATAACATAAGGACATGTGACAGCTCTAAAAGGAGAGAACAACCTTTTTTTTTTAACTTAGAGCTAAAATCTCAACCTTCATTTCATTGTTAATGATTTTACTCTTTAATTTGGGGACAAAAAGCACAAGCCAATTCATATCTATACTTCCAAATTCAGAATTGCTAGGGTATCTTTTAGGAATCTGCCTCAGAAATAGGAGGTTAATTTCACCTGAGGTTTACTACTAGATAGATTTTGTCAAATTCTTTGCTAAAAGCTAGGTAAACAATATCTGAAGACTTCCTTTGATCTACCAGTCTAAAAATCATGCAAAAAAAGAAATAATGTCTGGCATGGCCTGTTTTAGATGAAACTATACTGGCTATTTTGTGACCACTATTTTGTTTGCTAGGTGTTTGTAAATCACTCTTTTAATAATAAGTGGTAGAAACAAAAAATAAGTAAATAAAAGTGAATGTTTCCAAATTATAAAGAGCAAGCTTGCCTTGAAAGAAAATGTGGTCTCATCCCACACCCTTAAAGAGGAGGGAGAACTACAAAAGTTGCACATTGTAGATACTTTCAGATTCTTTTGCAATATTAATATTCCCCCTTTTTTTGTCTTTATGCTTCAAATGTTAATTATTATGTTAGGTGGGTCTCTGAGAAGAGTAGGTAGAGAGATACTGGGGAAAATTATGATTATGTGAGAAAACAAATTAGATCATTGTAAGAAAACATACCAATAAAATATAAAGATTAAAATCTAAAGTAATGTAAGTTTTTTTTAAGAATCAGTCATCCTAACTGATCTACATTTAGCAGACTTCATTTTCTTCCCTTCTTTGAAAATTAGGAAACCATCTTTTTCTCTACTTTCTCAATTTCTACACTCTTCCAAAGACAGATTGACAGATATCAGATATTCCAAAGTTTATTTGCCGATTTTTTCAGTATCTTAGGATGTATTTCATTTGGATCTGATGACTTCATATAACTTCATTGAGTCTCAATTTCTTTATAATATGAGATGATAACATTAAATAATGTTTGAGGCCTATAATTCTTTGACTTGAACTCTTATGGTTATTTATTATTCATTATCACCTTATTTCAGTATCAGTTTCTTAGTAATTATCTTGTTTTGCCATTTCCAATCCAAATAGTCCTTTTCAGAGAAGAAAAATAATTCATCCTTCTTTTCATCATGAATTGACATAAGATCTCTGCTTTTAAAAATGGGACTGTCTTTTCTGAAATCTTTCCTTTACTCCTAATAGGCAATTGAATTCCTTTTTGTTTTCCATATTTTGTCTCACCAGCATCTTCAGGAGGTTTTTAGGTGACTTATTGGGTAGAATGTGGGGATTGAAGTCAGGAAAACTCCATTTCAAATGTGGAATTAAGACTTTTGCTGGCTTGTGACCCTGGACAAATCATTAAACTTCTGACTGCCTAATTTTCTTCATTTGTAAAAATAAGAATAAGAATATATATCTACTACACAGAGTTGGTTTAAAGATCAAATTAGATCATTGTAAGATGTTTAGCACAGGGTCTAGCACACAGAAAATGCTTAATAAATATCTGAAAATTGCTCTACTAAAATCTTGGAAGACATGGGTCAGACCATGTCTAATTTTCTTTTTCCTTTGTCTATCACATATTCTATGAGGAGGGGTCAATTCCCTCCAATGCTCCTTTTATTTCCATCTCAATTATTTCCTACTTGTCGGGGAGTAAAAGAATTTAAACTGAATTTCCCCTTGTTGATTCATCTTTTTTTTTGAAGAATAAAATTATCATGAAGATAAGAAAGCATTCATTATTTCACTTTTGGCTTATCAGTATTTTTTCAGCTGATGCTGGAAAATTTTCACTTTAATATGTTCTACCATAGCTCATCCTAGCTGGCTGGTATGAACTTAGAGAACTCAGAGTGATTCAAGTACCATGATTTTGGAGAACATCTTTACAGAAGTAATTCCTGCCAAACTGGGGGAAATCCAAATCATTTTTTCATGTCTACAATCACAAGTACAAGTTGCTGATGAAAGATCTGTATTTTGGGTCAGTCTAGAAATCTATAAATTAGCTTTTTATAGTCTTAAGAAACCTTTGAATAAAAGAAGATATTAATAAAATGAATAACCACCAGGTCAGAATCAATATTTATTGGCTAAATAAGGGAAGAAGAGTGTTGTGAATGAGAGCATTTCTCTGTGTGTGGGCTGAGTATATACATGCCAACTGCCACCTGCATGTGTGTACCAACTGTTAGGGTCAAGTAGTCTCATTTTCCTCATATTTATAGTCTTCTAAATTCATCATTTAACATGCCACAGGATGCATAGGTTATTCATTTAGTTGCTAATGATGGAATGATTGCACCAGGCAATGTTGATATTTCTTTTTTAATCTATTGCTGTCTTTTCTCCCTGCTCTTCCTCCACTCTCTATTCTTCCCTACCTTCTCTTCTTTTCTGTCTATTCTCAGTAAGACCTTCTTCTTAAGATTTTATATTCAAAGATTTTCCACTTTGTCTTAGATAAATAACAATTAATGATCTCTGAATTTCTCATTCTCTTAAAAATCTCTCTCTCTGTCTCTCTGTCTCTCTGTCTCTCTCTCTCTCTCTCTCTCTCACACACACACACACACACACACACACACACACACACACACACACACACCCCTAATATGTAATAACAACCCAGGAAGAATCCAGTCTGGTGTCATTTAACGGGCATGGGCACTAAGAAGTATCCTTCTTCCCTTAAACTAAAAGATTCCTTTTAATGTACTGTCTTATGTTAAATTCAAGATAATATATATGAACATTCTAAGCAATTAACAAAACTTCAGTGAATTAGTTTTTCAGATAGTTTATAATGTAGCAACTTTAGTATTAACCTCAAATCAAGGGCCTCAGGGTCCTAGGTGGAAGACTCCTAAGAAAGGAGGAGTGTTAATGTCACTGAAGACAAGCTCCCCACACTTCATTGCTTTGTCTGAGCAGAGTCCTAATTCTATGTATATTGTCATTCACAATCCTCCATCACCTGCTCCCAAAAACCTTAATGACATCATAGATTAGATCATAGATATAGAGCTGAAAGTGACCTTAGAAGTCCAACCCTTTGATTTCACAAAAGAGGAAACAAACTCACAGAGGTTAAGTGTTTTACCCAAGATCACAAGCAGGATTTTGAAGCCAGGTTTTCAGATTTCAAATCTTGTGAGGTTTTCACTACTCCTCTCTTTAAAAGAGCTACTAACGGGGCAGCTAGGTGGCGCACTGGAAAAGAACCGGCCCTGGAGTACCTGGGTTCAAATCTGATCTCAGACACTTAATCATTACCTAGCTGTGTGGCCTTGGGCAAGCCACTTAATCCCGTTTACCTTGCAAAAACCTAAAAAATAAAAAATCTAACATTTGAGTTCCTTTTACCGCAGTAGATTCCTATATTGAATATATCTTAGAAATGATTAATCAAGTCTTCTGTTTTTATAGATATGGAAATTGAAACCCAGAGGTGTTTGAGTAACAGGCCTAGGGGCTACATGGTTAATTAGCAGGATGACTAGAACTAGAACCCAGGTCTGGTTCTTTGTCTTTCTATCATACGACTTGGTGTCACTTCTTTGACTGGTTAGAAGCCAACTCCACTGGCTGCCAATCAATTCTCTTGGACAGGTCAGGCATACCAGCTTAAATAAAGCCGAAAGGTATCTCAGGGATGCAAGGCAGGAGACTTTAATGTTCTACTCATAGTGCTTCACGAGGGCTGTTAGGTGGTGTCATATAGTGCCCAGCCAGGACTCAGGAAACCTCATCATCCTGAGTTAAAACCTGGTTTTAGACACTGTGTGACCCTGGACAAGTCACTTAACCTCATTTGCCTCAGTTTCCTCATCTCTGAAAGGAAGTGGAGAAGCAAATGACAAACCATTCCAGTATCCTTGACAATAAAATGAAGTCACAAAGAGTCGGATATGACTGAAATAAAGACTGAACAACAACAACAGCAACAAGGGTTTTATAATTTAAAAAAATGTTATTACTTCATTAGCAGACCCAACTCTGATCATTTCATTCCATTGACAGGGATTTTGGAAAGCCTAGTTGAGTTCTTATCCTGTCACCACTTGCTTCATTGTTGATAAAGAGGCTCATAAAGAACACAGGTTAGGATTCTTTTTAGCCTAGGTGTTTTTGTTTTGATTGAATGTCAACTCTAAGCACAGCCAATGACAAACACTCCAGAATCATAAAACTGTAGAATATTAGAACTGACTAGGACCTTAGATCATTATCTTTTTTTGTCATACTATATCAAAACTAATTTTCATTCTTATGAATGGGCAAAGGTGTATAGACTATATCATGCTGTTTGTAACTAATATTTAACTCATGCATACAGTTATAATATCAACTTCATTTCATCCTTGCCTGATTCATTCCTATGAAGATGATTAAAAGCTTTAATTATTGTTAATTTTGATTTTATTTGTTTCTAATTTGCATTTTAGCATTTTAATTAAAAAGGCATTTAGTAATAATCATTCACAATGATATATTACTTATTGGGATATAAAGCACACTCCTCCCCAAAACTTTTTAATCAGTCACCAAGCATTTATGGTACTAATTGCTGAAATTATGAAGAAAGGCAAAAACAACTCCTGATCTAAACACCCTGGTATTCTAAAGAGGAGATAGTAGGCAAACAACAATGTACCTAAAAAATTAGAAAGAGACAAAGAGAGAGGCGAGATGGGGAGACAGAAAATGAGAAAATGAGAGAGATAGAGAGAGAGAGAGAAAGACAGAGACAGAGACAGAGAACACACAGAGACAGACAGAACCAGAGAGAGACAGGGACAGAGCCAAAGTCAGAGAGAAAGAGGTAGAATGAGAGAGAGAGAGAGAGAGAGAGAGAGAGAGAGAGAGAGAGAGAGAGAGAGAGAGAGAGAGAAGCCACCAGCAGTAGAAGGGATGGGGAAAGACCTCTTTAGAAAGTGAGATTTGAGCCAGGGAAGCCAAGAAGGGTAGCATTCTAAGCAAGGGGAGATAATTTAGCCTTAATTATCACCATTTTACACATGAAAAAACTGAATCTCAGAGAAACAAGGGTCAGTAATTTTGCTAGAAGTTATATCATTAGGAAATACAAAAGTTGACAATAATATTTGGGGATCTTTGTGCTAAGGCTAATTGAAATAATCAGAAAAAATAACAATTTTTAAAAAAGAAACTTTAAATAATTGCGAGGCAGTGATGGAAGAAATGACTATTATCAACCTGCATCCTAAAATTAAGCATAATTTTTCTCTATGTGTCCAGTCCTCATTCAAGTTACTTTGGCAACCTGAATTTTAGGTTTTCCATCTAACTATGTATTGTTAAGTATGAAATATAGGAGGGTCACACAAACTAAATGCACACTGTCCAGGATATATACACTGTAATTTTCCTGGAATAACAGGAGAACTCCAGAGTACTAAAGATATTGGGTTTTTTTTGGGAGGGGAGGTAACAATTAAAGGAAAAATCATGAAAACATTGCTGCAAATGCCTTATGATGGATTAATCCATGTCATCCCAATGCTATGATTATTCATTTTCTAAAAGATGATGTTCTCTTCTCTCTTCATTGTAAAGAATTGGACAGCATCAGCCATCAAAAGATAGGTGTGGGAAGAAAGAAATAATTGGTTGTTAAGCAAACTCAATGGCTCAATATTTGGCAATGACATGACAACACATTAGTCTCATGCTCCCTTTTCTAGTCTCTGAAGCAAATTTGATATTTTCAAAGGAAGTATTAGGTGATCAGGACTTTTCTGAACTCTAACTCCTGTGAAGAGGTGAGCTCTTCCTTGATTCTCCTAGGGAAGAGATGACCACATTTTCTAATACTGAAAAGGTCATTAAAGACTAGTTTAGCTGGGTCCCGGGGGGGAGGATCTAGGAGCAAAGCAGAGTTTTTCAAAATGACTGTCTCAGGTGGTCATGAGTTCCCTATTCTTGAAATTCTTCAAGCAAGGCTGAATGACTACTTGTTAGAGATAATTGTAGGGGCAATTCATGCTTCAAATAGATGATTATTTAACCATCAGATGGTGCTGCTAACCATTAACCTGATTTGATGAGTTGGAGTAGACTGCAGCTGAGGTTTCTTTAAACTCCCAGATTCTGCTATTCTTTGGTATTCAGCAAAGAGGATCTGATATTGGAAAGTTCCATGCACACTTGAATGGTTATGATTCCGCACCCACTGAATAGAAAGGTGCCAAACACTCTATTGTTTTTCCTCTTAACTATGCCTGGCTTTAGATGCTAACTCACTCTTTAGGGTGAGTGTGGATTATTGTGGATTTATTCAGTAAATACCAGTTTGCAGTACTACAACTCCAGAAAACCCTGTATCTTCTCTTAATTGGCTATCTTTCACTGTACCTCATTTTGCTTGACCTTTGTACTCAAAGAGGATCAATGACATCATTATGTTAGGTACAGTGTGTTTGACAGTGACTGATCATTCCAATATAAGCTCAGAAGGCTCTACCACAGGTCAGGCACAAATAGATTGAACTATTTGGGATGGAGATATCTGTAGATTTGCACATTTCATATTTCATTTGTGCAGTTGTGATTCTGCTTTGCTCATAGAGTGTGTTGCCTTCTTTGATGTAGGCTATGTCAGACAGTCCTGTGCCAACATTTCCCATGTTTCACAATTGATACTAAGGTATGAGTTTAGGTCTAACAATCAACAACAAGAAAATAGAATTCCACCAACCAGCATAGTTCCATCCACATGTGGAACCTTTTGGTTATAGCAAATGGAGAAATTTCTAATGCTGTGGATAAGTTCACTTGCCTTGGCAGCAGAGATGTCCCCATAGATGATGAGGTTGGCATATTCTTTGCCAGAGCTAGCTCAGCATTTGGAAGGCTCTAAAAGAAAGTGAGAAGAGATATTAGGCTGCATACCAAACTGAAGGTTTGCAGAACTGTTATGCTGAATGTTTTGTTGTATGTCTATGAAACCTGGTCAGTCTACAAACACCATTCCAGGAAGCAATTGCTTCCATCTGAATTGTCTTAGGAAGATTCTGAAGATTATCTGGCAAGATAAGGTGCCAGATAGAGAGGTTCTCTCTCAAGCTGAAATGTCAAACCTTACTGCAAAAAAAGACAGCTCTGATGGACTGGTCATGTAGCCTGAATGCTAACCATGGTTGCCTAAAAGACTATTTTATAGAGAACTTATAGAAGGAAGGCACCCACAGGGAGGTCTGGAGGAGCAATACACCCACTGGGACCTCATATAGTAGTTGTGTCATAGAGTTAAGCCCCATAAAGGCAAATCATGCCCAACTCTTTATACTGTTGTTTTTACTCTTGGTATTTAATAAACAAAAACAATAAATAATACACAATAAAAATATGCCTCTCTGTTGCATTTCTGTAGCTTTCCCCAGGTTGCCCCAATAGATCTGAGTCAAGGAATTCTAGGAAAAATACTGGTCAAAATGTTAGTGTTATAACCACTCCTGTCAATAGATAAAGGAATAAGGAGCATACAAAACTTTGAAACTTATATTCAACTCAGGTTCAATAAGGCAAGTTATCAGATGAAGATTCTGGACCTTTGGATTTCATCCCTCATGTAGTATGTAGTATCATCTCACAATCCAATGCATAGTAGAATTCTGGAAAACTGATGCTTTTCTATTTGACATTTTATCTCTTATCTTCATAGAATAAGCAAATCCAAGCCATATTATAGAATAATAAGGCAGCTAAGGGGTGAAGTAGATAGAGCATTGGGTCTGAAGCCAGGAAGACAAGAGTTCAAAAAGCAGCCTCAGGCACTTACTAGTTGAGTGACTTTGGACAATTTACTTAACCAATCTTGGCCTCACTTTCCTCATCTGTAAAATGTACATTAAATTGCACCTATCTCAGCAGGTTTTGGGAGGATCAATTCAGAATATATTTGTACATGCTAAGCATAATATATGGTATATGGCAGGCACTATATACATGCTAACAATTATTGCTGTTATAATAATTATTATTCTTATTGTTATTAATATGGGGAAACTCGTCAAATTGTTTGCCATTTTGTCCCCTTGAGCTTCTCTCAAGTCCTTCCATTCAAGCTTCAGCTTGCCCATCTCCTCTCATTCTATTGATCCTTGATTTTCCTTAACTTTGTTGTCTTTCCAAGGCTCATCACTTCCATAAGTTCACTTGCTCTTTAACTCATCTCCTAATAATTGACCAGATTTTACCAAACTCTAGTCTTCTCCTAATCCTACAATTCAAAAGGAAAAAGGTGGAATGAGGTTGTTACAACTCAATGACCCCTGATATACCCTTTCCAACTCTATGATTCTATGCTGATGTCTCTCAAATAATTTTAGGCAGGTATATAAATGGAAATGCTTCAATGACTGCATCATTTTCATAAAATCATGGATTTAGAGCTGGAAGAGACATCAGAGGTCATTTAGTCTAACAATCCTAATTTTACAGATGAGCAAACTGAGCCCTCAGAGAGATTAAATGTCTTGCCCAAAGATATACAGGGAATAAACAGCAAAACCCAAATATGAACTCTGTTCCTACAACGTTGAATTTAGTACTATTTTCACTTTATTGTTGCCCCGGTTTAGCAGAATTGTTAATTGTCTAAAGCCAAAGAAGACCCTGAGACAGCTTTGATTTTCAATCCCATCATTTTATTGTACCTCAGCAATTGGGAAAGAGAGTGGGGGTGATGCTGAGAAAGATTGCAATAATTTGAATTACAACCCCACCCAGAGAACCTTCCCTGTCTCTGTCTTACACTTATCATCATCAATCATCAAAAATTATCTTTCATATTTATATGACACTTAAAAATTTGTAGTGTTTTCCTCATACCAACTCACTTGAACCTCACAATAATCTTAGGAGGTAGATTGCAGAGGCAATAATGTCTATTTTACAGTTAAAGAATCAGGTTCAATTAGTTAAATGAATTTTCAAAGCTTACAAAATTATTAACTATTAGATCCTAGCTGCTGTATTGTTCAAATTCACCCCTGTTTTCATCTTTTCCATGTTTTACAAAAATCTCCATAGCACAGAGAACTGCTGGTCTCATAGTGAGAGCTCAATAAGGATTTGTCCTTAATGAGGAGGCTATATGACCTTGGGCAGTCAGTTAACATGACTCAATATATCTATTTGTAGAATGTGGGGAGGGGTTAGTAAGATTCAATTCACTCTGACCTAATGAATTGACTAATGAATTGGTATTTGCTAAATGTTACATTAGGTAAGATGCAAAATGAAAGGTAAAAGGGCTCCAGTAATAAAGGCATTTCTAATGGTGGGTACTCTTAGAGGAGAGCTGTTGCTGTCCTTTGTTTTTTGAAGGGGACTAATGACATCATGGAGTGATGCTTTGACTTGCATGCGAAGTGAATTGGATTTAAGTGAGGCAGAGTTGCACTTAACCCTCATTCTCACTTTCTTTTCCAGTCATCACAGTCCAGTGGCAAGACAAAAGTTGACCAGCAATGGCCTGGAATGAAGTAGATGACCTTTGCCCTTCATGCCTTTAATTTTGTCATTACATTTTTTGACTCGTGTCCAACTCTGTCACCTGATTTGGGGGTTTTCTTTGCAGTTCTGTGGAGTGGTTTTTGTCAGTTCTTTCTTTAGCTCATTTTACAAATGAGGAATTGAGAAAAACTGAACTAAGTGATCACACAACTAGTAAGTCTGAGGCCGGATTTGAACTCATGAATATGAGTCTTCCTGACCCCAAGAACAATGCTCTGTACATTGCCCAATTTAATTGCCCACAAGTCACTAAACTAATTTGTGACAAATCCTGGGAAAATAGCTACTCTGCCCTAAATGCTGACTTAGACTCAAAGACTGCTAACAGCAGAACAGAGCTTAGAGAGCAGAGATTCATTCAATCAACCTCACCTCTATTAAGCTTATAGAATCTTCATTTTGGGTATATTGGATCTAAACCTTCATTGTTGTTCAATTGGCTCAGGTGTCTCTGACTCTTCATGACCCTTTTTTGGGTTTTCTTGGCAAAGTAACTAGAATGGTTTGCAACATTTCCTTCTCCAGTTCATTTTACAAATGAGGGTACTGAGGTAAACAGGGCCAAATGACTTGCCCAGGATCATATGGTTAGTAAGCACCTGAGTTCAGATTTGAATTCAGGAAGATGAATTTTCTTGACTCCAGGCTGGCATTCTATCTCCTGTGCCATCTAGCTGTCCTATGTTTCACTATTTTGTGTTTATTCATTGGATTTTTTTTGTTTCCCTTATTAGAATTGAAGTCCTTTGAAAGTAGGGATTTGTTTCTTTTCATTTCCTTTTTTTCTTTTCCACTCAAATCCCCAGCCCCTGGCACAGGGTCTGGCACAATGCAGACATTTAATAAATGCTTACTTGATTGATTTGTTTTTCCATCTCTGACAATTTGCACAATGTCTGGCAAATAATATATGGTGTAAATAAATGTTTGTTGACTGAGTGATAGATTATGTAAGTAAAGTACTTTGCAATGCACTTATTTAAAAGAATTATAATTAACATTACTTCTGAAGCAGCTCACTCTACCTTTTTTTTTTAGGTTTTTGCAAGGCAAATGGGGTTAAGTGGCTTGCCCAAGGCCACACAGCTAGGTAATTATTAAGTGTCTGAGACCGGATTTGAACTCAGGTACTCCTGACTCCAGGGCTGGGTACTTTATCTACTACACCACCTAGCCGCCCCTCACTCTATTTTGCTTTTATTTTTTTAGGTTTTTGCAAGTCAATGGGGTTAAGTTTCTTGCTCAAGGTCACACAGCTAGGTAATTATTAAGTGTCGAAGGTCAGATTTGAACTCAGGTCTTCTTGACTCCAGGGCCAGTGCTCTATCCACTGCGCCACCTAGCTGCCCCCCCCTCTATTTTCAAAGAGCTCTTATTTGGGAGTTTACTGAACATTGAATGAGTTGATGGATATTGTTATTATTATTATTATTAATTAGTTAATAATAATAGTTTTATTTATAATTTATACTATTTTAATAATATTAATAACTACTATGCTATTATTACTATTACAACTAGAGCTATTCTTACCAACGCTATCATCACCATCATCACCACCTACTGAAATAACCCAATTCACTTTCAAATAGCTTTCATTTTTTTTTGCAAGGCAATGGGGTTAAGTGGCTTGCCCAAGGCCACACAGCTAGGTAATGATTAAGTGTCTGAGACCAGATTTGAACCTAGTTACTCGTGAATCCAGGGCCGGGGCTTTATCCACTGCACCACCTAGCCACCCCGAAATAGCTTTCATTTTAAGGGAGCTTTTTCCTGACTTGAAATGTAAATCTAATTCATATTTCTTTGTACTATGGCATACTTAATAGGCTCTTGCAAGTCATAGAGGAGAGTATCTCCTGTACCAGTAATAGTCATTGAGCAAAGGCAGTATAGTTGAAAAACATAAAGCATATTTGTGAGAGAGTTGAATGTGGTCTTCCTACAGGGCATAGTTTAAAAATAAAAACAAGGGCCAGCTGGGAGTGTGGGGAGATGCCACGGATAGGGCACTGGCCTTGGAGTCAGGAGGACCTGAGTTCAAATGTGAACTCAAAAATTCATCATTATTTAATTGTGTGATCTTGGGCAAGTCACTTAACCCCAATGCCTTACAAAAAACATAAAGAAAAACAAAAACAAAAGGTAAATGTCAATATTAAATAAAGTCAGACTATGGAGACCCTTAAATGTAGGTAAAAAGGCTCAAACAGGGAGCTCCCATGATCTTCTTGTGGGTACCAAATGGACTTTCTTCACTTAAGGCAGCATGCATTGAGAATGGTCCTTTGACTTGAATGACTTCCAGGGACTTAGGTGCTATAGCTGAAGAGACTAAGACCAAGGAACCAACCAGAAACTTCTGGTCTTACAAGAACTTTAGCAAGGGACCAAACACATACGTCAGGGGATTCTCACATTGGTCATGTCTTTAAAAATATCTTGATTCTAAGTCTATAGTCCACCACCTCTCAAGTCAAGAGATAGCACCAAAGGAACTGACCACTCAGAATATGAATGGAGGACAGGAGTGAGCCCCTGGAGCCTGCCTTGTTCTGAATCCCTTCAAGGGATTTTGTGGGTTCCAGCCTGGCTTCCATTGCTGGGGAGCCGAGGCTAGCTAGGTCTTCCCTCCTTGCTTTCTGGTTCCTTGTCCTTCAGTTAGCCGTATTCCTTCCCCCATCCCCAAGCTCTCTTGCTGTCACTTTTCTCCTCTTCAGCCTTTATAAGGGCACACTTCTAAACACAGCTTCCCCGCCCCTTCCCCACCCACTAATCTCTAATACAATGAAGACTGGTGTCAGTTCAGATAAGAGACCCGCAGAATAGGAGGACTATATTTTTTCAGTCCTGGCAAACACGATCATAAGTTCAGTTTATTAATATTGCAACAGTTGCACTAAATGAGATCACTTGGCTAACAAAACATTTATCAACAAAACGCTGCCACCTACTGAAGTTTTGCAAACAGCCCAGATGATTGGAGAAGATCACAAATTCACTCTGTCACAAACTTATGGTCTTTTCTGAGACGGCTTTTGGGGAGAAAAAAAAAAGAAAGAAAAAAGAAAAAAAAAAGAATGATAACCAGCAGAAACAGGCAAGACATCTCTTTCATACAGTCTGTTCAGAAAGTGACAGGGTAAATCCTGCCAAGCAGCGTCCACACGGGGGGAAGCAAGTTTGGGGCTCTTGGCGTTTAGTTTATTATGGGATTTTCAAACCGTGGCTGGGGATTGCTTCCCAACAACTGCTAGAGATAGCTGTTGTCTATTACGAGCACATTTTTTACAAATTGATTGTCAGCCTAGCTATTCAAGCTGTAGCGGAGTCACATAAAAAATCTACGAGGTTGTTATTTTCCTTTCCCGGGAAGTAAATATATTTTACATATACACAAATGAAAATTACAGTGATGATAATAGATATTTTCTCTGCCTGTGTGTTTGGCTGTTGACGTTCCGTTCCCTTGTATATCACCGTTGAAATCACTGTCCAAACTTGAGAGTCATGAATTAGGCCGTTTCAGACTGGGAGATGTGACAGTTATTTCCTCTGAAAGGCAATGGGAAGGTTGAGAAAAAGAGCATTGAGGTCTGAGGCCCAAACTATTATTGAGAAACTCTCTTCAGAACTTTTTTAAAAAGTGTGATTTTTTTTAAACTATGATTTTATCAGTGTAAGGGAGCACCTGGTTTGAAAACTCCTTCCATCAACAACCTCTAACTTATGATCAACGATCTCTAACTTAGTGGGCACTGAATGAGAGGTTAAGTGACTTGCCTTACCCAGATTGCAGCTAGTGTGTGTCCAAGGTCAGAGTGAAATACAGGTATTTATGACTCCAATAAATATGTGTGTATACATATATAGATAGATAGATAAATAGATAGATATAGCTACATACATATAATTATACATAAAAGATATAAATAGATACACACACACACACACACACACACACACACACACATATATATATATATATGTAGAGAGAGAGAGAGAGAGAGAGATATCTCTATATGTGTATATATTTACCTAACTATATATGTGTGTATATATCTCTCTATATCTGTGTATGTATTGTGTATATGAATATTTAGGAATATGTTATCTATCTAATGTAAATAAAACATTTAATTATATTAGATAACATCTATCTCTGTTTCTATCTCTATCAATTTCCATTATCTACCATCTCTATTCTATTGATATCATCTATCCTGGGAAGCTGGATGGTGCAGTGGATGGAGCACTGGTCTTGGACTCAGGAGGATAGGGGTTCGAAGCCAGTCTCAGATAGTTGCCACTTACTAGCTATGGGACCTTGGGCAAGTCACTTAACCCCAATTGTCTCGCATCCTGACCATCTCCAGATGTCCTGATTTATATCTGGTCACTGGACTCATGATTTTGGAGGAGAAAGTGAGGCTGGTGACTTAGCACAGCACCCCCTCACTCAAATTTAATTTATATTCTTGTCATGCCATCACCTTGCCTGATGTCATGGTCTTCTTCGAGAAGGAAGGACAAACATGGTCATCTATATTTATTATCTAGTACTATCACCTTTCTATCCCTGTCATCTATCTATCATCAAGGGACTATAATCAATAAATCAACAAATAGTTTCTAGTCATACATGGCCTTTTATCTATTTATCTGTCTGACTGTCAATCTTTTCCAGCTGTTTGCTGAAATTTTGATAATGTTGAATGCCAAATCTGAGAGCATTTTTGGTAACTGCAAAATGTCACTCTCCATTCCCCCATTCCTCAACACATTGGAATCTGGCTAGAAAAGGGAAGTGTGCCCTGGTGGCGAATAAATCTAAGTAGCTGCTGAGTTTGAGACCGATTTGGAAAGCTACAAAAGTTCAGAGGTTCAAATGGCCCCAATTCCTAGAGCTGGGAATTTCATAGGACTGACTTGTCTCTTGAAACTTCCTGTTTTTTCCTTGCTAGCTCTGAATATACAACTGTGCAATCTGAGTGACACCATTGTGTGTGTTTGTGTGTGTATGTGTGTGTGTGTGTGTGTATTTGTGTTTTGAGAGAGAGAGTGGAGAAAGAGGGAGAAGAGAGAGAACAGAGACAGAAACAGAGATGGGGGAGGGGAGGGAGAGAGAGAGAGAGAGAGAGAGAGAGAGAGAGAGAGAGAGAGAGAGAGAGAGAGAGAGAGAAACTGCTCACTACCCATCTCTTAAAGTGAATTTCTGCCCTTGCCTTCAGATTTTGTTTAGCATGTCCTTACCTACCCTCTGCCCATGTGCTTGGCTATTCTCTGCGTCCATAATGTGTCTCTCTCTGTCTATTTCTCTATGTGAGTGTGATATGCCGGAATTTTCTGTTAATCAGACTCCAGAAATAGAGAGAGCATAAAAATATGAGTAGCTGGAGCAGGGGATTTTCCATTTCCAGCCGTTATCCCCAAATGGAACAGTGCCTCCTGAAGTCCCAGTGTTGCTATAGCATTGTTGTCTGGGGTGAGGGCAGGAGAGGAGGATACAGTCAGGGACAAGGGCAGGGAATGGGGTTTGCCCTTGGCAATTTTGTACAGCCAGGAATGTGACTCCTGGGGACAGCAGTTTTTTCTGCTTTGCCAGCACACAGGGCTGGTCATAGAGAGGGGAACAGAGGGAGGTCTCTTCTCTTATTTGCAAAGAATATGCAATTCCTTGGCCAAGTACAAGATTAAGCTCACATGTGCAAAAGTAAATGAGATCATTGGTAGGAAATCCTTGGAACTCATTAGAAGGAAGCAACAATAAAAATCCAAGCTATTTGGGTTGCTATTGTTAGCAGTGTGATTTCAAATGGAGAGAAGCACATTTTGTCTCCAGTTCACATTGGCACCCCTTTATGCCATTCTGGGAATTAGTTCAGAACAGGCTGCAAGAAACAAATCACCTTCCATATTCAGGCCCATTTCTTAGCAAAACCAAGTTTTCCCTGGAGGGACTTCCACTGAATCTGATAACTGTTTGCCCTTCTTTAGGTTAAAGCTACCACCTCTATCTGCCACTTTATTGTGAGAGGGGAACCTCATTGAAATGAAGTTACTTTTGATTATATAATAATATCCTATATGGTAGCTTCTGATAGTAAACATCAGTTATATATATAATATATATATATATATAATATATATAGCACAAAATACATTATGAATGCATGTATGTATATATCTGTGAACATACATATGAAATAGATGGGTTTGTATATTTATTACCCTGTTGATAGATACACCCTTACATATATATGCATGTGTATACATGCATCGGATTACCTTGCTGAGATATGTATACAATAATTCATATATCAACCATGTATAAATGCACATATAAGGACATGTGTGTCTATGTGCACATATATAAACATACATACATACTTTTTTGCTTCTTGTGGAAGCAGCAGATAATCCAATACAAATGGGATGAAGAAAAATGCTGAATAGACACGGAGTCTCAGAAAATTCACATCTAAGATTGTGTACTATATTTTCACTTTGCCTCATAAAAGTATTTTACTGAAAGGTAACAAGTAGCTTATTTCATATTAAATGCTGACTGGCAATTAAAAATTATCAGCTTAACAATAACTCCATTTTTTGCAGAGCAAAATTTTGTAATAATAAATTCCAGCACAGAAAAACCAACTCCTAATGCCCACTTTAGTTAACTATGAGGTTCTTAAGAACCTAGGCGAGTTTCAGATCTCAGAAAAACTCAGATAGAGACAGGGGTCAATCAGGTAAAGATGGGGATATCTAACTAAGTTTCTTTGTTGTTTCTTCTCAGTTCATAAATAGTCACAATGAGGAGATATCATCTTATGTAAGTAAACTCATCCTTTGAAATAGTATGTCAGTCACCTTCTTGGCTGCTTTTAATAGCATATTCTCTCCCCCCCCAAACCCTGTACAGAATTACTGATTAAATATTTCTTTTAAAAAATACCCTGGAACTTCATTATAACAGTATTCACTGCAGAATTCATTTTTGGGGAGGTTGATGGTGGATTATGCCTCAAGGGATTGAATTACCAAGGTACCAAAAAATGGTTATTAACTGTTCTAATCTACAGGGAAGCACTTTTATATTGATAGCTTTATTGATAAGCAGTATGGCATCAAGTGTTAGGTTTGGATCCTGCCTCTGACACTTGACATATCACATATGACCAAGGGCAAGTAAAGTCACTTAACCTCTCAGGGTTGGTCTGTGTAGAGTTTTTTTCCTCCTTATAAATTAAATATAATGAACATTATGAGGAGATTTCTTGCTGCTTTATCTCTAGACATTTAAAATAAAAGTAAAAATGCCATTCAATCACATGCCACATTAATAATATTTGTCCTTCATTTTTGAAGGAGAACACCACATCAAGGAGGTGATGCTGTGACAAGCACGTGAATTGGATTTGAGTGAGGGGGAGTTGTGCTGTCACCAGCCTCATTTTCTCCTCCAGAGGCATCTGGGTCCAGTGGCCAGATATGAATCAGGACAACTGGAGACAGCCCTGGATGTGGGGGCAGTCAAGGTTAAGTGACTTGCCCAAGGTCACACACAAGTGATAAATGTCAGAGGCTGGATTTGACCTCCAAAAACCAGTGCTCTATCCACAGTACTACCTAGCTTTCCCAATACCAAATTATTACACATTATTACAAAATAAAGCTCTTAATATGTGCCTGCATATCTGTTGTTGTTTACTCATTTTTCAGTTGTATCTGACTCTTAATGATCCCTTTTGGAATTTTCTTGGTTAAGATACTGGAGTGGTTTCCCATTTTCTTCTTCAGCTCATTTTACAGATGAGGAGACCAAGGCAAATAAGATTAAGAGACTTACCCAGGGTCACACTGCTAGTGTCTGAGACCAGACAAAGAACTCCATGACTGACTCCAGTCCTAGAACTCTACTCCACTTAGCCTCCCACCTGGGGCAACATAGGAGCTTAATAAAAATATTGATTGGTTGATGTTTATTGTAATACCTGCAGTTAAAGTACAATTAATCCTATATCTCAAAATCATCTTCCCCTTTAAATTTTCTTTGGCCAGTGTCCTTTAGTGGTGATAAAAATCACTAGTTTCTCAATCAATTTATTCCCAAAGCATGTTCTTCTTTGAAAATAAATGATATTTGTGTACTGCTTTAGATCTGCAAAGCACTATCTCATTTGAAACTTATAAATAGCCCTGTGAGGTAAAAAGAGAAGTAGTATTATTCTAAACTATCCCATTTTAGAGATGAGGAAATTGAACCCATCAACAAACATCCCAATAGTATCTTAGGTGGGATTGAGCCCAGACCTTCCTGATTCTTGACCCAGCACTCCAGACGAATGGATACTGTAATGAGGCAGTTTGACTAGCCATATACTTAAAGTTTCTAATTCTCTCCCTTAGAGTTGTTGAATTCCTAGCATCTTTTCCTTGTAGCATCAGCCCCATCAGTCAATTTGAAATGTTAATCAAGACTCAAATATCCCCCCAAAACTTGACTTAACATGTCCATATGGAACATGTACCCAGGTCAGTCCATAAGATCAGTCAAAAATAATTTATTAAATCACTACTATATGATAGTAGTGTGATGAGCCCTATGATAAACCGTGGGGCTACAGAAACCAACCAAACAAATCAACAATCCTTACATTTAACAAGGAGTTCACATTCTTTTTTGGAAAGAAACATATACACATATAAATAAATCAAAATATATGCAAAGTAAATGAAAAGCACTTTGGGGGGAGATTGGGAGAAGACTAGTAAGTATAGGGATCAGAAAATATCATTGGTAGGATGTAAAAAGTATTGGATGTTACTTTGAAGCTTCTATTTGTGTGCTTCAGAGATCTGGGTCAGCAATAGGATGATCCTGAGGAATATAGGGTGGCAAGGTGGTTCCCAGATTCATATAGGAATAATAATGTTGTGATCATAGCTGATATTTACATAGTCCTGCAAGGTGCTTTTAATATAATATTCATGTATATTGATTTCTGAAAACTTCAGTTATGCTTGGGTTGTTGTAGGGGACTTGTATTCTCTGAAATGGTAGCAATTACCTATGTTGAGATGGAAGTAACCAACATGAGTATGTACAGACATAGTGAAGAATAGAAGGACTTGGATAGAATGGTCCATGGGGTCATGACATGACTAAATAATTGAAGAATACCACCTGGATTGAAGGAAAATGAAATGCTACTGTCCATGTGGGAGTCCTCAGACAAAGAGTAGATTTCCTAATGAGACAGCAGGGTTATTGGTTTTGGTAGGTCCCCATCTGGGAGAAATCCCCCAAATATTTTTAATATCCTTACTCCATACTCAACCCACCCTTCGGGCAAGTGAAGAAAGTTGAACTAGATAACCTTTGAGTGTTGTGACCCATATCAATATTGATGAAAGTTTGGTCTCCCCCACCCCATATTTATTTAGTACTTTTTTTTTTGAGTAGGGTATCAGTTGACACTGATTCAGGTTTGAAATGTTTCTGTCCATTAAGCCAATTCCACGTTCCATCTCCTCTTCTCTAACTTGACTGCCCATTTGAGGGAGCATGTGCTATTTATTCTACTTATTATGCTTTTAAGTGTTTAATTAAGCAATCATGGCTGCTGGGGAGGGCAATTCTCACACTTAATGACTAGATGCAGAAGTTAACCCAGCTTGTCATTAACTCCCAGGAAATGCCTGCCTAGGAGGAAATTATTGCTATAAACCTAATGAAATAGTTTCCCCCACCTTTTTCTCAGTACCTCTCTTTTGAACTCTACATGTTAAAACCAAGGTATTTTGGGTTTACATGATGCCTCTCCTGACCACGAGTTATCAAGAAAACAACTAATAGCAATATTATCCTTCAAGTCAGGGGTTCTGTAAAGCCACCTTGAACTGACTCTCAAAAAAAAAGTCAATTGTCAAATTTTCAGTGGAGCATTTACTTACACCTTGGAAATCTTCAAACTCTGCAAATTAGGTCTTGATTTATTATTTTGTTTATTGTTGTTACTCTTAAGAAAATGATAGTGAAATGCTAATAATGCAGGTTAAACTCAAAAATATATTGTATATATACTTTTTATTGGAGGGGGCAGAAGATGGAGAAAATTTCTTGTTACATTTTTACTAGTATGTGCTTTAGTCCCATGTCTTATTATGTTTGCATGAGGTTAGACTTAATGCTTTAGAAATAGAAAGCATGTGTTTACTAATTAATGGTTTGATGTTCAGTCATTTTTTCAGTCATATCCAATTCTTCGTGACCTCTTTAAGAATTTTCTTGGCAAAGAGATTGGAGTGGTTGGCCATTTCTTTTTCAGCTCATTTTATAGATGAAGAAACTGAGTAAAAAGGAGTTAAATGACTTGCCCAATGTCACATAGTTAAATAAATGTCCAAGGCTAGATTTGAACTTAAAAAGATAACTCCTGACTCCAGCCCCATCTTCTGAGTCACCAAAATGCCCCCAAATAATGAGAGAGAGAGAGAGAGAGAGAGAGAGAGAGAGAGAGAGAGAGAGAGAGAGAGAGAGAGAGAGAGAAACACACACATATTTATGGTAGGCAATTTCTTTCCACTAGACTCTGGACTATAATTTTCTAGTGAGATAAAAGAATATCTGGGCCCTTTTTATTTATTTTCCTTTTAACTCTATTGAGAGAGATAGCATTTTGTCCTCCCTTTAGACTAATATCTAGCATACACATACCCCATACCTGCTTTTAAGATGATGAGTCCTATGTATAATAATCTTTCCTATTTAAACCCTTTCTTCTGTTATTCCTTATTTGACCAGAGAATTCGGAGATAAGGGATCTAAGATTTTCCTTTTACTTGGAGAATCAGCTTTCTTGCACAGTTTCCTCGGCCCTTTGTGACCCAGAAAGTCAGGGGCCTGTATAATTGAGTTCAAGGTCTCTCATTCTGATATTGTTGAGCACGGACCAAGTGCTCCTCTAAGACTACTCCCCTAATGTAATTCCATTAGAAAACTCCATGTCTTCCATAGAAGTTAACGTGCACTTTGCTGTAACTTGGTCCATCTTACAATCCCACTAATAGCCTTTTACTGTAGGGAGACTATCGAAAAGTGCCCATCCATCCGGAGGCTCCCTAGGAAGAAGCAAAGAGAAGAGCTAAGAGGCAACTAAATGTTTGGTAGTACTGACTTTCACGGTAATTGCACTTAAGTAAAGTAATTGATTGTACCGCTTGACAGGCTTCTGTACAGATCCTGCTTTCTACCTTGGTGCCCATCTGCCCACATAGGGTCTGGCCAGCACAATGGACATTGACAATAATGAGCAGAGGAAAAGGACAGTGCATTGAATCTTTTATTCCAATATTGTTGATACTTCAATCAAAAATTTTTATAATTGGTGAACTAAAAGGAATAGTAATGAAACAGCTAAAATAAGTCACATTTTTTTTTAAATCAAACTTGAAAATGAAAGATGCAAGGTATCTTCAGGCATTAAGAATCCTCTTCAATAAAGATTGTTCAACCATGTCAGTTCCATTCTTTAAAACTTGTAGTGGCTCCTCACTGTCCCTTGAATCAGATCCAAAATCTTAATTATGGACTAAGTTCCCGCACCAACTGTTTTGTCTCCTATCCTGTCCTTCTCATCTACTGTTACACCCTCGTTGATGCACTTTAGACAGCCATCCTTTTCATGGGGTCTTGCATCTGAGCTTATCATTTGTATCATTTCCTCTGCCTAAAATGCCTTCTACCTCCTTTTCCAAATGACTTATGATTCATGTATTCAGTGTAGAATTTCTAATTTGTTTATGGTATAACCTTTTATATCTCCATTTGGAGTTTATTGTGGTATATATGGTGAGAGATGTTGGATAAAACCCAATTTCTTCCAGACTCCTTTCTAATTTACCTGACAAGTCTTTTTCCTAGTAATTGGACTCTAATTGCTTCTCTACATTGTTTACTTAAGTTAACACTGATCAACAATTTCTATTTTTTTAGCCAATACCAAACAGATGACTATGCTTTGTAGAATAAGGCCAAATATAGTTAGCTTCACCTACTTCCCATTTAAAAAATTATTTCCCCTGAAATTATTGACATTTTGTTGTTCCAGATGAACTTTACTATACATTTTTCTAGACCTACAAAATAAGATGTTAGTGTTCTTGATTGACTTGACATAGGATAAATAATTTCAATAGTTTGGGCATTTTAGAATATGAAAAAAAGTCCAATTGTAAGCATTTAGTATCACTCTGATCATTAATTACTGTAAAGACTAGTTTGTAGTCTCTTTGTCTTTGTAGGTGGATTTTCCAAATCTTTGAATCTTTATAAAG
This sequence comes from Macrotis lagotis, assembly GCF_037893015.1. Classification (NCBI taxonomy): domain Eukaryota; kingdom Metazoa; phylum Chordata; class Mammalia; order Peramelemorphia; family Peramelidae; genus Macrotis; species Macrotis lagotis. Next base: position 172,172,605 of record NC_133662.1, on the reverse strand, counting down.
TTATTTTTAATAGAATTTCTTTTCCTACTTATTCTGACCAAGTTTTGTTCACCATAGGATTTCTAAAATAATTTCTTGTAATCTTGGTGCATCAAATCTCTCTAATAACCTCAGTCACATTTAATCTTTCTAGTTCTTGAAAGGATTTAGAATGTCAAGGGAAGGATTGTTTTTCTTATATTTTTTTCTTTACCTCTGCGCCTTCTTTTCCCTGAGTAGTATCACTAGCCACCTTGATCACTCGTTTTATTTGTAATATTTGGCTAGGAATAACTTCATGGTTTCCAAAAATTAAAACATTAAAAAATGAACTACCATTGGATTTAAAAAAATGTGGTGTAGGCTCTTATTACAGTTCCAAAAGAGAAATTCCAGAATTATTTTGAGTTATGGCAACATTGTTAAAATAAGAATGTGTTATCTGCTTCAAATGGGACAAAGGCTCATGTGCATAAATTCTGATATCTGGAAATCACATGGATTTATAGTAACGTTTTGGTCATGTTAATTTTCAAAATGTTTCAGAAAAGCATTGGACTTTAGTGATTGGAGAATTGGCTTTGGATTCAAGAAGATCTGGGTTCAATTCCTGTCTCATAACTTTTATATTAGTTCATCAATTAGCATATTATTATTGTAGGCCTGAAGGAGATGATAAAAATTCAACCAGATAATTTTCTTTTTTCAAAACCTACTTATTCCTGTACAATTTTATATCAATAAATATTTCTTCCAACAGTCTCCAGGGAAGAGATTTAACTGTTCCAAAATCTTATAATACTTTATGTTATGTTTTAACCTATGTCTCTCTACATTAAGATCCTAGTCAGATGCTTCATTATATCATGGAGGACATAATAGTTTCTCAAAAGCTATACTGATTGAATTCAAGTTCTGTTGGGTCCTTTTGAAGTGGGTAGGTTTTGAAAATTGATTAAGTTAGGGACTGTTACTTTATATATCACAATTGACCAATTAATTAGTCAAAAAATAAATGCTTTTAAAATACTGATAAAATGTTATATGCTGGGCATCTAAAGACAAAAATGAAACTGTTTCTAACCTCAAGAAGATTCTTTTCAATTATATAAAAGTCTCTGTTAAATATATATACATAAAATACAAGGTAATTTGGAAGGGAAAAGACACCTGGAATAAGAGTCATGTACAAAATGGCTTTTGATCAGCTCTATCAAGGTAAACTAATCAGCAAAAGACAGACCACAGGTCATGAAAGTTTTTGAATATAAATCCTTAATGGAGCCAAAGACAAATTAAATAAAGTGAGGAAAAGTGGTCTCAGGACACTGATATTCTATGTATTCATTGCATATTTTCATTGTTGGTCTTTAAAAATCAAATTTTATGTTGCAATTATGCCTCCAGAGTATAATACAAGTCTTTTGACCTCTAAGTCCAAAGTCAGTGATGTGGTTTAGTGAGAAAATAATATTAGAGAAACTTGATACCTAAATGTCTGCAGTCACTATCAGTCATAAGTTTTATATTAATGAATCAATAATTTATCATATCTTCCAAAAGGAGGAAATAATTTATGGTACTATAGATTTCCTATGTTATGGAAAGTGAATATTGTCTGAAATAAATGAGACGTTAGCACAAAAAGTCACATACTTCTAGCAAATTATTTTCAAGAAAAAATGTTTTGCATGTTACCAATTTTATCTTGTGTACTGCTTTTTATGAGTTATTTTTATGGCTACTTTGTTAGGAAAAGAATGTAGTATCAAAATTAGTATTTCATTGTAAAGAATTATATATAGAAAAGTATGTTTTCAGCAGCCTCTAGTAAAAAAAATTTCAAATTTTACTCACCACCAATGAGGAGGAAATTAAAGTAATAACTTGGAATTATTTTGCCCAATTTTATGCCAATAAATTTGACAATCTATGTGAAATGGACAAATATTTGCAAAACTATAAGTTGCCAGGTTAAATTAAATGAAAAGGAGATTAAATACTCAAACAACCCTATCTCAGAAAAAGAAATTCAACAAGGCATCATTGAGCTTCCTGAGAAAAAAATTTCCATGGCCTGATGGATTGACAGGTGAATTCTACCAAACATTTAGGGAACAATTGGTTTCAATTCTATATAAACTCTTTGGAAAAATAGGGGAAAATGGAATTCTGCCTAACTCTTTCTACGACACAAATATGGCTCTTTCTATAACAGCAGTATGGTGCTGATGCCTAAACCAGGAAGAGTTAAAACAGAGAAAGAAAATTATAGACCCATCTCCCTGATGAATATAGATGTAAAAATCTTAAACAAAATCTTAGTAAAATGATTACAACAAATTATCACTAGGATAATACATTATGACCAAGTAGGATTTATTCCAGGAGTTCATTAATTAATAGTATTAATTAATGTTAATTGCTAAATTAATATTAATTAATAATTAATTATATCAACAACAAACCTATCAGAAATTATATGATTATATCAATAGATTCTGAAAAAGCTTTTGACAAGATAGAATTGTCACTTTTATTATATTAGTTCAACCTATCCATGAGCAGTTGATGTTTGCCCAGTTATTTAAATCTGATTTTATTGTGTGAGAAGTGTTCTGTAATTGTTTCTCTCTCATCACATTCAATTTGGATCGGAAAGGATATAAAGACTCACAGATTGTCTTCTGTGGGGTGTAGGGGGAGGGAGGTAAGATTGGGGGAAAGATTGTGGAACTTGAAATAAATAAAATCTTTAAATTTTTTTTTCAGATTTTTGTGGTTGTGGGAACATAACCTCCTATTTCCCATAGATTTACTGTATCATCACTATTTTCTTTTACTTTCTCACCATTTTCTAAGTACATTATCAAAAATTGAAGATTGATTGTGAATATATATACATGTTCATTTATCATTTTAAGGCTAGCAAATCACTTTGAATATGTCATCTCATTTGATTCTCAGAAGCCTTCTATGAAATAAATGCTATTATTCCCATTTTATGTATGATAAAACTGTTCCTGATAAAGGTTAAGTGATTTGCCCAATTTCAGATAATAAGGATGTATGTGAAATAGAATTTTAATTCAGTAATTTCTGACCCTGATTGTGCTACCAAATTGTCTCTCTATATCTATCTCTCCATTTTATATCTCTATCTAAATATATAGAAACATATATATGCATGTATATATGCACACGTGTATATTTAGACATGTATATGTATTTGAGTAGCACATTTGTGTATATCTTGTTTCAGATCAGGAAAATATAAGCTCCTAAAGGACAGATACTTTAAAAAAAATTTTTATTTTTACAGTCCTTAGCATGGTGCAATGATTATGGAAGAAGGAAGGAAGGAAGGAAGGAAGGAAGGAAGGAAGGAAGGAAGGAAGGAAGGAAGGAAGGAAGGAAGGAAGGAAGGAAGGAAGATGCTTTGTTGGCATAGGCATTCCTTTATCATTGAACTGATCAGACTTTTTCAATGTCCATGGGACTGTAATTCTACTTTCTCAGTAACAGTGGTAGCACTGAAGAATCAATCCCCTTGGAGAACAATCAATCCCCTTGGCCCAAGTTCTCCCTACCATTGAACAAATTGGTAGAAATTAGGGTTAGTAGGGATTTTCTCTTTCCAAATCCTGAACATTTAAAACTTCTGACAGCTGTAGAACCCATTAACTCATCAACGTAGGATGAGGGATATCAAAGAAGAATGTTTTCTTGCTTTATAGGTTTAGTATACTTCCACTTGGCTTGGGATTGCTCAATTTCATTTCAGAAGTTTTCTATTCAGCTAGCCAACCAAGCATAGTTGTTTGCCTTAAAAAGCAAAGGAATAAGAATGGCCCCAACTTAATTCATCTAAATATCACTTCCTGTGATCTAAGATCATTTCCTCTTGTTCAGTTCAGTTCAATTACATTCAATCAATACATTAAATATTTATAATATATTTATCATGCAGAAAACACTTTGCTAAGTAATAGAGATACAAGCATAGAAATGAAAAAGTGTCCTCAAAAAGTTTATGTTCTAAAAGGGGATAAACTAAATAAATAGATTATTTGAAGAGGGAACACTAACAATTATTTGGAGGGGATCAAGAAAGCCTCCAAGACTTCTGTTTTAATATCAATCTAAAGAAGTCAAGGCAACCTTCTGAATCATTTGTTTCAGGCTGAATAACTTCAAAAATATTGTCAAATCTACCACAATCTTTTTCGGTGAAAACCTTACCCTGTCATCTAATACAGCATAGTGGGAAGATTATCTTATGTTTCAGGGGCAACTAGGTGGCACAGTGAATAGAGCACCAACCCTGGAGTTTAGAGGACCTGAGTTCAAATCTGACCCCAGACACTTATCTTGCTGTGTGACCTTGGGCAAGTCACTTAACTCTCTTACCTTGCTCCCCCCAATTATGCTTTCACATTCTATAATTCTGTTTATACCTCTAAGCATTTCCTCATATTTCTTCCACCCAACCCAAAATGCAACAGCATTATTTTTATTTATTCCTTTTTAGTATTTGTAAGTGATCCAGTCTGAATTTTTTTCTTTTTATAGGATAATTAACTTCTCCTAGAATAAAAGAGACATATTATCCTTTCTTGAATTACCCTTCACCTCCATTCCTCTTTTTTTTTTTAACCAGTCTTGCATTCCTAAAATTTTAATTAAAATTTCAGAGAGGTCCAGGCTGAGCAGTCTGATATAGGGGAAATGACCTGATAGTTACAAGAAGCAGGCACTATAGACAAGAGGAAGATTAAGTTAACTCTTTCCTCATTATGGAGGCAAAGTTATTGAATGGCAAGGCTACTCAGTTACCTTTTCTTGATA